>NW_023596805.1:23588321-23599152 GCF_011947565.3 Pollicipes pollicipes | reverse complement strand
TCTCTCTCTCTCTCTCTCTCTCTCTCTCTCTCTATCTCTCGCTCTCTCTCTCTCTCTCTCTCTCTCTCTCTCTCTCTCCTCTCTCTATCTCTCTCTCTCTCTCTCTCTCTCTCTCTCTCTCTCTCTCTCTCTCTCTCTCTCTCTCTCTCTCTCTCTCTCTCTCTCTCCTTCTCTCTCTCTCTTCTGGGTGTGTGTGTGGTGTGTGTTGGTTGTGTGTGTGTTGTGTGGTGTGTGTGTGTGGTGTGTGTGTGTGTGTGTGTTGTGTGTGGTGTGTGGTGTGTGTGTTGTGTGTGTGTGTGTGTGTGTGTTGTGTGTGTGTGTGTGTGTGGGTGTGTGTGTGTGTGTGTGGTGTGTGTGTGTGGTGTGTGTGTGTGTGTGTGTGTGTGTGTGGTGTGTGTGTGTGTGTTGTGTGTGTGTGTGTGTGTGTGTGTGGTGTGTGTGGTGTGTGGTGTGTGTGGGTGTGTGTGTGTGTGTGTGTGTGTGTGTGTGGTGTGTGGGTGTTTGTGTGGGTGTGGGTGTGTGTGTGTGTGTGTGTGTGTGTGCCATTAATGATAGCCTGTTTACTTGCCAAATTACTGCAGCCCGTTTGATGCCATTGACACGCCGGATGTAAGACGCCGATCCTTGGAGCGTAAATTATAACGATTATTGAAACGTAATTGGAAGACAGCGACACTGAAGACAAATCGTAGCACTGGGGCCATGCGGAGGCGGGACATTCAATAATAGGCTGCTTTCATTGCGCGAGGACGGAAGGGCTGTGATGAACGTCCAAGGATTGCCAAAACCAGCCTTCGCGGATGAAAACCAACGTCAGAAGTGTTTAGCTCGCTGTCTTTCTTACGTCAACCTGTAATATCATGCCCTTCGGCATAGCTACGTCCGCAGTCTGCGCCTGTCGTAATGTCGGCCCGACGGGGCCGGCGGGCGGCGTGCTCTACCGCGTGTCAAGGCGGACGTACCGTTGCAGGGTGCGAACCAGGCTCCTCTGCTGCCTTAGGCAGTAGTCCCTCGTGGTCACCTGAAATGGTCAACACCGCTCAAAGTGGTCAGCGCGACCGCGTTGGCACGCAGCACCAGACAGGAACGCCAAGTCCACTCGGTCACTGCAGTTCTGCACGTGTCAGTTATTGAATCAGGGACAGAGTTTGGTCTCAGGGCACAGAGTTAGGTCTCAACATCATCAGGACACACATATTTAACTCGGCTCGCACGGGATGGCGGGTGGAAATGAGTGACACAAGCACATATATTTTCAAAAGCTACTTTATGATTACGCTAAAAATGGCGTACTTTGCTACATTGCAAAAAGGTGCATGATCCAGGGAGGCCGAATGAGTATCGTTAGTGGTTTAATTCATTCTTTTCTATCACCAACAAGAAAGAGTCAGCATTGACGGCCCCGTGGACACTTCGGTTTGTGCCATTAGCACCAGTGCGTGAAGTGAGATGGTACCGATCCCTCCCGTCTCCACCCGGCTTATAACCTGCGCTGGGCCGTCAGATTGTTTTGAGATGAACTTTTTCAGGCGGCTAAACACGCCATCCACGGTGATCTGGTTACCGGTGCCCAGCAGCTCTGTGCTCCGATCCACGACACCTGCATACCGGAGCACACCGTCAGTCGTGTTCGGTCGACAGGAGCACGCCGTCAGTCGTGGTCAGTTGACGGGAGCACACTGTCAGTCGTGTTCGGTCGATGGGAGCACGCCGTCAGTCATGGTCAGGTGACGGGAGCACACCGTCAGTCGTGCTCGGTCGATGCGAGCACGCTGTCAGTCATGCTCGGTTGATGAGAGTACACTGCCAGTCATGCTCGGTCGACGGGAGCACACTGTCAGTCGTGCTCGGTCGACGGGAGTACTCTGCCAGTCGTGCTCGGTCGACGGGAGCACACTGCCAGTCGTGCTCGGCCGACGGGAGCACACTGCCAGTCGTGCTCGGTCGTCGTGACTTTACAGCCAATCTTGCTCCGACCCGGTTCACGACAGATAAACGCCGCAGAAGGATGCTGAGTGCAGCAGATGTTATGGAGCGGTTCGAACGAGCAGCTTTGTGTGAAGACCCTATCCTAAGGTACTTTTCAACTCACGCTGATGTGACCTCTGCCACGCCTATTACACCACTTATCCATCCATGCGTTCCCCGCGTGGAATACAAAAGTACAAGGAGCACCTAAACTTGGAGGGCACAGAAGCGCGGTCAAAAGTCTCGTTCTTCTGGCCCATGTATAGGGGATGAGTTCACTTCAGAGACGGGCTAACTGGCTGTTTCCAACCAGCCGATGGCAGCCGAACAACTTCAGGAGCTGGGAGCATCAATAACTATCTTAGAGGTTGCATGGGATAGTTTGCAAAACCTTGTACGTTGCTGGAAGCGATAAGCTTTGTCTGAAGAAAGTCAATGGTCATCAGCGGAACTCGCTCCCAGACAGAGTATTGTGCTATGTTCCGACCATTCGGCGTGAACTGGGGTCAGGGCCAGAGGCATCGGCAGGGCTGGGGGCCAGTGGCGTCTAACGAACACTCGGCGAATACCACCGCTGCAGTGGGGGGGGGGGGGGGGAGACAACGTTAGTCATCGGGCGTCAGGTGGGGGCGACCAAAACAATGGATTCCTCTCGGAGTGAACAGCGTAATGCACAGTTCGACGGGGTAACAGCTGACTGCAAGCTAGCAGGACCTGCGGGCACCTCTGCCCTGTGCATGCCTGACACAGCTGATACTGGCGGGAGGTCGACGACCCCTGCACGTGACACGGGGAGAGATACTCACTGACGCCACACACGGAGTCGGGCGAGGCGCTGACGGTGAAAGAGGCGGACTCCCCGGGCCGGGCCGTCTCCTTGTCCCAGCTGACGTCCACCTGACAGCAGCAGGACGTAAGTAGTGGCGGGCCCATATGGGGAAGGGAGAGGCACGGGGTCATGCCCCCCCCCCCCCGTTGGCACCAAAGGGGCTCACGGGCTCTAATGGCCCATAACTGCTCGACTGGGTGCAGGTGTCTTTAAACGCAAGAAAACGCAACGAAACGCAACAAAATTGGACGTCTTTGTGCCTCCAGGCGACCAAAAACAGTCGCGTGCGAAAATGAAGGGTCCACGAACAGACAAGAATAATTCTTCGCTGATTAAGAGTGAAGTGGTTGCCGGAGATTTGAGTCACGTGACAGCCGTCACGCTATCACCGGGACCCCATATCTTCTTTTTGGAGTCAATCCGATCGCTCAGAAGCCTTTCACATTGCCCTTGATTTCTTTGCATTTACTCAAAGGGCCCCATGCTGTTGTCGGGCCCTAACTACTAACATCCCGAGGCAGTCTCGGTCGATCAGGGTTCCTCCACGATTTCTTTTCTTTCACCTGAATAGCTCTATACGCTATTGCCGGGACCCTTTATGCTAGCCTGCAGTGGTACTCTTGGATGCTAAGGGCTCATTACAGGGGTCCTAGGTCATTTCCATTTAATGTTATTTGCAAGGAACCTTCACTCTTCCCGAGGCCCTTTCTGTTAATCGGCCCGAGCATTCTGGACAGTTTACGTTTACGTTTAGATATCTTTGATGGACGCAAGATTTGCATGCCATTTGCTGAATGAATGAGCGTTTCTGTACCGCGGAATGTTTTAAGACAACATATAGCACAGTACTAGCCAAGCGTGTATTTTATATATTTATCAAATGTGTAATGCAATGGAATGTGCTGCAACCTGACTGACTACATACATATGTACAGGATCCCGCCGCAGTGGTCTTAGGCAATTAACACTTGCTTAGAGAACCCTGCGTTGCTGTGCGTTGTCCTATACTTCGACTTGCCAACGCACGCAACGCACAGTTGTTTAAGGGCATAACCCATGTGCGTTGGTCTTGGGTTCTTTCCGTTTGCTCGGAGGGACCTGCGCGCTGATCGGGGCTCCATATATGTATATATATATATATATATATATATATATATATATATATATATATATATACCTCGCCGGGGCACTTCCGACTGTTTCGAACCGATCACATTGGTCTTGGTTTCTCCTCGTCTGCGTGGACGACCCAATGCTGTTGACAGCAGCCCCTTTGTTGGCCTGCGACGGAATCCTTGATGGCTCTGGTGCCGTCCCCAATAGTCTCAGGTTTTCCCATGTTATCAAAATGCTGATCGATCTGGACGCTCTTGATTGAAACGTAGCTTTTCGCATTGGTCTTAGGCTTTTCCGATGAAGTTAGAATGGCCTTAATCTGCTGCTGAAAGCCCCACATGTGCTTGCGAGCGCTAGGGTGTTTTACCTCCTCGTATGTACGGCCTGGCTAAATTAATCCATGTACACAGGTCCTAGATCTACAAGGTGATGATTGCCCTGGTGCCTCAGTCTTAGCAGAGCAGATGGATATGCTCCGATGCATTTTTACGTGCAAAACCCTAATAAAATTTAGGTGCCACCGACGTTGCGTGTCATTTCCGTTGGTTACATCATTTATGATATTGATGCTTATGTATCACGTTCCTAAAACATTTTGAACGCTAGGATATTTTGCTATCCTTGATTAGAGCCAGAGAAAACACTCTGCATTCGTCGTCAGCCATCAGTTAATCCCATACACCAGGCACGGAGCCGCTGGAAAGCCGGCTAGCAGTAACGACCTGAGGAATAAACCGTACTGCTTGGTCAACTTCAGCTCATTTTACTGCATATTTTCCAGAATATCTGGCTTCAAAATGACAGGAGTCACCATGACCGGGGAAAAATGAGCGCTCCCCACGTGTGCGTAAGTACGACGCCTAGTTTTCCAGAGCTGAGCATAGAAGGTTGATTTCACTATAAAACAGCGGCGTAAGTACGACTCTTAGAATTTAATGGCCGATGCTCGAGCCTTTTTGCAAGATCCCAAGCTCAAGGGGAGTTCTCAATGTTACGTGCCCGATCCCGATGAATCCTGGTCCGCTACTGGACGGAAATGGCCGAGTAGATCAGTCGTCAATTTTGACTCACTATGAGGAAACGCATATGCCACTTGCGGTTAATTGCCGTTTAGAAGATTTGCATGTATCGCATCTGAAGACAGCGCGAACCAATAAATTTTGACCTGAAGATCGTACCTTAAAGCTTAATTTTACTTTATTGTCTGCTGCCGGATCCCTATAGAATGCCTGGCTGTTGGAATAAACCAGACCTTTGGCATCAGTACTGTTATTATCAGCTTTTTAATCGACACCACTACTGTGAGCACCTCATATTTCCTCGTTTTCAGTGAACATTTTTTCGCATGCTGTCGCACCTGGTTGTTGAAGCACTGCTCCACCTTGAGGATAACCGCGTCGCTCACCACCTCGCCCGAGTCCAGCACGAAGAACACCAGCAGCTTGAACTGCGGGCTCATGGCTGGTGTCATCGGCAGTGTTCAGGCTCGAGCTGGACACGCGGCCTGATTGCAGGATCTGGCTGAGCACCATCACCTGCCCAACACGGGGGGCGGGGCATGGAGATGATGGCGCGTGACCCCAGTCGCTGGCACGCTGCCAGCAAGTCACAGAGAAAGCACGTACCACTTTTTCAAGACAGTTGGCGCACTGGGAGCGTGTGTGGGAAGACGGTGGGAGAGCTGTAACGAAATATTAGGGCATCTGGCATGGATGCTGATTTTCTATCTCAGCAAAATCCTGTTGCCCGATTATGAAAATCATTAATGTGAGACGTTAGGCGTTTGAGACGCTCTTCGCCCAGTACCGTCATCACGAATGCCCATAACGTCAGCGTCTTACCTGGTACACCATTGGTGGCACGTCCGTCTCCAGTGACGTCAGCAGCTGGACGGTGACGTCACCGTGGCATGGCAGCTCGTCGGGCAGCAGGTGGACGTCGATGGTGAGGTAGGAGTTGGAGGGGGAGAAGAAAGGCCACGAGTTCGTGCCTGATAGCCTCGCGGCCGGCTATCGAGTACAGCTGGTGGCCACAGATCACGCTCTAACGTAACACTTCCCTGTGCCATGACGTCACACCCAGCCGTCCAAGTGAAACCGCGCCATATAGGCAATAAGAGTCGCCAAATGCAACTGAAAGTCCTCATACGTTCTCTTGAAATAATACACCGATAACGGCGTCATACAACCAGCGCTGACGTCATACAACGACCCTGACGTCACTAAACAGAAGTAAAAGTCACAGCACTGTCACGAATCTGATTATACTAGTCACGACCTTCGCGTGCTGTCCCTGATATCACTAAACAGGAGTGAAAGTCACAGTACTGTTACGAATCTGATTATACTAGTCACGAGTCGTGACTAGTATGAGGGTCGTGACCCACGACCCTCACGTGCTGTCCCTGACGTCAACACACTGACTCTGACGTCACCGCGCTGATATCATCGCATCTTATCCGATGTCGCATACTGACCCCAACACAATTAAAATAACGACGATACTACCATACCGACCCCAGCGTTAGCACAACAACGCTGGCGGCATCATGCTGACCCTGACGTAACCACCCTGACTTTGGCATCAACACACTGACTCTGACGCAACCACATTGGCTCGGACGTCACCGCACTGGCTCCGACGTCACCACACTGACTCTGACTTCAGCCAGATCGATCTTAGTATCACTCACTGTCGCCAACTTCACAGACCACATCGGGCGTCATCAGGCTGTCCCTGATGTTTTGTTATACTTGGCATCAACCGGCTGCTGTTGACATTGCAGAAGCGACCCTGTTGTCCCAGCCCCTGTCGTCGCTGCAATACCTCTGCTCCTGACGTCACCGTTGTGACACAAGCGGTATCTTGGTTTTCAGCTTGCATCAGAAGCCAAACTCAGGGTGTGAGAATATCTGATCGCTTCGGGAACAGCAAAATCTCTACAAAGCCACCCAACAGCATTGGAGTTGTTCAGGGACCGGCACTAGACCGCCTACTCTACCGCATCTTCGCGAATAACCTTAGCCTCTCTGCAGAGGGTGCAATCTTTGTGCGGTATGTGGACGACACCCAAATTCTTGCGAGCGACAAAAACGTCATTTTCAAAATGTCGTCAAGCAGATGGAACACATCCTGGCCTTTCCGGATGCTTGGTTTCGTGCAAACGGTCTTGAAGTAAATGCTGAGAAGAGCCAGTTAGTGTTGCTTGGAAGCACACAAAGTCTGCGTAGCTCCCAAAGCTTTACTGTAAACTTTCGCGAGTACGAGCTATCCCCTGTTCGGAGATGGAAATCTAAAGCCAGCATTTGATCCGTTCTCCCAGCTGAAATTCCCGCCTTTCTTCCGTCACTGACTTTAGACTTTAGTACTTCACGTTGCTTTAGTACTCTATCTGGTGTAGCAAATCTAAGGGACTAATAGCCACCTAGTGTCGTCTCCACGCTGGTGAGCGCCTTGGTGCTCTCGTATTTGTACCTACGTTTGTAAGCTGAGTGTCGGCGTTTGTTTCTTTTTACTTGCAGCCAGTAACACCTTGTTTTGATGCTGTGACGATGGGTTTGAATAGTCACGAGACCATCGTGGATAGTCCGGAGGCACATCTTTGTCTACGTCTACGTTAATAGCCGCGACATGGCCATCGACCTATGTCTATGTCTACGTCTACGTTAGTAGCCGCGACATGACCATCGACCTATGTCTATGTCTACGTCTACGTTAATAGCCGCGACATGGCCATCGACCTATGTCTATGTCTACGTCTACGTTAATAGCCGCGACATGGCCATCGACCTATGTCTATGTCTAGTCTACGTTAATAGCCGCGACATGGCCATCGACCTATGTCTATGTCTACGTCTACGTTAGTAGCCGCGACATGACCATCGACCTATGTCTATGTCTACGTCTACGTTAGTAGCCGCGACATGGCCATCGACCTATGTCTATGTCTACGTCTACGTTAATAGCCGCGACATGGCCATCGACCTATGTCTATGTCTACGTCTACGTTAGTAGCCGCAGCATGACCATCGACCTATGTCTATGTCTACGTCTACGTTAGTAGCCGCAACATGACCATCGACCTATGTCTATGTCTACGTCTACGTTAGTAGCCGTGACATGACCATCGACCTATGTCTATGTCTACGTCTACGCTAGCAGCCGCGACATGACCATCGACCTATGTCTATGTCTACGTCTACGTTAGTAGCTGCGACATGACCATCGACCTATGCCTATGTCTACGTCTACGTTAATAGCCGCGACATGAACATCAACCCCGGCAATACCGCGCTGATCCTGAAGTCACCACCAGTCATGACGTCACGAAACTGCTTCCGACCTCGACAGAGTGACCCTGACGTCACACACGGACCATGACATCACCACAAGCATGTCACGATAGAACGACGCCAACGCCACCACCCCGAAGTCACGCACTGAACCTGACACATTATGCCGACCCTAATGTCGCGCGGTGACATGACGTCACCGCGTTGAGTATGACGACACATCTGACTGACCTTGACCTCCACACTGTCCACGAGCGACGCCTGCGGCGGAATGAGATAAACGACGCGGCCCTGGCTGTCGGTGGTGAAGCTGCGGCACTGACGGGCCGTTGGAAAGGTCTCCGGTTCCTCCGTCTCCCAGATCAGCGGCATGTAGCCGAACTCGGCCTGCACGCGCTCCGAGTGCTGTCCGGCAGGGTGAGTGAGGTTCATTGATGTCCGGTCGGGGCAAGTCAGTTCAGTTCACAGCATATTGGATCAGGTCAAGTCAGTTCAGTTCACGGCATATTGGATCAGGTCAAGTCAGTTCGGAGTAGGATAGGACAAGGCAAGGGAAGCTGGAGCACAACAGCAGCATGAGGTATCGAGAAGTGGAACTATCAGGAGAGGATAGGGCAGGGTGTGCGAGATAGGGAGAGATGAAGCCGAATGGGGCCAGATTCCTAGGCAGGTCAGGCCAGGTCAGATAGGTCTGATCAATCGGTGTCTGGATCGATGGGATCTCGCAGTTATGTGTATCTTAATTGCAACTGAGAGAGCTGTGATGGGAGGGAACGGTGTTGTATGAAAACATACCACATCCGCCAAGGTGAAGACTACATCAAACCGTGTCCTTAACCTTACTAACTTCACAGCGCTTTTTCTAGCCGACATACCCTTTTATAAGCGTCAAATAAGGCATCATCAGGGGTCTTCCTGGGATCCGCCCCGCTCTGTCTGAAATGACATGTCATTGTCATTGTTCAATCGTTCCGTGTCATGGCACCATGCTTCTTTTCAAACTTATTCCCGATCATGAAAGCAATGCGTGTGCCCATTTCCTACCTTATAATGGTGCCAAGGATGTAGGAGAAAACTATGAAACAGCACTCAAAATAATTGTAAAAAAAACAGAGACAAACGTGTGCACCGGACACAAATTACATCTGTATAGGCGCGGGCTTCAGATGTGCCAGCAGCCAACACTTCACTCCCGCACAACGGATGATGAAAATACAGCGATCACCGCACTCACATGACAGGTCTCTCCTTATAGTTGGCGACGTAGCACACCGACACGGTCTTTTTGGCGAACGGTGTGCCATCGCGGTCTTTGACGTGGAACTGGAATGGTGCGACAGTATGTCGTATGCATCATCGCAGTTCTGTGAGGATTGGATACAGATTTTCTGTAGACGCACTCCAAATATTTGTATCCTATTGGAAAATCTCATGCATCGCAAAATGCGCGACGTCACAGTGCATGCATGCACATGCACATCCGCCATTGCAACATGCGTTGTTGCACTGTAAGCCCAGGAGCCTTGTTTTAGGAGCCAGGACCCTCAATCAGGCAGCCGAGTTACAAGCATATCTGCTGAGCTGCACAAGTCAGCACCAGCCGTTTCAACAAGGACTGACGTCATCATTGCACATACAACCGGTAGCTCAACCATCCTCCAACAACACATGTTAACCGAGGTCGTGGCAGCAGGAGTCATGACCTTCGTCAGCGCGCTCCGTGCAAACACAACACAAACTGACCCGGCCGTAGTAGGGCAGGCCGGGCTTGATGAACAGCTGGGTGTTGTCTGGAATGGTGACCGAGGAGAATTCGGAGAACTCTCTGCTCAGGGAGCTTGTCTCTGATTGGCTGAGACCCGTGCCAAACTCCTCCACAGTGACGTTAATGGTGGCCTAGAACCGAACAGGTGACACAGTAAATACAAAACCTAAAGCGCAGGCTGCATTTGTATCTTTTAGATAAAGCGTATATCGATTATCGCCTAAAAGTGTTCGTTCGATAGCCTATCTTGTACAACGAATCTAAGATGTAGCGAATTATCCAACGGTTGAGCAGCGATTCTAAATAGAAAAACAGCCTTATTTATAAACATATGCAGTGGAAATTACTGCAGTAGGTGAGCGAGCACTGGCTTAATCAAACATGTTAAGGTGTTTGGTGACACAGCACATCGAAGGCTAGCAAAATTTATATTTGGCAGCACAGCCCTGAAGGTATTTGCGTTTGCGAAGTGCCAGAACACGTGTCTAGGATCACTCCAAAGCTAGCAAACATCCGAACAGGCAGCTGCTGCGTGGACAGAGACGTACGTCGCACGAGTCAAGCAGACCCACGCTGCCCTTATCCCGCCACACTTATCATTCGTCTCATTATCATTTAAGCCCTCTTAGGGAAAGGTGAAAATGCGCAGAGTTGTCACTGTTGCGTTGTAAGATTCCCACGCCTGCTTGTCATGGGATGCAAAAAACACGCAAAATTTCATTTACATACAGCGGCGTCAGATAACAAGCAAGACGGGCGTAGACGCACACGGCGCTTTTTAACACGGAAAGACTGAGACAATAGGACCGAAATTTGCTATTTTATCTGGGTGACTCAGTCAAGATCAAACTGTGCGAGACC
>NW_023596805.1:23558321-23585821 GCF_011947565.3 Pollicipes pollicipes | reverse complement strand
CTATATGTCTTTCAAAATCAATTCGCACAGCTCAAAGATTGCACTGGACGAGTCTTTTTTCAAAACTTTGAGGATGCCCTTTGGACAGATTAACAGTTACAGCAGCACTGCACATAGAGATGTTAGCCTTCCTCCTCCAATCCCACCGCCAGCTCCGGAACCACTTGCGGTGCTGTGAAGACCAATACGTCATCGCCATCAGTCTAAAAACCGCGCAGGTGACACAGACGCCCGAAAGAGCAATGACGCTTCGGACTTTTGAATGTGACGCTTTTGGACGCTTTTGGACGTCTAAATCTGCGATTTGACGTCTAAAAGCGTTTAAACGTATTTCTTTTAGTTGCGTCACCATTTTCGTCCACCTGTTGGCCACGGCCCAGTGTTAGCAGCTAGGCCGACACTGCGCGGCCCAGGGAGACCGCAGCGCCTGGCGTGGAGGTTTTTATTGCTAAGATATGCGACTGCGCATGGTCAAAACTACGTTACATGACATGTACCCTAAGTAACTCTGACTGAAGGTTGAACACATCCAGATAAATGTGGTTTGGCCATGTCGATGCAAACTGTTGACCCATTTTGATCCCCAAACTACATTCGCAGAATCCTTGCTATCTGCGCACACCCTAGATATAAATTTTGGCAAAGCTTCTGAGTCACATCGGTTTAAAAAGAGTTCAATGGACCATGGCAACATGAAGAGCGCCAGCGATGTATTTCTCCCCTCAGTGAACGTATGAATTTGTCAGTTTATTGACTATAAATTTAAGACAGAATTGGTCTTGCGTAGCTACTATATATATATATATATATATATATATATATATATATATATATATATAATGTGTGTGTACCACATCCAACAAAAAATGTCCTTGATAGCAAGTGGGGCGTATCCAACCATTTTTTGGAAGCCCCTTTAACTATCATGGGGCCCTTTGTGAACCCTGTGCCCCGTTTGCCAAGGCTCTGGCTGTGCTCCTGCCTGCACGCACGTGTGCGTGTTTTTATTGCTGCCCTGGGCTCATCACAAACACAGGCCCAGGGTGGCACATGTGTGTGGCATTTACTTGCATCCGAATTATTTCTTACTTACTCTATCGAGAGGACCGAACTTCAGTTTATTCACAACCAGATCTGATGAGCTGCAACCTGCCTCGTCCGTCTGCAACAACAGTAACGCGTCGGTAACGCGTTATTTGGTTAACGTTAACGCGTTAACGCGTTAACTTTAACGTTAACGCGTTAACGCGTTGGTAACGCGTCGCGTCCAAAACAACAAAAACACGGTGCTATGTCTCGTATGTAGCAAAATATACACGGTTACATACCTCGTATGTAACAACACAAACGCGTCAATACGTCTCGTATGTAACAACACAAACGCGTCAACACACCTCGTCTGTAACAGCACAAACAAGGCAACATATCTGGTCTGCAACGATACAACCAAGGTAAAACACCGCGTCTGTAGCAACTCACACAGGGCATAGACCCGGATATGCACAATACTGACGGGTACAGTGGTCAAGTGTCGGCCGCGTGAAAAAGGAGGGTTTGGGTTCTCATCAGACGGTGATAGCAATAATCCGCCCTGATCAGCATTGGTTTGTTGACAAGAACAAAAACAAACTTTTGTCCATGGTAGGAAGCTGCAAAATGTTTTCCACGCTCCCTCGCCGTGTTACGTTAGATCTTGGCGTACGTTTCGTCATGCCTTTCTTCTCTCGGTAAAGCAAAATATTGTACGATATCTTTAGACACATGGGTTCGATTGTCTTTGATATGCGTTTTTGGGCGACATCCAGAAAGCTTTTCCATCATCATTCATCGTGCTTACCATCCTGATTTTGATGTTAGACAAGACCTGACGTAGCCGCCCTTCTGTCTATATGGTAATGCGTTCAAGGGAGCGTTCCACATTTGTATGGCATTTGAACTATAAAAGCCAGCATGAAGATCGTTCGGTGCAGTTCACAGCCCCGCCCTCCTAAGCTCTAAACCGCTATGGTTTCTGAGCTACGCGCCCGTGAAGATGAGCGTAGTATTCCGGGAAGACTATTTCAAGTCCACCCAGGCATCCATGACGCCATGCCATTCAACAAATAGCCATTCCAATACACATGCGGTGATCAAGGCCAGAGCACATATTATTGTTGAATCGTTCATATCTGGCGTCCGTGAACACGATTTCCCGATATCACAGCGGCAGTGGGTTCTGAATCAATGTTGTGCAAGGTACGATGACGCAATCAAAACAATGACACACTGAGGGGATTATTTACTTAACAGATAAATTGTGTTGTCCAGAGAAGCTTTCCAGTTAAAGAAAAAGCCAATAGCATATTTCGTAAGTGAGCTTATTTCATCGTATCTTATGCTTGCTTCAAAATCTTTAGATGCGAAATATTCCCTTTAATAGCAGGGGCGAAGGCGTCACGAACATGACCCCGTGACCGTGCCGCCGTGTCGAGATGTCACCGACACTTGTCACAATGCTGCGGCCCGCTCCGCCACCGACTCACCGTGAGGCTGTTGCTGACACTGCTGTCACGGCCTCTCGATCCCGTCACGTTCACCGTCACGTTGGCCCCAATCAAGGGTTTGCCGAAGGTGTACCTGAGGTGGACAAGGTCAGTGTACGTCAGCTCATGCTGGTTTAAGCCAGTGATCTTGTGTTGTGCAGCCAGTCGAAGAAAAAATTCACGGACCGCAATAACGGAGACCACCTATACCGTGGCAGTCGGCATAACCGGTCATTAACGAAGACCACCTATACGGTGGCGGTCGGCATAACCGGTCACCAACGAAGACCACCTATACCGTGGTAGTCGGCATAACCGGTCTTAGTCACAGCATTGGAACACGCCGCTGCAAAAGGCCTTTTGCGAGCCCGTCTGAAAGCCAAACCGGTTCCTTCGAAAACGCTCTAGACTCCCAGAACCGTGCGTTGTATATTAGGTGGGCGAGATCTTCCAATTTTCAGTACTTACACCCATGCACGGATCCGTACAGTGGTGGTAAAAACGGGTTTAAGTCGACACGTAAGGAGAGGTCAGCAACTGTCTTGGGGCACACTTGGTTCAGCTGCAAATTACAGAACACATCTTTATATAACCGGTGGTGTCTTCATGATGAGCATTGTCATGCAAGAAAAGCTTACATCGAAACATTTTTACATGCTTCAGGCATAGCTTTCCACCGAACATAATGGTTAGGTGCTCGTGTAAGGTACTGAACATTTCGGCACTTTGAGATCACAGGATTGATGCATGACTGTGAACTATGGTACGTGCTTGCTTGTTGTGTGGCAGTTTCGGCAGCCATAATCAGTTCAATTGAGCTCACTTTGACACGCTGACGCGCATTTCAATATGACGCTCTGACGTCTGCCTGCCATAAGGGCCCCTATAGCGTTCAGACGCCTACCTGTCATAAAGACCCCTATAACATTCTGACGTCCACCTGACATAAGGGCCTCTATGACGCTCTGAAGTCTGCCTGTCATGAGAGCCCCTATGACACCCTGACCGGTACCTGCCCTAAGGGCCAGACGCATGGCGTGCAGAAGATTCCGACCTGATGCTCTAATGAAGTAGGTGGGAGGTAGAGGCATGCTCATATCTCTCACATTTTTTTGTTGCAAATTTTATGTGTTCATCAATGCCAGAGTGTTCGTCCACTACTACACACTACACTACACCCATCCTACAGTTGTCTCACGCCAAACTCCTGTTACTACCAGCCTGTTGCAGCTCATGTTGCAACTTGTGTCATGCTTTACCTGCATTTATCACGGCAAAAAACCTTTGGATAAACACAATGGCGTTGGGCGGCCGTGATATGGCATTGTATGCCATGTTAAATTACCCGGACAAACACATCCTTTCAACTACAATGCCCCTGCTGTGCTGGTGAGGTACGGGCCAGGGGTGACAACAATGCAGTCGCAGTCCCTCATGCTGACCGGCGAAACATCTGCCGAACACGCGACATCTCAAGAGCACTGCCATGCATCGGAGCCGAAGCAGAACAGGTCAGATGTCAGAGGTTGTGTTACGGTGCACCCCAAACAAACAAGCTGCCATTTGCGTCCCCCCGTCCCCATCACACGGAGGCCCGACTCCTTCTGAAACAGCACATTGGACAGCAGTGGGCACGTACGCATAAATCGACATGAGCAATGAAGGGCGGTAGTCAGTTTGTCCCATCGTCCTGTTTTCTTAAACAGCATGATAATTAAAACGCGTCAGCGATCCCCGCTCAGAATATTTACTAACAGAACACGCGAGCCGTGTAAGCTGTCCCCACCAAAAGCAAAGTAAAAGCTCAAAGTCAATTTCTCAAGGCCGACAAATCACACGAAGGCTTTCTTTGTATCCGAGAAATTTGTGACGGCAAATCGTCACCATCGACTATCGCAGATTATCTCTTACATCGCCTGTCATTAAGGTGGTTTCAGTTAAATCACGTTTGACCCAACATATGAGCAAAAGTGACATACTACTGTGTATACCTCATGCGGTGCCTCCATTGTTGCTACTGCCTGCCTGCGAAAACGTGGCGATGTCTGTGATACTGATCTATGTCTTGAGCGTTGTCTGGGGGAAACACGTTTCCAAAGGTGGCCTATCAACTCCTTCAGCTGTGGTTGCCATGACCCGGCATTCAGACGACCCCCGCCCAGGCAGCATTTTCAGAAAATGCATCCTTTCAACATTGCATTAGCAAGGCTATTGGGCGCGGGACAAATCCGCCGTCCCCTATCCAGGCCTTGCCAATCTTGCATGCACCTTTTGCGTTTCATGTCTTGTCCTCTCTGATTTTGTATCGATCCAGCCGTGCGGAGGCTGCAGAGGCCAGGGCGCTGTGCTCTCAAGTTCCAAACAAATTTGACATTGGCTCCATGGGTGTTGCTTGGAAAGAACATGTCAAACAATGCTATCCTCCTTCTGCTTGGGAGGACTTTGAGGACTAAAATTGGGCACAAGTGAGTTGATATCAAACGCTACCTACACTGAGTTTTGGGCCTCTAACTTTCTTACCTTGTGAGAACTGAGCCGGGTCGAACTAAATCCTTATCTCGCCACACCCGAGCGCATCGCACTCAAGTCAGCCACCCGGGCGCGTGTGAAATCTCTCGAAAAACAATGTGTATTAGACTGGTATTGCACAACTGGGCTTGTAAAATAAGCGTCGTGGTGAACAGCTTTGCTTGGCAGAGTCTCTGGTTCATCACGCTCTCTTGTTCGAAACACACTGTCCGATTTTTTGCAAGCGAAATAATTGGAAAACGTGGTGAACAGCCGATGACTAGCCAAGAGCACCTTCATGTTTACATAGGTGTCACTCACAGTGGTGAAGAAAAACAACGCCTTCAATATCTTGTGCTATTCGTACTGTAGCATATTATGCGGCATCAAACGCACTAAGTGTGAAGCTATTAGGCGGCAATAGAAGCACTTGGAAGACACTTGAAAGGCAAAGCTCCCACCACATCATGGTGTGGTGAACCATAAAAATGAATGTTTCCAGGCGCGGCAAAATGTCTTGGACAGGAACTCTGTGAAAATGACCAGTTGATGCACCGTCTGCCACACCTCAAACTTATGGCGCAATTCTGCCCGCCACACATCGAGTATTGCTTTTGGCGCTTGCGTCATCAGCTATTGCACAGTCGGTGTCGGTGCTTACTTGGTCGGTGCTTACTTGGTGCATCAGTCAGTGCTTACTTGGTGCTTCAGTCAGTGCTTACTTGGCACAGACGTCGACGGTGACAGTCTTCTCTCCGGGAAGCAGGTATTCTGGGCTCTTGACCTTGACCTCGAAAGTCGGCAGCACATACTCTTCCACAATAAAAGCTTTGGTTTCAAATCGTCTAGAGGTCTCCACGTTGATAGTCCACCTGCCCTGAAAGTCAATGGTAAATGCTGCTGAAATGCCTCCAGCAGTGTTCGGGTGCATTTAGGCAGCTTTTGCCGTCTTGGGGACCTTTGTGCTGTCGAGTCGAGTCATGTGCCAATGCATTTTAGTAGGATGGCGGCAGGCGGCTGAATAGCTTCATCAGGGACATCTCTTCGATCCGAACGTGATGCCACCGGGGGGGGGGGGGGGGAGGAGGTGGGTCTGCACTACGGAGGACACTTGACCTTCATGTGACCTCACCAGGGGAGACCCCTTCGTCCGAGGATCACCTCACTACGGGGCAGGGAGGAGAGAGGCGGGGTGTAACTGCACCAGGGCGACCCGTCGGCTTTTGTGTGACCTCACCAGGGGCGGCTCCTCGGTCAGCTGCACCTCCAGCTGAATCAGGCCTCCACTGGTCTTGATGTCCTTCCACTGGGCGATGCGGATGCGGTCTGGCGTGCCCACCCACACCTCAGGAAACTGAGAAGGCAGTCGTCAACAGGTAACCGAAAACGTCCGACCCACAGTTTGAGCTGAGCTTCGCAGTGCTGCCAATGCGTTGCTGTTAATGGCAACCTGAAATAACACATCAGAACGCTTCGCATCACAGGCACCTATTACCACTGAATACGCTCGGTAGGGACGTCAGGGGCCTGCACCACCACCCGCCTGTGTGTTCCGTGACGATAATTACAGTCATCCAGTACCAATCAGTGGACATAGCCGATATCCCGCGGTGAGGAAATACTCCTGGCGTGCGGCAGTCACAGCGTTCGGCAACGCCCATGCATGACGTTTGACAAAGCAAAGGTCTAAGGCCAAAGAGCGAAGGTCAAAGGCTAAAGCAAGGTCTGACGGCTCACGTTCTCGACGACGGGAGTGAGGTCTTGTCGAAGGGATATGATACGAATCAGGACTTTATCCCCTGGGCGGTATCGAGGCTTGTCCGTCTGAATCAGCGTCACCAGCGTGGAGCTGTAGATGTTCACCTGCGAGGCCGGAAAACAGGACAGTAAAAGCACATATACGCAAAGTAGGTAGCCTGCAATACGATGAACGCCCTTTGGAACCGGCCCGGCGAAACTAGCTGGCCCGTGCAGCAGGTGGAGCCGGGGCCCGTTAAGGTGCTGCATCTCTTTCGTTCATGGCAGGCACGTCAGTTTAGTGAAGCGTTCTGTCCTCACTTTGTTTTTACCAGGTGGGGTTGACGCCCCAAGACACTCACCGAGCCAGTGCCCAGTTGTGACAAATCATAGCTAGGTGTCAAGGTTATATGTTTAGTCATGTTAGCTCAATCCGGTGTCAGCCTTCACAACAAGTGAGGAGGTCTCATGCAGAATGTAAGTTACCGGTAAAATGTCCGATCTGCGTGGGGCCGAGGATCCCAAAGCAGTTAAACCCTCCTCTGATGGGCTTCGCCAGACTCGTCAACAAGGACTCTCGTTTGTCACCGTCATGGGGCTAAGTCCGAGCGTGTTGAACTCGCACGGCACAGTGTTTGCACCTGCGGACGGCACACTCCGCAGTTCATATAGATGGATGCACGCTTAGTTTATCTGCTCTGATTGCCGAGGTGTGATATTATCCTCCAAAAGCGACGCCCAACGTTGAAACGTCCATGGTTTGCGCTGGAGCGAATGTGACAGTATAGAATAGCAGCAATGGCAGCAATGACACCCGAATAGCAGCATGGCACCCGAGACGACGCAGTGTCTCAAAGTATGGGTGGGCTCCCACTTACGGAACACGTGATATTAGGTAGGTTGTTAAGTGCATTTGGGAGGAGCGTTATGCAAATGGATATGAAAGCAATAATGACATTTTTCCTCGAAGAAAAGCCAAGAGAGTAGATATATAGATGCGTTAATATTCCGGCAACATTCATCTATCCAAACAAATATCAATAGTTAATTCAAAATTGACTGCCGATCCTAGTCGGTTTCCCAATTTCTTTAACAACGGGCCACAGATGTATGGGGCCACCGACATTCAGGGTATTAAACAAGGAGCCATTGCTAGCGATTGATAGGGTACAGTACATGTCTGACTAAGGATTAAAATGCGCGAACAATACGTGTACGTGCACGCGAATTCAAGTTAAGAGGCATCACGCATTATACTTCATTCAAACATGTAAATGATTTCCATTAAACAAGCATCGTGTATCACGTGCAAGACATCATTCATACGTGCAAAAGATTTTAAGCCAGCATGCACCACACATCAAGGCATTTATCAAACTTGCATAATCGACCATGATGGGAGGAATCCATACGCCCTATCCATTTGAGACATAATGAACGCCTGCGAGACGCTAAAATCGACACAAGGAATACCCCCTTCAGAGACCATTTTCGGCAAAACACCTTTAGGCTGAAATCCAGGGAGGTAGGGACCATATTATCCTTTTATAGCTCAAAGTCATACACAGAGGAAAATACCATCCTGATAGGAAATAAGTGAATCCATTCTTATAAAAAGTCGACGACCATACCGTAAGGCACAGAGCTCATGATTGGGTGGGGTCAGCGAAAGGTATACTCCCAAAGTAAAACAGGCCCTGTTAGATTACATTACAGTGACATCAAACATCCTCGGAAGCGTACAGAGCACCAAAGTCTTGCCGAAGTATCGCACGGATCATTTTGTGGTGTGCATAGACTTAGTAGTAAAGCAACGTAGCAAAAAGAAAGTGTGGTGTAAATTCAATGTATCTCTTCCTAGAGACGACAGTCACTTGTCACAGATGAAATACGGTATTTGCCATTCCGGAGACTTATCCCGTTAAATATTGGCAAACCCAGAGATAATATCAAAGCGACGGGCCGATAAAGCTGCTTAAAACCACATGCAATAAAATATCAACAACATTTGCACCGGTCTGAGGCGGGTGTTGTCATCACTTGTCGGGCCAGAGCAAATGGGTTTTGTGCCAGGCAGATTCCGAGGTAGTACAACTAGGCTGGCATATCATGCTGTGCATTATGCGTCAACATCATATGATGTGCAACATATGATGCTGTGATGCTGTGATCCCGGTTGGAGAATGTCATTTTCATGCTTGATTGGAACGATAAAAGACACAAAGTACGGCAAGGTATATTGACTTTGCCCAGCCGCCAGGTGGCCACAATATGGTAGACTGAAGAAGCTACACTTTCATTATTTTTTAAAGCGAACGCGACGCACGCCATCACGCCCTTTTATGAATTGTCAACGGCTGCATCGGCCATATTGGCGCTCAGGGGCCATGACGACACCGAGCACGTCTCCCCCCCCCCCGCTTCGTGGTCCAACGCGCTGGCCACTAGGCCCGTAAAGGGGGTGTTCCACGTTCATGCGGGTACTGACACTGAAAAATGAAATAGCAGTCTGAATACCTTTCGGTGCCGTACACAAGCCTGCCCTTCTTATGACCTAAGCTTGTCTAGTTTCTGGGCTGCACACCCGCAACACTGGGTAAAGGCATATTGGGGAGAGAATTTCAGTCCCTCGGCACACCAGACGTCACAATAACATCATTCAAGTTCTACCATTCATTTCCATTCCATAAGCCATGCGGCGATCAAAGCCAATCAAATACATTTGTCGAGGCGTTCATATCTGGTGTTCGCGAGCGCGATTTCCAGATAAAGCAGCCGTCAGTTGGCTCTTAATGTTATGTAAGATACGATGACGTTATCAAATCCTTAAAAACGTTAAAATCAAATCAAAATAAAAAATCAAAGCGTTAGAAAGTTATCAAACCATGGTGCATTGAGCGGCATATTTACTCATCAGAGCATTGTGCTTTCTAGGGCAGTCTTTTCCGCTCAAAACATATAACAAAACTTATAAGTAACATGATGACACCATGTTTGATGTGCTGCGATGATAATACTCAGGTAATGAGTTTATTTTATAAGGTATTTCTTGAATTTTTTACTCCTGCGTTTCCGGGATGGTGCGATTTAATGGTCGAGTTTCATCGGGCGAAAGAAATGCGTGGAATAAAATTCTCTACCAGGCTTTGCTGGTGTTTTTACCAGGGTTCACTTTGGTGGTGTGGTGCTTGCGTGGTGGGACCAAAAAACGGGTGATTCGTGAAAACCTTGCATTTGGCACACAGCTGTATATTGTAAAGCATTTTGTAAACAAACCAAACTTGATGTATGCAGGGGGCTGGAGTCGTTGAGGGTCTTGGGCTTGGAGGTACCTGGTGTCCTTGCTCTGTGTATACATGGACATGATTCAGATGTAGGTGATGTAGGATATAGCCATAGGTGTCCAGATTGTGTGGAACATTGTTTATTACTAAATGTTTTCAATTGAGCTCGGTTTTGGATGAGATCTGAAAACCTTGTAAAGGGAGGCATGGGTTTGGTATATGCGGTTAGACAACAATAGGTAGAGGTGGAAAATTGACCTAAAATATGGTAAAAGGAGTGAAAAATCCTGCTTATAGGGTGCTGCTTTACACCCAAAGTCGGCAATTCTAGAACATTTATCAGATATGGTTATATAAGCTTACTTATAACTATTGGTATGCTTAAGTGGAAAAGACTGCTCCAGACAACACAATTCGTCTCTATAGTAAGCACGCTCATCAATATGTCGATGCGTCTTTGTACATATGGTCATCAATATGTCAATACGTTATCTGCTATTGCTTTCATGAAGGCATGTTGACAAACAACAACGCATCTATATGTTCATTCTCCTGGTTTTCTTCGAGGATAAAGCTATTACTACTGTCTTATTTATGTAAATAATGTTCCTCGCACATGCACTTGACAACGTTCGTAATTTATCTACGTCATTGTTTGACTGAGTCATTGTACCTTGCACAGCAGTGACTGAGAGCCCGTTGACGGCCGCGATACCTGGACGTCGTGCTCATGAACGCTGGATATGAACGACTCGCTTAATACATATTTCTGAGCCCTGAGCGCCGCCTGGGCCATGAAAGAGCGGCATTTGAATGACGTTATCACGGCGTCATGAATGCCCGAGTGACCTTGAAATAACCTTCACGAAAAAGTGTGCACATCTTCGCGGGCGTATAGCTCAGAAACTAGAGGAGTTTGTGCCTAAAGAAAGGCAGGGCTGTGAAGTGCACCGAATGATCTTCAACATGGTTAATTCAGTCCTGCCTCATACAGATGTGCAACACTCCTTTAAGGCCCGATTACTTGCGCTCGTGTTGAGTATTATAAAATAAAAAAGCGAAAAACGGATCCTGTTCTGTCCACTGCTGTCTGTTGCCCGAGTGGTATTGCGTGATGGAGCGAAGCGAAAGCTGATGGCAAGTATTCTGAAAAGAAAACGTAATGAAATCCTGGCTATGATTTGCCATCCCTTGGACGTGGATACGCGACATAAAAACCCCGACGCTCATAGCGCAAAGAGTACATACACGTCCTTGCAACATCTCGCATGCCAACCTCGGCTGAGTCTGAGAAGCGCAGCCCCGCAGCGTTGGCAATGTTGAAATCCAGGTCGTTGTGCCGTGAGACCGCAGTGCGGGGCAGGGGCAGATAGAAACAGTGATTGCCATCAGCTGAGGAAGACGACAAAGTCAGTGCGACAGCCAATCAGAGGGGCCGATCGGCAACCGAGCCAATCAGATCGTCCGTGTGAGCTGATAACAGGCGATTAGTGTGGTAATGGCAAAAAATTAATAGCCAATCACAGCAGAACAGTCCAGTATACTATGTTTCTAAAAATATGTGATACTGAACTGTTGCTGGCGAACAGAATAGCAGCCAATCAACACGACCACATATTAACGACGCAGGATTGCTTCACGAACGTCACAAATGGATTAGCTCTATTTGCCTCTCAAGATCCTCCTACCTACTCAAGTACCCAAATCCAAATTCCAAAATATCTGCTGTACGTTTTTGGGCTCCTGCCTAACTACCCACTGTAGACAGCACTTTAAAACTCACCATCAACATTGTCCGGTATCTGGTGCACCAGCACATAGGACTCACCATCAACATTGTCCGGTATCTGGTGCACCAGCACATAGGACTCACCATCAACATTGTCCGGTATCTGGTGTACCAGCACATAGGGATTCCCGTTATAGAGCGAGAAAGTGAAGGTTACGTTCCGCCCCGGCCCGGGCAGGTTGAAAAGCGTGACGCAGACGCGCTCGTTGGTGCCCGCCTGTAGCAACTTGGGCGCCGTGAAGAGGAAGCCGCTGTAGAAGGAGGTGACGTCACCGATTAGACGCACTGAATATCCGAGAGGTCGAGCATTACAGCCGGATGTCCGACAGGTCGGGCATCGCAGCCGGATGTCCGAAAAGTCCGGCATCACAGCTAGGCCGACTAACTTACAACTAAAGAAATTTTCGGACAAAGTCAACTCAGGCATCATGACGAGTGTGGCAAGGTGTAACTCCTGTCAGAAAAATTATTGACGTCGTCCGAGCCAAAGTCACTCGCTCGTGACATTGCAACCGGGCGTGGAATTCACGATGGTACCACCAGACATCCTGCTCGGCTCGCATCTCCTCCGACACCCCCAATGGTAAAAGGCGTAGGTTTGATTGCTCGGTCGAGCGTGCATTATATGATTCTCCGGCAACTATCCGTGAAATGGACCCTGCGCACTTTAAGGTCGAGGTCAGAAAAAAACATAACACGAGGACAGGTAGGCACTGACTTGGTGACTGACTACTCTGCCATGACTACTCATGTATGACCACATGTATGATTTGTGTTGTTCGTGAGCATTATCCACATGACCCGCCATTTCATGTATTGTCTGACGCTAGGCTTGGAATAGAAATACTGCATGTAGTTGTCTCGTGACGCGTACAAATACAAGTACGAATACGGGCAGTGAATGGCAGATGCCGTGTTCATTTGCTTACGGGCACATAACAAACCATTGTGTACCGAACGGCATAGAATGGCATATCATATAGTCGATTTAATCGATGTATCGATGGCATCAGTTTGCTTGCATTGCTAAGGTGCTGGACGGAAATGTGACGAGAGGGACGAGACAATGTATGACCCTGATCGCTTAAATGATTGTACCTCACGGCCCACCCTTATTTTCTTTACAGTATGGTTCATTTGCCAACCTTAAATGCCAAACACCTGCCAATGCTGCATGCTGTCCTCAGCTTGCATCCCTTACACCGCTCCCTTTTAGCCTCAAGTCAGATTTGTCTGTGAATACCTACACGCTGGAAACATAGCCTACATCTCTGCCGACGTTTCATTTCACAAAAACGATCGCTTTCCGCGTGGCTTGTTGTACACAGAGGTTTTAGTACAAAAAAACGAGAATCCCATTTGGCGAATGCCTTTTCTGTCGTCCGCCAAATAGTGGTACGTAAAAAGTTCACGTAGCAAGAAGTCGAAACGGCTACAATGCGCATTTAAAAAAGCGCAATGTATAAACTCGACATGACAAAATGGCGAAAAACCAAATGGCTGCACATTAAAAAAGCGACATGCCAAAGTGACAAACGGCTTAATGACAAGCTGCAAAATAGCGACCTGGCAAAACATTGATACGTCATATTGACGAACGGCAGAACGGTTAAGTACAAAAGGATAATATCTAAGCGTTGTGCTGGCGAATGGTGACATGGAAAACGCGGACACGTCAATATGCTGGCTGGATGGCTGGCTGTTTCGTGACGTGGCGTGGCCCGGACGTGACTTTAAGTATCATGCTAAATTTGAACGAAAGAGAATCCTGTAGCCTACATGATTCTACAGGCTGTAGGTACCTAATATTTTGTCATGCCAACTCTTTCAAATGTCATGTATATGCTGTCAACATGCCTGCAAACATTTTAGATGTTTTTTGAAAGGAAGGCGCCGTGATTATGATAAAGAACAACTGACTGCAATATGCGGCAGGTTTTAAGAGTGCGGGGTGTCACTTACACAAATCATGTAATCGTTTCCCCGAAAATGGAAAGCGTATGTGCCGCAAAATCGCGGTCGTGGTGGTTATACCACGCGACCAGCGACAGTGGTAGACATCAGTGATCCCTTACTGTGATGTCCTAAAGAGAATTTTCCGCGAATTATGCCTCTTTCTAAGCTTTTAACAAAAAGACAGCTCACATTAACTTAAAATGCGGAATAATTTGTTTCGCATGTAAGCAGGTGTAACTTTATGAAGTGTTCCAAAAGTTTTTATTTTATTCTGACATGGTGCACGTAGATTCAAGGGGCAGAAATCCGCAGAGAAAGTAAGTTTTGAGATAGGTTAGGCCAGCCTTTTTGTCTGAGTCCCGACACCGATTTCAAAAGGGACACTCCTATGTACTTAAATAAAATCGACAGCATCTTGCAGCGCAGAATGGCATCAAATAAGCCTACTTAAACCCAACCACAGTCATGGTTAATGGAATTTCCCAATCTGGTAATCGGATGGGACGGCCAGGACCCGCGGCATAAACTGCTTAGCGTGGTCATTTTTCCAAAAATATACTCTTTCTTAACATTAAAACTGTTGTGGTTACTGCGATTTATTACGGACAACTTTAACAGCATCATCATCAGCAGCAGCATTACGTCATCTCTCTTCGCCAACAACACCACTGCTACACAGATATAGCTCGGGTCGGAAACCAACATCATTCATTTTTTATAGGCTCCAATCGTCTGTACGTTCGAAATCCATAAACAGAGGGCAGGTTCTAATTTTCACGCTGATCCCAACGTCGCATTAGCAAACCCACGTCTACTTTTTGCTGGGTGTTCTGCCACGACCTGCTTTACCATGGCGTAGAGTTTTCGCTGCCTCACGAACCACACAAACACAAACATTGCTTATATCTTGTAGCATTTTAACAAAGTCGCTTTTTTAGTCAGTCAAATGGTGACAAGCTAGGATGTAAGTGAGAGCATGGCAAGAAAAAAGTAATCTCTACACTTTGGCAGGAGCTTACTGATGGTTGATGTCAGCCTTACGCAGCAGCTAGTGGACTCCCTACCGTAGAGGGAAAGAAACGGGAGCCGTGTTTTGGCAAAGAGAGCCCTGCTGGACGCAACCTGGACGCAATCAAATGGGATCTGGGCGTATATTCGGCAAATGTGTCGTGTGGGTGCCCGAAAAATTATGAAAACTGCCACCAAAACTTGCCAACAAATAGGATTCTCCCAGGATTTGGCCCAATTTTCTCCCAAAGTTGTGGGGGTTGAAGCCTGTTTGTGAACGGGGGGCGGGGGCGCTAAAGCCTCGACAACTGAAAAAACACCGCACCCCTGTATACAATTTTACCATTCAATGTTGCCAAAGAGCCTTCGCGCCACCACATCAACTTTTGCCATGTCACCATTAAGGTTTTCATCATTTTGGCATGTCGCCATTTTCCCATTTCGTCATTTATTCAAAAAAGTAAAGGCACTGTTACACATTTGTCTAGGGTTTCCGACAGTTTTCACGACGACATGCAGATCACAGCTAGGCCCTTTTGATGACCTGAAATCCTCTCGTTTCTGAGCTAGGCACATGATAACTTGTGCAGCCTAGTTTGCGCCGCCCATTTTGAAATCGTCAGGATGCGTACGATGTGACGCCACACAAAATTCACCTCCTTATTGACCATATCGTGCTCCCGGGCAAGACAAATAGAACCAGTGACTTTTCGTGCCTGAACCGGGCTCTTTAGCGGCACGCCATTGGTCGGAGGGGGCAAAGTTGACACCTGCTCTCAAGCACGGCCGGGCCAAATCAAAAATTCAGATCGCGATCCATAGCGTCATGACGAGAGGTTTAGACTACACAATATATTTAGGATTATGTGTGTATCAAGGACACATGTCAAGGCCAAATTCTAAAAACGTTCCCAGGAATGTCTGACCGCTCCCACGTGGTATTTCATTTAGAAACGCATCCCATGGTGTAAAACAATGGCGCCTTGATCGCAGGTGCTACATGCGAGGGCATCCAATGTCACGCGCGCCATACCAGGCCTGGACTCAACGCCACGTGCCGTGCAATTAGAGCCGAAGCCTCGGTGAAAACGTTTGTAGTGGTCTACCTATTACCGTCTTACCTGAACCGTTTAAGCGCGAAAGTGGGAGAGCTTAGCTGCAATTTTGTGTACCAGGCACGTGAGCAAGAGTTGTTACTTGTTCATTAGCTCTCTAATGTCGAAGTCAAATTGATGGTTCGGTTGTGAATAAGCGTTTGAATGCACGTTCATGGCGTGATTACTAAATGGAACGCCAGACTATCCAGTTAGGTGTCCGGCAAGCCATTCAATCATGCCATAGGAAACCATCGGACTTGCAATTTTGAAGTGAATAGTGAGTGTAGATGCAGTGATGAGGTTGGACGATCAAGGTAAGATCACGTTGACTTTATCAAAAATGGAGGGCCAAATAAGTCCTGGCCCGTTTTGTACTGTCCTAAAATGGCATTCCACAGCTCTGCTACAAGCGATTATGCACAAACCGCAGTGAAAGCAAACTGCCAGTGCTGACGTCACTAGCGCAACTGCCACCGCCACCGGTACAACCCTCGTCACCACCGATGCCGCCACCGCCACTACCCACCTCTCCGCTGGTCTGGCTTCTCGTTCTCTTGATAACGGACATGGCGGCCAGTACTTCGCTCCTAAGCCCCAATGAGTGGGCTACACGCCATTTCGTGTCCCCTGTTCAGCAGCAGTACTGTCAATGCGCTGATCCCGGCGACGCCCAGTATCAAGAGAAGACTTCAGTCAGCCAGAGTCGCGGAAGCGGCCTTCCCATGTAACGTTTGATCCCTGCGTCCATCACGTCCATGCCTTTTTTCGTTGCGTTGTACACAAACACGATCTCAAGGTTCTTTGTGTTCCTGCCCACCTTGGGCGCCTGGTGCTGAGAAAACAGCAGCAGCACCAACTTGCTTCGCCGGAGCAGTGTGATGTCATCGTCACACCGTTCCTGAACGTGTGACGAACGTGTGATCGAACGTGTGAACGAACGTGAACAGCATTGACTCAGATATCAGGCCCCCGACGTCGGTCATCACCTTCGGCACGCCCCGCGGCGGGCGCGGTTGATGGTCCAGATGACTGTCAGCCTGTCAGCAGATTCTCGGAAAGCGGCGTGGAGGTGAAGTACCGGTCCATAGTCAAGTTTTGCCCGGTGCTAGACAACTCTTGCGTCAAAAACCGGACCATGGCCGGTACATCCTCCAGCACACCATCCTAGCGTGCCAGCCTCAGATGCGCCGACTTGCCTGCTGGCGAAAACATTTTCCACACGTAGCGGACGTTGGCGTCTGCAACCGTAAAAGCAGGCCGAACTGACCAGGGCCGCTCGGCACATACATCTGTAAGGCTTAGTGACTACGAAATCTGATGAGGCTCTCGTCCAACGTCAGGGTTTCAGACGGCGTATAGTGTTTCCGTAGGTTGATATCATCTTGAAAAATATCACGCATAGCGCAGAGCTCGTCACCGAGGCGATGCTCTCCACACGTGCTGCGGTCGTCAAATGTGAGGGTTTTCAGCAGCATTTCAAGCCACCGGCTTGCCCTGGTGGCCTTGAAGATGAACGGTCCGCTGGCAAGATTAAACAGCTGTTGGACAGCCAGCCTGCTGTAAAAGCCCCTGATCAGACATAGACCGATGACGGCGCACATCTTGGTGTGACTGGTTGGCGCGTACAGGTAGGCTTCCTTTCTCGTCAGCTGCTGGCACTGTGTCAGCTTCTCTAGATTTGTGTTGGTTTTCGCTGCCATCTTGCGGATCGTGCTTTCGCTGAAGAATAGTTTGAAGGTATCTGATTTCTGTGTTGCGTTTATGGCGGCACCACAAACGCCGGACCTCTGGTGTTTGAGTGTTAGTGGTCCACTCTACGACCACCGTTGGCGGGAGTCCCGGACTTCTGGTGTCTGAGTGTCGGTGGTCCACTCTGCCACCACCGTTGGCGGGAGTCCCGGACTTCTGGTGTCTGAGGGTCGGTGGTCCACTCTGCCACCACCGTTGGCGGGAGTCTCGGAATGTGTATGTTCCCGCCGAGCTCCCTGGCACCTGCTGAAAATCAGCCTCCATCAGCTTGCACTGCGACCGTGTCAGGTCAGACCGGCCCAGCAGCAGCTCGTCGTCATCAGCTTGGTCTGGGCTACCGGAAGGCTCACTGATCTCTGCAGGATCATCGGCGGCTCGGAAGGTGGCATCCTGTTCACTGGTTCCGCCGACAGAGACCTGGTCGTCTCTCTCGTGATCTGCTGTAATACAAAATTGAATGCGGTGCGATCTGCTGTACTCCAAAACTGAATACTGTGCGATCTGTAGGAAGAGACATGACTCTAGGAAGGGAAGAGAGGCAGATGCAGGACCAAAACAGGACTAGGGGTAGGCACAGGTACATGGCATGGACTGGGGCAGGGGCGGGGCCAGAGACAGGAGCAGGGGCAGATGCAGGGGCGAAAGACAGGGATAAGATCATCGAGAGAAAAAGGGACGGGGGCACGATACCCTGGGATCAGGGTATTGTGTACCACGCACAGATTTCCCGCGGAAGCTTAACATCAACCTTGCAGTAGTGCATCAAGCGCATTTAACTGACGGCATGGACCGTTCCAAGTCTTTGTGCTGTTCTTACGCGCTGGGGAAGAGGCTCAGAACGCTGCCCCTAACGCTCCCTGTCGCAGTCTTGAATCGAGATGCTCCAACAGCCCACTTCATGGACTAGCACCGGAATTTGGAGGGGGGGGGGGGGGCGGATGCTGCCTTTCCAGAAACCATGAAAATGTAAACTTCTCTTCTGACGCATTTACTTTGCATCGCTTCATTTTTATTTTTTATTAGAATCATTATAAGTTCTATCAAAAAAGTAAATAAGATTGAAGCCATTGTGGTTTATTGACATGGATCAAATTTAAGCGCTGTTAAACAAGTAATCTGGAGTGACGCAATCAACACGAGATAGTCGATGAGACCATGGAGCTAGAGTGACGTGTTGGGACGGCTTTCTGCCGCTCTTTGGTACGGTCACAGCTCGGGTACAGTCACGGGTTGGGTACAGTTACAGTTTGGGCACAGTCACGGGCTGGATGCGTTCACAGTTTGAGTAAAGTCAGGGGCTTGATACGCTTAGATAGATCCACGGGTTGGTATGGATTGGGTTGAGTCTCATGTTGGGTAGAGCCGTGAGTTGTGTATGTGATGGGTAGAGCCGGAACCTGGGTGGAGCCATGAGCTGGGCGCGGTTGGGTTAGTGTTATGGCTTGGGGATGCTCAATGTGCACTCGTATTGAATTAGTGTGGAGCCCGTGTGGAACAGCATCTGTCGGGAAAATATGTTGCGACATTACAGCCAAGGCCTATTTCGAGGAAAGCCACAAGCTACTGACTGCGCTTGCTCGACGGCGTACGTGTAAGCTTTTAGTTCTGCCTTGCAACACTATAGGTGTTAACATTTTGATGCCACTTATTAAGATGATAAGATGGTCACCACATATAAGATGCCACTTATTACTGACTGAGCTGAGATCAACATTTGGAACGGGCAGGCAACTTGAGGGTAACAGTGTGGAACGAGTGGTTAAGACTAATTAGGAGTGCTTGGCTACGGGTGCGGCCAGATTCAGCGGGCAGCCGGTGAATCTGGCAGCACGGACAAATGCAGCCCTTGAAGGCCTCCACCTGGCAGGAGAAGGGCACAATTCATACTTTGGTGACCACATGTAACCACCGGCAAACCGCTAGCGACCTTGGAGCCCGCAGCTCATCCCGGCGAGTGCATGCCAACAGCGACCGTGTACGCGGACGTTGCACGAAGTAATGTAGGGTGCGGTAAAGGCGATAGGACCTCACGAAAAGCAGGCAAACGTTTTGAGGTTGAAAGGAAAGAAAGATGTGGCATACCCTGTCCATCTTTTTGAGATAATTGTTTTGTTCGTTTTTCAACTAAGACTGAAATATTTCTTAGGTTGCCTATTCCATTTGCGAGAAACATTATTAACGTAGATAAGACGGTAATAATGGCCTTATTCATCGGAGAAAAACAGGAGAAATACTTCATCTCCATTCTCCTGGTTTTTCTCCGAGAATAATAATCATTACTACCGCCTTATCTGTCTGAGAAAATTCTGTGTTTGACTTCAGCATAAGTTAGTTTGGAGACCACCATATGAGAGCATGCATATATTTGTCTACGCATGCTTTCACATCGCCGTGACGCGGAACGAGTGTACCGGATCCGACCGAGACAGCCGGCCAACAGCTGTGTGGAGGGCTGGTGGTCCTGCGCGTGCGTGAGCCTGTGAACACTCGTCCCCTGAGTCGGGTCACTGCGTACCGGGTCTGCTCCAGAATAGGGGAGAGAACAGACGGGTCTCTCCAGAATAGGGGAGAGAACAGAGACGGGTTTTACGCGGTGGGCAGTCATGTGTGCCGTGTTTGTTGGGTGTGGTCTTGATCTTATTGTTGTGTACTCCCCGCAAGTATCATTGTGGGTTTCTGCGAGGTAAACGTCTGGAATATTACTTTCGTCGTCATTGGGGCTTTACGACGCACTCAGCTGCTGAGGCTATATAGCGTCGCCTGCTTGAGCGCGGTCTCTTGGTTTCCTAGCAGTGATATTGACCTTGTAGATTTAAGTAACGTAAGCATTTATTTGAGCACAATTTGATCCCTTCCCTTCGTGCGGACTGGCGGAACTCATCGGTGGTGAACGCGGAGTATCCCCTTTTCATCGGGCTGCACCTACCGCGTGGCAGGCGGAGCAAACAGCGCGTGGGAAGAGATCTTAGATCAGTAGCACGACTGACCACCGAGTTCTTGATTTAATTCAGGGACGCCCGAGCCGCCAGATTGGGGAAATAGCCTCACATTTGTTCCTTATGGCTGTGTGTCCTAGTCCATGGCGTTCAATCGAAACTGAGTGCGGAGCGAAGGGAGCAGTTGGGTATGCATGGTTCTGTGTACATGGTGTGTGTGTGTGTGTGTGTGTGTGTGTGGTGTGGTGTGTGTGGTGTGTGTGTTGTGTGTGTGTGTGTGTGTGTGTGTGTGGTGTGTGGTGTATGTGTGTGTGGTTGTGTGTGTGTGTTGTGTGTGTGTGTGTGTGTGGTGTGGTGTGTGTGTGTGTGTGGTGTGTGTGTTGTGCGCGCGCGCGCTATCACACCAGCCGTCACACCAGTCCATTAATACACCAGCCGTCACATCAGTCTGTTATACACCAGCTGTCACACCTGTCCGTTAACAAACGGTGCTATCGTGTGATGTGATTGATGTCACAGCCGTTAGAGGATTCAGAAGCGGACGGGGAAACATTGCACTGTGTCAGGTATCCTGGCAGTTGGAAAGTCCTTAACAAGCATCGTTCGATAGCGCCGTTTCTTCTTTCAGATGCTTTTGATGCGTGACCTGTAAGAGCGGAGCAAGACTCCCCCAAAAACGATGTGATGTGTGGTGTGTGGTGATAGCTAGTTTTGTGTGACCTGCGAGAACACGTTTGCTTATGATCAGCTGTGCAATGTTGCGAAGGGATCAGCAACGCATCGGTTGCCCACTCCTCCGCTCGCTTATTTTCCCAGCACTCGTAAACCATACATATTTCGAGAGACATCCATATAGCAGAAGCTCTCCTTCCTTCGGAATTCAACTGCCTGCCTTCGTGAGACGAACATTATTCGGTTAACAGCATGGCCAGCGCGCTTAGCTCGCTACCTTTGCGGTCTCCGTGCAGTAAGCGGGCGAATCACTCTGACATTTGGCTGCAGCCAGATGCACATTCAGCGGTAGCAGTTTTTACACGAGCGGCTTATCTTTCAGGCGCTTTCACAGACCTTGATACTTCGTGTTTGTAGGCGCGAAGAAGGCTGACATAACGAACACCAATATGATACTGCATTTGTTGTTTTCATTTGATAGCCGAATAATATATCAATATGATATAACAAATAGGGTACCGCATTTTGCGACCTTGACCTTTGACTTTGAGAGTTAGTGTTTACAAGTGTGACGAAAGAAGTCATCTCGAGTATTAATAAGGCACAACTTGTGTTCTATTTGTTTGGAAAACATATGAATACCAGGGAACCGCGTTGTTTTCCTTGATATTTGTTGGCGCTGACACTTAGTGTGTCCAAGTGTGACAAAGTTGGATAATTAGAGCACCACTAAGATATACATTTTGTTATATTTCTTAAGCAAACAAATAAAAACGAGAATACCGCATTGTGTGTGACCTCGACGATTGAGCTTGATCTAGATTTTCCAAGTGTGACGAAAAGATGCATGGCAAAAATCAATATCACACGACTTTGGTAGCATTTCTTTGGTTGCCAAACAAATGCCAGAGTCTTCCTTTTGGGTGATTTTGACAAGTAACCTTGAAATCGATATTTTCTAAGCGTGACGAAAGTGAACATCACGGGCATCACTATGATAACAGCTTTGGCGTATTTCTTTGATGAACGTATAAATGTCAAATTGCCGCTTTTTGCGGTGAAATTTACCTTTTGACCTTAGTTTTGCCTTCTTGTGGTGTAAAAAATGATCAACACGTGCATCAATATGATACCCATTCTATTGTCTTGTTTAATACAAAATTGTCAACCTGCTGTGTTTTGTGTGGCCTTGACCTTTTTCACTGAGAGGTGATTTTTGCACTTGTGGCTGGAAGAGGACGTCACGAGAATCAATATGACACATTTTTCTTGCAATTTCTGTACGAGTGAAGAAATGTCTGGCTATCCCACTTAGGTGACCTTGACCTTTGTACTTAGAGTGGGCTTCTATAGGTATCAAGAAAGAGAACATAGCGGAGACCAAATGATAATCCTTTTGTTGGATTTCTTACATGAACGGGAGAATGCTATGGTGACCTATTTCGCATTGGGCTGTAGAGATCCAACTGAGTGACTTAGAGAAAAGAAGATTGCAAATTCGTGAATTCTCACTGGGTTTCAACTCGGGAAAAAGCTTTTGGAACTTTAAGCTCGACGCCCAATTCGAATACGAATACGATGCTAACTTACGGCCGTACCACCCCTGCAGCCGCCGCGTAGTAGATGGCGGAATATTCCGGCATTTGGCTGCGGCCACGTGCAACTTCACCTGTAGCAGTCTCTACAACATCGGCTTACCTTTCAGGCGCCTTTATTGCGCCCGCCGCCGACACACATATCAACAGCAGCAACACCCACACCTCCATCCCGGCCCTTGGGAAGCTGCCCGGCCAACAACTAACCTGGACAGCGACGCTCCGAAACCGGCTGGTAAACGCTGCGGCGGCCGCACCGGAAGTGAGGGCGCCACTCTCGCTCGGCTGCAGCTGCAGGACCACGTCCGGGCTGTGTGGAACGCCCTGTGGTGGCGACGAACAAGCTGTTGCCATGGAGCCCCTATTTTTAACGCCACCACTGCGCTTAGCAGGACGCTAGAGCTATTGCCGCCTGGCGCGGCCCCGCGCGCCGGCCTTGCTGCGGGCACCCCGCTTTCCACGACGCTGGGCGCGCCCGTGCGGGCGATCTGCGCGTAAATGCCTGGGGAGCGTAGAACCCATCCGGCTGGTATTAAGACTGTCAGCCAATGCCACGGTCAGCGCCTGAAGATCCTGCATCTTCGGAGCTAGCTGTGCCTTGGTCAGCTGGAGGGGGTATCGTGCCGGCAGGACGGCCCTCACGCGAGCTGGGCTTCACATGGGGATGACGTTCACAGGGTCATGGTGCGATGGGGTGTCCGGTGTGTCGTATGCTGTTTTGAGGATGAGTCTTGATGGCAAAATGCAGGGATGTCCGCAAGACATGACACCTATGACCTAACACACAGAAAGTTGGTTAGAACGGCAGCGAAACATGTTACATCCGCCATTATAATATTTGTTACAAGTGACAGACAACAGATGACACACAGATGTCAGTTGAAGAGGAGTATGCCAGCCTGTCTTGTACTTTTCGCTTATCCTTAGATAAGACGAGTCCGCTTTGTTCGGTGGCACGAATTTTCTCCAAATTATTCTGAATCGCCCAGAATTTCGATTTGAAGTACATGCTCCGACGAGAGAAATGTCATTGGACTCCCGCTTACTGTTATGAAGGTGGTGCTTGTCACTTGACCTTGCATTCTGACATGTGTTTTTCTGCAATGTTTGCATACATTACAGAGAAGCTCGGTTTGAAAAGTATGTTAAAGTGCTGCTCTAAGGTATATATTCGCCCAAATTGTTGTGTTATAATTGCTAATAAAAGACTTGAAGCATACTATTTTAAGTAAACAAGATATTCAAGACCTGAGTTTATTATCACATTAATTCAATTAACTGTATACTATGGCTTTGATTTCTCTCCATGGCATACGCACCGTGGGTCTTTTCGGAGCACTGGGTCTTGATGGGGTCACTGGGTCTTGCGAAGAGCACTGGGTCTTGCGAAGAGCACTGGGTCTTGCGAAGAGCACTGGGTCTTGCGAAGCAAAGTATCTATAGTCTAACGTGAGACACCTTTTCAAATTTCAACCTATGCGCCTTTTGGTAAATGACCTTCGCCACCCATTGTGCCAATTACAAACATTCAGTTGTATTGACGTCCTTCATACCGACAGAGTTTCCACTTTTCAGCCCGCAGGCCCGCGTGGTGAGGATTAAAACCAGTTCAAAAGAGGCACCTTCGACCGTATCAACTGATCCTCTACATATCCGCCGTCGTCATGACCACGACATTCGCGATAATTATAGTTGTCGCAGACAAAGGCTACATTCATGGGGCTACCAAAAAAGAAAGAAGTGTAGTGCTGTGACGAACGCCAACAGCGTAATTTAGACTCCACAATAATTAAATTTGAATGTCCTTGTTCTATATTGATGGTACAGGTGGCTCCACCCATTGCTTATGTTAGACGAAATTGGTTCTTAGGTTTTACCAGACAGATTTACTCTTCAAATATGCTCCAAAGGTGGATAAGTTCGACGGCGGATGCCATGACGACGGCGCTCGCGACACCGCAGTTGTCGCACACTCGAGATGCACTCTGTGCCTATCAAGAAATTAAGAAGTGTTGCGCTGGCTTAAAGCGTGGACGTACCTTAGACTAAAAATGATTGCAATTTGTTTCACGGTAACATACTGATGCTGCTGGCACTGGCGCTCTCCAATGCTATTGTTCGACGTAAATAGTTCTGAAGCATCTCCAAATCTCTTTTTGAAAAATGTCCCAAAGGTGAGATCATTCTTTCAAAATAATCCGCCATCAGCTTGTAGCTATTGCAGCCCCTCCTCAAGCATTCAAGATGAGGGAGGACATGACGAGGTGAGAAACGACTAGGACGTGGTGACGTTAGGAAGTGAGGACATGCGAACGTTGAAGACAGGGATTGAGCATGGAATTCATGGAACATAAAGACATGCGGATCTGAGAACGAGGGCATGAGCAGTTTATGGTATGAGGCCATGCGGACACGAGATGAGGACATGACAATATGCAAACCCGAACATGAGGTCATGCAAGCATGTGGGCTTAGGGCATAACGAAATGCTGAAGAAGCACTGCGGTCGCGAAAGGTCAGCTCGAGAATTCCACAACGCTAAGCTGGGCAAGGGACCCGCTATATAACAATCAGAAAGTGAACTATGCTAGCAGGGTTTTTTGGACAATTAATAGATTAAGTACCTAACTGTATGCCTCCTTTCGTTTCGAAAAATGATTCTGACCTAAACAAATATGAGGCATATTCCGATCCTTACTCCTACGTTGACCATTCCTGTAGTAGTGCTCACACGCCAGGTAATATTTTGACTAACCCAGTCAAAACCAGCGTACAATAACCATTCGGTCTCACCTATGATCTACAGAAATGCATGGTGAGGCGTTGACCACCCATGGCCACGTCCCTTTGGCCAGCGTCTGACAACAGAATGGCTCTGGAAATCCCGCTAGTCACTGCCATGTTTGGTTTCGCCATGGCAGCACGTGAATCACCAGCACGGGAGCTGATGATCACTGGTAGGACGAAAACAGTAAATCTCCGGCGCTCTCTGTCCACCCGACCTCCACCATCAACCGCAAAAAAACGGCGGTTCCGAGGATCGTGGACTGAAGGCTCGAAGGGTTTTGTAGTCCAGTCCAGGGGATAAAAGTTCTGCAGTTTACGCCGCATTGTCAAATCCCCTGGCTCGATTGCGCGATGCCTGCTTCAGCTCGCTTCACATCGTAGGAGCTGCTGTCACCTCATGAGGGTGTCACTTACTCATGAGTTCCTGGAATGGGGCGAGTGCTTCAAGGGTGTCACCATCTGTGATTTGTAGCGGGTATCTTGGGGAGAATGTATGCTTTTAACAGGTTTGAAAATAAAAAATGGGGGATTTCGAGGCAGTAAACCAATCCGGCATAGGATTTCTATGAAATGATGTCATATGAGACGCAACAGTATAATAATTTTTGCTCACGATCTTTGCTTAACAATCTTTGCGGTCTTTTGCTGACGTATACTAAGTATCCACCTTATTGTCCAACAGTTCCAAAGTAAGTTTACAGTTATCCACGTCGGATTCCGGACTGGCACACTCGATCATGCAGACCCGGTAAAGGACTCCCCTGGAGCTTCACCACGCGCTGGGCATGTACGACCGTTTCAGCAACCATCACATCGACTGTTCTGTTATTGGGCTGGAACCAGACACCCGGATGTCCGCCCGGGACACACGGATGTCCGCCCGGGACACACGGAGGTCCACCCGGGACACACGGATGTCCGCACGGAGCACGCGGATATCCGCCTGGAGCACACGGATGTCAATCCGGACGCACAGATATCCACTCGGGACAATCGGACGTCCACCCGGGACACACGGATGTCCACCCGGGACACACGGATGTCCACCCGGACACACGGAAGTTCCCAGGGACACACGGAGGTCCACCCGGGACACACGGAGGTCCACCCGGGACACTCGGATGTCCACCCGGGACACACGGATGTCCACCCGGGACACACGGAAGTTCGCCAGGGATATAAGGAAGTTCGCCCGGGATATATGAAAGTTCGCCCGGCGTTAGCCACTCTTACGGGACGAGTGACCGCCACCACTGATCGCGAGCTTCACCCACGACCTTAGAGCCAACCCGCTCCCCGGCGGGCCCCACGCAGCGTCGAAATACCACTTCCGAGCAAACCAACGGCTGAAACACGCCACAGAATCGAACAAAATGCAACCAGGGAGAGGGCTGCCGCCTTCCTGGACTGACCGACGCTCGAAAAGCGCAAGACCACGATCCGGCAGCAAAGACAACGTGACCTCCAACACAACGTGAGCCAGCCATGACAGACAAGGATATCATAGCTTACAACTGTCGACGCAAGCATGGTCTACATGACCACTTGCGCTCCCGCCACAGAATCAAGCTACACAAATCTCCACATCAAGGGAGGGAGAGACAGGATCCGCACCCCCTAACCCAGCCAACCGAGCGATGGCCGGCAAGCTCCGCGGGCATTGCACCAATCAAGGCCTCTGGGTTCGGCCACCGATTACAGACATTCGCCACAAACTCACAGCCACGGACCCGTCGTCTGCTAGGTTGCGAGGCACCCTCGAGAGCGCTGCCTCACAGATCACGCCTGTGAAAGCCATACGTGGACGGGCTGCCTCGCACCGAAGCTGTTACAAGGGCTTCCTCCGGCCCAGTCTCTCTT
>NW_023596805.1:23535189-23557321 GCF_011947565.3 Pollicipes pollicipes | reverse complement strand
GCTATCCTCCTTCTGCTTGGGAGGACTTTGAGGACTAAAATTGGGCACAAGTGAGTTGATATCAAACGCTACCTACACTGAGTTTTGGGCCTCTAACTTTCTTACCTTGTGAGAACTGAGCCGGGTCGAACTAAATCCTTATCTCGCCACACCCGAGCGCATCGCACTCAAGTCAGCCACCCGGCGCGCGTGTGAAATCTCTCGAAAAACAATGTGTATTAGACTGGTATTGCACAACTGGGCTTGTAAAATAAGCGTCGTGGTGAACAGCTTTGCTTGGCAGAGTCTCTGGTTCATCACGCTCTCTTGTTCGAAACACACTGTCCGATTTTTTGCAAGCGAAATAATTGGAAAACGTGGTGAACAGCCGATGACTAGCCAAGAGCACCTTCATGTTTACATAGGTGTCACTCACAGTGGTGAAGAAAAACAACGCCTTCAATATCTTGTGCTATTCGTACTGTAGCATATTATGCGGCATCAAACGCACTAAGTGTGAAGCTATTAGGCGGCAATAGAAGCACTTGGAAGACACTTGAAAGGCAAAGCTCCCACCACATCATGGTGTGGTGAACCATAAAAATGAATGTTTCCAGGCGCGGCAAAATGTCTTGGACAGGAACTCTGTGAAAATGACCAGTTGATGCACCGTCTGCCACACCTCAAACTTATGGCGCAATTCTGCCCGCCACACATCGAGTATTGCTTTTGGCGCTTGCGTCATCAGCTATTGCACAGTCGGTGTCGGTGCTTACTTGGTCGGTGCTTACTTGGTGCATCAGTCAGTGCTTACTTGGTGCTTCAGTCAGTGCTTACTTGGCACAGACGTCGACGGTGACAGTCTTCTCTCCGGGAAGCAGGTATTCTGGGCTCTTGACCTTGACCTCGACAAGTCGGCAGCACATAACTCTTCCACAATAAAAGCTTTGGTTTCAAATCGTCTCGAGGTCGCCACGTTGATAGTCCACCTGCCCTGAAGTCACTGGTAAATGCTGCTGAAATGCCTCCAGCAGTGTTCGGGTGCATTTTAGGCAGCTTTTGCCGTCTTGGGGACCTTGTGCTGTCGAGTCGCAGTCATGTGCCAATGCATTTTAGTAGGATGGCGGCAGGCGGCTGAATAGCTTCATCAGGGACATCTCTTCGATCCGAGCGTGATGCCACCGGGGGGGGGGGGGGGGAGGAGGTGGGTCTGCACTACGGAGGACACTTGACCTTCATGTGACCTCAACAGGGGAGACCCCTTCGTCCGAGGATCACCTCAATACGGGGGCAGGGAGGAGAGAGGCGGGGTGTAACGTGCACCAGGGCGACCCGTGGCTTTTGTGTGACCTCACCAGGGGCGGCTCCTCGCGTCAGCTGCACCTCCAGCTGAATCAGGCCTCCACTGGTCTTGATGTCCTTCCACTGGGCGATGCGGATGCTGGTCTGGCGTGCCCACCCACACCTCAGGAAACTGAGAGGCAGTCGTCAACAGGTAACCGAAAACGTCCGAACCACAGTTGAGCTGAGCTTCGCAGTGCTGCCAATGCGTGCTGTTAATGGCACCTGAAATAAACACATCAGAACGCTTCGCATCACAGGGCACCTATTACCACTGAATACGCTCGGTAGGGACGTCAGGGGCCTGCACCACCACCCGCCGTGTGTTCCGTGACGATAATTACAGCATCCAGTACCAATCAGTGGACATAGCCGATATCCTGCAGTGAGGAAATATTCCTGGCGTGCGGCAGTCACAGCGTCGGCCACGCCCTATGCATGACGTTTGACCAAAGCAAAGGTCTACGGCCAAAGCGCGACGGTCAAAGGCTAAAGCAAGGTCTGGACGGCTCACGTTCTCGACGACGGGTAGTGAGGTCTTGTCGCAGGGATATGATACGAATCAGGACTTATCCCTGGGCGGTATCGAGGCTTGTCCGTACTGAATCAGCGTCACCAGCGTGGAGCTGTAGATGTTCACCTGCGAGGCCGGAAAACAGGACAGTAGAAGCACATATCGCAAAGTAGGTAGCCTGCAATACGATGAACGCCCTTGGAACCGGCCCGGGCGAACGAACTAGCTGGCCCGTTGCCATGCAGGTGGAGCCGGGGCCAGCTTAAGGTTGCTTGCATTCTCTTTCGTTCATGGCAGGCACGTCAGTTTAGTTAAGCGTTCTGTCCTCACTTTGTTTTTAACCCGGGTTCGGGGTTGACGCCCCCCAAAGACAACTCATCCGAAGCCAGTGCACAGGTCTTGATGACACATCTAGCTACGGTTTCAAGGTCTATGTTTAGTCATGTTAGCTCAATCGCGGCGTGTCAGGCCTACATACAAGTGAGGAGTGTCTCATGCAGAAGTAAGTTACCGGTAGTTAAAATGTCTGGATCTGCGTGGACCGAGGATCCCAACAGCAAGTTAAGCCCTCCTTCTGATGGGCTTCGCCAGACTCGTCAACAAGGGCTCTCGTTTGTCACCGTCATGGGGCTAAGTCCGAGCGTGTTGAACTCGCACGGCACAGTGTTTGCACCTGCGGACGGCACACTCCGCGGTTCATATAGATGGATGCACGCTTAGTTTATCTGCTCTGATTGCCGAGGTGTGATATTATCCTCCAAAAGCGACGCCCAACGTTGAAACGTCCACGGTTTGCGCTGGAGCGAATGTGACAGTATAGAATAGCAGCAATGGCAGCAATGACACCCGAATAGCAGCAATGTCTCAAGGTATGGGTGGGCTCCCACTTACGGAACACGTGATATTAGGTAGGTTGTTAAGTGCATTTGCGAGGAGCGTTATGCAAATGGATATGAAAGCAATAATGACATTTTTCCTCGAAGAAAAGCCAAGAGAGTAGATATATAGATGCGTTAATATTCCGGCAGCATTCATCTATCCAAACAAATATCAATAGTTAATTCAAAATTGACTGCCGATCCTAGTCGGTTTCCCAATTTCTTTAACAGCGGGCCACAGATGTATGGGGCCACCAACATTCAGGGTATTAAACAAGGAGCCATTGCTAGCGATTGATAGGGTACAGCACATATCTGACTAAGGATTAAAATGCGCGAACAATACGTGTACGTGCACACGAATTCAAGTTAACAGGCATCACGCATTACGCTTCATTCAAACATGTAAATGATTTCCATTAAACAAGCATCGTGTATCACGTGCAAGACATCACTCATATGTGCAAAAGATTTTAAGCCAGCATGCACCACACATCAAGGCATTTATCATACTTGCATAATCGACCATGATGGGAGGAATCCATGCGCCCTATCCATTTGAGACAAAATGAACGCCTGCGAGACGCTAAAATCAACACAAGGAATACCCCCTTCAGAGACCATTTTCGGCAAAACACCTTTAGGCTGAAATCCAGGGAGGTAGGGACCATATTACCCTTTTATAGCTCAAAGTCATACACAGAGGAAAATACCACCCTGATAGGAAATAAGTGAATCCATTCTTATAAAAAGTCGACGACCATACCGTAAGGCACAGAGCTCATGATTGGGTGGGGTCAGCGAAAGGTATACTCCCAAAGTAAAACAGGCCCTGTTAGATTACATTACAGTGACATCAAACATCCTCGGAAGCGTACAGAGCACCAAAGTCTTGCCGAAGTATCGCACGGATCATTTTGTGGTGTGCATAGACTTAGTAGTAAAGCAACGTAGCAAAAAGAAAGTGTGGTGTAAATTCAATGTATCTCTTCCTAGAGACGACAGTCACTTGTCGCAGATGAAATACGGTATTTGCCATTCCGAAGACTTATCCCGTTAAATATTGGCAAACCCAGAGATAATATCAAAGCGACGGGCCGATAAAGCTGCTTAAAACCACATGCAATAAAATATCAGCAACATTGGCACCGGTCTGAAGCGGGTGTTGTCATCACTTGTCGGGCCAGAGCAAATGGGTTTTGTGCCAGGCAGATTCCGAGGTAGTACAACTAGGCTGGCATATCATGCTGTGCATTATGCGTCAACATCATATGATGTGCAACATATGATGCTGTGATGCTGTGATCCCGGTTGGAGAATGTCATTTTCATGCTTGATTGGAACGATAAAAGACACAAAGTACGGCAAGGTATATTGACTTTGCCCAGCCGCCAGGTGGCCACAATATGGTAGACTGAAGAAGCTACACTTTCATTATTTTTTAAAGCGAACGCGACGCACGCCATCACGCCCTTTTATGAATTGTCAACGGCTGCATCGGCCATATTGGCGCTCAGGGGCCATGACGACACCGAGCGCGTCTCCCCCCCCCCCTCCCCCCCGCTTCGTGGTCCGACACGCTGGCCACTAGGCCCGTAAAGGGGGTGTTCCACGTTCATGCGGGTACTGAAACTGAAAACTGAAATAGCAGTCTGAATACCTTTCGGTGCCGTACACAAGCCTGCCCTTCTTATGACCTATGCTTGTCTAGTTTCTGGGCTGCACACCCCCAACACTGGGTAAAGGCATATTGGGGAGAGAATTTCAGTCCCTCGGCACACAAGACGTCACAACAACATCATTCAAGTTCTACCATTCATTTCCATTCCATAAGCCATGCGGCGATCAAAGCCAATCAAATACATTTGTCGAGGCGTTCATATCTGGTGTTCGCGAGCGCGATTTCCAGATAAAGCAGCCGTCAGTTGGCTCTTAATGTTATGTAAGATACGATGACGTTATCAAATCCTTAAAAACGTTAAAATCAAATCAAAATAAAAAATCAAAGCGTTAGAAAGTTATCAAACCATGACGCATTGAGCGGCATATTTACTCATCAGAGCATTGTGCTTTCTAGGGCAGTCTTTTCCGCTCAAAACATATAACAAAACTTATAAGCAACATGACACCATGTTTGATGTGCTGCGATGATGATACTCAGGTAATGAGTTTATTTTATAAGGTATTTCTTGAATTTTTTACTCCTGCGCTTCCGGGATGGTGCGATTTAATGGTCGAGTTTCATCGGGCGAAAGAAATGCGTGGAATAAAATTCTCTACCAGGCTTTGCTGGTGTTTTTACCAGGGTTCACTTTGGTGGTGTGGTGCTTGCGTGGTGGGACCAAAAAACGGGTGATTCGTGAAAACCTTGCATTTGGCACACAGCTGTATATTGTGAAGCATTTTGTAAACAAACCAAACTTGATGTATGCAGGGGGCTGGAGTCGTTGAGGGTCTTGGGCTTGGAGGCACCTGGTGTCCTTGCTCTGTGTATACATGGACATGATTCAGATGTAGGTGATGTAGGATATAGCCATAGGTGTCCAGATTGTGTGGAACATTGTTTATTACTAAATGTTTTCAATTGAGCTCGGTTTTGGATGAGATCTGAAAACCTTGTAAAGGGAGGCATGGGTTTGGTATATGCGGTTGGACAACAATAGGTAGAGGTGGAAAATTGACCTAAAATATGGTAAAAGGAGTGAAAAATCCTGCTTATAGGGTGCTGCTTTACACCCAAAGTCGGCAATTCTAGAACATTTATCAGATATGGTTATATAAGCTTACTTATATTGGTATGCTTAAGTGGAAAAGACTGCTCCAGACAACACAATTCGTCTCTATAGTAAGCACGCTCATCAATATGTCGATGCGTCTTTGTACATATGGTCATCAATATGTCAATACGTTATCTGCTATTGCTTTCATGAAGGCATGTTGACAAACAACAACGCATCTATATGTTCATTCTCCTGGTTTTCTTCGAGGATAAAGCTATTACTACTGTCTTATTTATGTAAATAATGTTCCTCGCACATGCACTTGACAACGTTCGTAATTTATCTACGTCATTGTTTGACTGAGTCATTGTACCTTGCACAGCAGTGACTGAGAGCCCATTGACGGCCGCGATACCTGGACGTCGTGCTCACGAACGCTGGATATGAACAACTCGCTTAATACATATTTCTGAGCCCTGAGCGCCGCCTGGGCCATGGAAGAGCGGCATTTGAATGACGTTATCACGGCGTCATGAATGCCCGAGTGACCTTGAAATAACCTTCACGAAAAAGTGTGCACATCTTCGCGGGCGTATAGCTCAGAAACTAGAGGAGTTTGTGCCTAAAGAAAGGCAGGGCTGTGAAGTGCACCGAATGATCTTCAACATGGTTAATTCAGTCCTGCCTCATACAGATGTGCAACACTCCTTTAAGGCCCGATTACTTGCGCTCGTGTTGAGTATTATAAAATAAAAAAGCGAAAAACGGATCCTGTTCTGTCCACTGCTGTCTGTTGCCCGAGTGGTATTGCGTGATGGAGCGAAGCGAAAGCTGATGGCAAGTATTCTGAAAAGAAAACGTAATGAAATCCTGGCTATGATTTGCCATCCCTTGGACGTGGATACGCGACATAAAAACCCCGACGCTCATAGCGCAAAGAGTACATACACGTCCTTGCAACATCTCGCATGCCAACCTCGGCTGAGTCTGAGAAGCGCAGCCCCGCAGCGTTGGCAATGTTGAAATCCAGGTCGTTGTGCCGTGAGACCGCAGTGCGGGGCAGGGGCAGATAGAAACAGTGATTGCCATCAGCTGAGGAAGACGACAAAGTCAGTGCGACAGCCAATCAGAGGGGCCGATCGGCAACCGAGCCAATCAGATCGTCCGTGTGAGCTGATAACAGGCGATTAGTGTGGTAATGGCAAAAAATTAATAGCCAATCACAGCAGAACAGTCCAGTATACTATGTTTCTAAAAATATGTGATACTGAACTGTTGCTGGCGAACAGAATAGCAGCCAATCAACACGACCACATATTAACGACGCAGGATTGCTTCACGAACGTCACAAATGGATTAGCTCTATTTGCCTCTCAAGATCCTCCTACCTACTCAAGTACCCAAATCCAAATTCCAAAATATCTGCTGTACGTTTTTGGGCTCCTGCCTAACTACCCACTGTAGACAGCACTTTAAAACTCACCATCAACATTGTCCGGTATCTGGTGCACCAGCACATAGGACTCACCATCAACATTGTCCGGTATCTGGTGTACCAGCACATAGGGATTCCCGTTATAAAGCGAGAAAGTGAAGGTTACGTTCCGCCCCGGCCCGGGCAGGTTGAAAAGCGTGACGCAGACGCGCTCGTTGGTGCCCGCCTGTAGCAACTTGGGTGCCGTGAAGAGGAAGCCGCTGTAGAAGGAGGTGACGTCACCGATTAGACGCACTGAATATCCGAGAGGTCGAGCATTACAGCCGGATGTCCGACAGGTCGGGCATGGCAGCCGGATGTCCGAAAAGTCCGGCATCACAGCTAGGCCAACTAACTTACAACTAAAGAAATTTTCGGACAAAGTCAACTCAGGCATCATGACGAGTGTGGCAAGGTGTAACTCCTGTCAGAAAAATTATTGACGTCGTCCGAGCCAAAGTCACTCGCTCGTGACATTGCAACCAGGCGTGGAATTCACGATGGTACCACCAGACATCCTGCTCGGCTCGCATCTCCTCCGACACCCCCAAGGGTAAAAGGCGTAGGTTTGATTGCTCGGTCGAGCGTGCATTATATGATTCTCCGGCAACTATCCGTGAAATGGACCCTGCGCACTTTAAGGTCGAGGTCAGAAAAAAACATAACACGAGGACAGGTAGGCACTGACTTGCTGACTGACTACTCTGCCATGACTACTCATGTATGACCACGTGTATGATTTGTGTTGTTCGTGAGCATTATCCACATGACCCGCCATTTCATGTATTGTCTGACGCTAGGCTTGGAATAGAAATACTGCATGTAGTTGTCTCGTGACGCGTACAAATACAAGTACGAATACGAGCAGTGAATGGCAGATGCCGTGTTCATTTGCTTACGGGCACATAACAAACCATTGTGTACCGAACGGCACAGGATGGCATATCATATAGTCGATTTAATCGATGTATCGATGGCATCAGTTTGCTTGCATTGCTAAGGTGCTGGACGGAAATGTGACGAGAGGGACGAGACAATGTATGACCCTGATCGCTTAAATGATTGTACCTCACGGCCCACCCTTATTTTCTTTACAGTATGGTTCATTTGCCAACCTTAAATGCCAAACACCTGCCAATGCTGCATGCTGTCCTCAGCTTGCATCCCTTACACCGCTCCCTTTTAGCCTCAAGTCAGATTTGTCTGTGAATACCTACACGCTGGAAACATAGCCTACATCTCTGCCGACGTTTCATTTCACAAAAACGATCGCTTTCCGCGTGGCTTGTTGTACACAGAGGTTTTAGTACAAAAAAAAACGAGAATCCCATTTGGCGAATACCTTTTCTGTCGTCTGCCAAATAGTGGTACGTAAAAAGTTCACGTAGCAAGAAGTCGAAACGGCTACAACGCGCATTTAAAAAAGCGCAATGTATAAACTCGACATGACAAAATGGCGAAAAACCAAATGGCCGCACATTAAAAAAGCGACATGCCAAAGTGACAAACGGCTTAATGGCAAGCTGCAAAATAGCGACCTGGCAAAACATTGATACGTCATATTGACGAACGGCAAAACAGTTAAGTACAAAAGGATGATATCTAAGCGTTGTGCTGGCGAATGGTGACATGGAAAACGCGGACACGTCAATATGCTGGCTGGATGGCTGGCTGTTTCGTGATGTGGCGTGGCGTGATGTGACTTTGAGTATCATGCTAAATTTGAACGAAAGAGAATCCTGTAGCCTACATGATTCTACAGGCTGTAGGTACCTAATATTTTGTCATGCCAACTCTTTCAAATGTCATGTATATGCTGTCAACATGCCTGCAAACATTTTAGATGTTTTTTGAAAGGAAGACGCCGTGATTATGATAAAGAACAACTGACTGCAATATGCGGCAGGTTTTAAGAGTGCGGGGTGGCACTTACACAAATCATGTAATCGTTTCCCCGAAAATGGAAAGCGTATGTGCCGCAAAATCGCGGTCGTGGTGGTTATACCACGCGACCAGCGACAGTGGCAGACATCAGTGATCCCTTACTGTGATGTCCTAAAAAGAATTTTCCGCGAATTATGCCTCTTTCTAAGCTTTTAACAAAAAGACAGCTCACATTAACTTAAAATGCGGAATAATTTGTTTCGCATGTAAGCAGGTGTAACTTTATGAAGTGTTCCAAAAAGTTTTTATTTTATTCTGACATGGTGCACGTAGATTCAAGGGGCAGAAATCCGCAGAGAAAGTAAGTTTTGAGATAGTTTAGGCCAGCCTTTTTGTCTGAGTCCCGACACCGATTTCAAAAGGGACACTCCTATGTACTTAAATAAAATCGACAGCATCTTGCAGCGCAGAATGGCATCAAATAAGCCTACTTAAACCCAACCACAGTCATGGTTAATGGAATTTCCCAATCTGGTAATCGGATGGGACGGCCAGGACCCGCGGCATAAACTGCTTCGCGTGGTCATTTTTCCAAAAATATACTCTTTCTTAACATTAAAACTGTTGTGGTTACTGCGATTTATTACGGACAACTTTAACAACATCATCATCAGCAGCAGCATTACGTCATCTCTCTTCGCCAACAACACCACTGCTACACAGATATAGCTCGGGTCGGAAACCAACATCATTCATTTTTTATAGGCCCCAATCGTCTGTACGTTCGAAATCCATAAACAGAGGGCAGGTTCTAATTTTCACGCTGATCCCAACGTTGCATTAACAAACCCACGTCTACTTTTTGCTGGGTGTTCTGCCACGACCTGCTTTACCATGGCGTAGAGTTTTCGCTGCCTCACGAACCACACAAACACAAACATTGCTTATATCTTGTAGCATTTTAACAAAGTCGCTTTTTTAGTCAGTCAAATGGTGGCAAACTAGGATGTAAGTAAGAGCATGGCAAGAAAAAAGCAATCTCTACACTTTGGCAGGAGCTTACTGATGGTTGATGTCAGCCTTACGCAGCAGCTAGTGGACTCCCTACCGTAGAGGGAAAGAAACGGGAGCCGTGTTTTGGCAAAGAGAGCCCTGCTGGACGCAACCTGGACGGAATCAAATGGGATCCGGGCGTATTTTCGGCAAATGTGTTGTGTGGGTGCCCGAAAAATTATGAAAACTGCCACCAAAACTTGCCAACAAATAGGATTCTCCCAGGATTTGGCCCAATTTTCTCCCAAAGTTGTGGGGGTTGAAGCCTGCTTGTGAACGGGGGGCGGGGGCGCTAAAGCCTCGACAACTGAAAAAACACCGCACCCCTGTATACAATTTTACCATTCAATGTTGCCAAAGAGCCTTCGCGCCACCACATCAACTTTTGCCATGTCACCATTAAGGTTTTCATCATTTTGGCATGTCGCCATTTTCCCATTTCGTCATTTATTCAAAAAAGTAAAGGCACTGTTACACATTTGTCTAGGGTTTCCGACAGTTTTCACGACGACATGCAGATCACAGCTAGGCCCTTTTGATGACCTGAAATCCTCTCGTTTCTGAGCTAGGCACATGATAACTTGTGCAGCCTAGTTTGCGCCGCCCATTTTGAAATCGTCAGGATGCGTACGATGTGACGCCACACAAAATTTACCTCCTTATTGACCATATCGTGCTCCCGGGCAAGACAAATAGAACCAGTGACTTTTCGTGCCTGAACCGGGCTCTTTAGCGGCACGCCATTGGTCGGAGGGGGCAAAGTTGACACCTGCTCTCAAGCACGGCCGGGCCAAATCAAAAATTCAGATCGCGATCCATAGCGTCGTGACGAGAGGTTTAGACTACACAATATATTTAGGATTATGTGTGTATCAAGGACACATGTCAAGGCCAAATTCTAAAAACGTTCCCAGGAATGTCTGACCGCTCCCACGTGGTATTTCATTTAGAAACGCATCCCATGGTGTAAAACAATGGCGCCTTGATCGCAGGTGCTACATGCGAGGGCATCCAATTTCACGCGCGCCATACCAGGCCTGGACTCAACGCCACGTGCCGTGGAAATTAGAGCCGAAGCCTCGGTGAAAACGTTTGTAGTGGTCTACCTATTACCGTCTTACCTGAACCGTTTAAGCGCGAAAGTGGGAGAGCTTAGCTGCAATTTTGTGTACCAGGTACGTGAGCAAGAGTTGTTACTTGTTAATTAGCTCTCTAACGTCGAAGTCAAATTGATGGTTTGGTTGTGAATAAGCGTTTGAATGCACGTTCATGGCGTGATTACTAAATGGAACGCCAGACTATCCAGTTAGGTGTCCGGCAGCCATTCAATCATGCCATAGGAAACCATCGGACTTGCAATTTTGAAGTGAATAGTGAGTGTGATGCAGTGATGAGGTTGGACGATCAAGGTAAGATCACGTTGACTTTATCAAAAATGGAGGGCCAAATAAGTCCTGGCCCGTTTTGTACTGTCCAAAATGGCATTCCACAGCTCTGCTACAAGCGATTATGCACAAACCGCAGTGAAAGCAAACTGCCAGTGCTGACGTCACTAGCGCAACTGCCACCGCCACCGGTACAACGCTCGTCACCACCGATGCCGCCACCGCCACTACCCACCCCTCCGCTGGTCTGGCTTCTCGTTCTCTTGATAACGGCATGGCGGCCAGTACTTCGCTCCTAAGCCCCAATGAGTGGGCTACACGCCATTTCGTGTCCCCTGTTCAGCAGCAGTACTGTCAATGCGCTGATCCCGGCGACGCCCAGTATCAAGAGAAGACTTCAGTCAGCCAGAGTCGCGGAAGCGGCCTTCCCATGTAACGTTTGATCCCTGCGTCCATCACGTCCATGCCTTTTTTCGTTGCGTTGTACACAAACACGATCTCAAGGTTCTTTGTGTTCCTGCCCACCTTGGGCGCCTGGTGCTGAGAAAACAGCAGCAGCACCAACTTGCTTCGCCGGAGCAGTGTGATGTCATCGTCACACCGTTCCTGAACGTGTGACGAACGTGTGATCGAACGTGTGAACGAACGTGAACAGCATTGACTCAGATATCAGGCCCCCGACGTCGGTCATCACCTTCGGCACGCCCCGCGGCGGGCGCGGTTGATGGTCCAGATGACTGTCAGCCTGTCAGCAGATTCTCGGAAAGCGGCGTGGAGGTGAAGTACCAGTCCATAGTCAAGTTTTTCCCGGTGTTAGACAACTCTTGTGTCAAAAACCGGACCATGGCCGGTACATCCTCCAGCACACCATCCTAGCGTGCCAGCCTCAGATGCGCCGACTTGCCTGCTGGTGAAAACATTTTCCACACGTAGCGGACGTTGGCGTCTGCAACCGTAAAAGCAGGCCGAACTGACCAGGGCCGCTCGGCACATACATCTGTAAGGCTTAGTGACAACGAAATCTGGTGAGGCTCTCGTCCAACGTCAGGGTTTCAGACGGCGTATAGTGTTTCCGTAGGTTGATATCATCTTGAAAAATATCACGCATAGCGCAGAGCTCGTCACCAAGGCGATGCTCTCCACACGTGCTGCGGTCGTCAAATGTGAGGGTTTTCAGCAGCATTTCAAGCCACCGGCTTGCCCTGGTGGCCTTGAAGATGAGCGGTCCGCAGGCAAGATTAAACAGCTGTTGGGCAGCCAGCCTGCTGTAAAAGCCCCTGATCAGACATAGACCGATGACGGCGCACATCTTGGTGTGACTGGTTGGCGCGTACAGGTAGGCTTCCTTTCTCGTCAGCTGCTGGCACTGTGTCAGCTTCTCTAGATTTGTGTTGGTTTTCGCTGCCATCTTGCGGACCGTGCTTTCGCTGAAGAATAGTTTGAAGGTATCTGATTTCTGTGTTGCGTTTATGGCGGCACCACAAACGCCGGACCTCTGGTGTTTGAGTGTTAGTGGTCCACTCTACGACCACCGTTAGCGGGAGTCCCGGACTTCTGGTGTCTGAGTGTCGGTGGTCCACTCTGCCACCACCGTTGGCGGGAGTCCCGGACTTCTGGTGTCTGAGGGCCGGTGGTCCACTCTGCCACCACCGTTGGCGGGAGTCTCGGAATGTGTATGTTCCCGCCGAGCTCCCTGGCACCTGCTGAAAATCAGCCTCCATCAGCTTGCACTGCGACCGTGTCAGGTCAGACCGGCCCAGCAGCAGCTCGTCGTCATCAGCTTGGTCTGGGCTACCGGAAGGCTCACTGATCTCTGCAGGATCATCGGCGGCTCGGAAGGTGGCATCCTGTTCACTGGTTCCGCCGACAGAGACCTGGTCGTCTCTCTCGTGATCCGCTGTAATACAAAATTGAATGCGGTGCGATCTGCTGTACTCCAAAACCGAATACTGTGCGATCTGTAGGAAGAGACATGACTCTAGGAAGGGAAGAGAGGCAGATGCAGGACCAAAACAGGACTAGGGGTAGGCACAGGTACATGGCATGGACTGGGGCAGGGGCGGGGCCAGAGACAGGAGCAGGGGCAGATGCAGGGGCGAAGACAGGAATAAGATCATCGAGAGAAAAAGGGACGGGGGCACGATACCCTGGGATCAGGGTATTGTGTACCACGCACAGATTTCCCGCGGAAGCTTAACATCAACCTTGCAGTAGTGCATCAAGCGCATTTAACTGACGGCATGGACCGTTCCAAGTCTTTGTGCTGTTCTTACGCGCTGGGGAAGAGGCTCAGAACGTGCCCCTAACGCTCCCTGCCGCAGTCTTGAATCGAGATGCTCCAACAGCCCACTTCATGGACTAGCACCGGAATTTGGAGGGGGGGGGGGGGCGGATGCTGCCTTTCCAGAAACCATGAAAATGTAAATTTCTCTTCTGACGCATTTACTTTGCATCGCTTCATTTTTATTTTTTATTAGAATCATTATAAGTTCTATCAAAAAAGTAAATAAGATTGAAGCCATTGTGGTTTATTGACATGGATCAAATTTAAGCGCTGTTAAACAAGTAATCTGGAGTGACGCAATCAACACGAGATAGTCGATGAGACCATGGAGCTAGAGTGACGTGTTGGGACGGCTTTCTGCCGCTCTTTGGTACGGGTCACAGCTCGGGTACAGTCACGGGTTGGGTACAGTTACAGTTTGGGCACAGTCACGGGCTGGATGCGTTCACAGTTTGAGTAAAGTCAGGGGCTTGACACGCTTAGATAGATCCACGGGTTGGTATGGATTGGGTTGAGTCTCATGTTGGGTACAGCCGTGAGTTGTGTATGTGATGGGTAGAGCCGGAACCTGGGTGGAGCCATGAGCTGGGCGCGGTTGGGTTGTGTTATGGCTTGGGGATGCTCAATGTGCACTCGTATTGAATTAGTGTGGAGCCCGTGTGGAACAGCATCTGTCGGGAAAATATGTTGCGACATTACAGCCAAGGCTATTTCGAGGAAAGCCACAAGCTACTGACTGCGCTTGCTCGACGGCGTACGTGTAAGCTTTTAGTTCTGCCTTGCAACACTATAGGTGTTAACATTTTGATGCCACTTATTAAGATGATAAGATGGTCACCGCATATAAGATGCCACTTATTACTGACTGAGCTGAGATCAACATTTGGAACGGGCAGGCAACTTGAGGGTAACAGTGTGGAACGAGTGGTTAAGACTAATTAGGAGTGCTTGGCTACGGGTGCGGCCAGATTCAGCGGGCAGCCGGTGAATCTGGCAGCACGGACAAATGCAGCCCTTGAAGGCCTCCACCTGGCAGGAGAAGGGCACAATTCATACTTTGGTGACCACATGTAACCACCGGCAAACCGCTAGCGACCTTGGAGCCCGCGCTCATCCCGGCGAGTGCATGCCAACAGCGACCGCGTACGCGGACGTTGCACGAAGTAATGTAGGGTGCGGTAAAGGCGATAGGACCTCACGAAAAGCAGGCAAACGTTTTGAGGTTGAAAGGAAAGAAGGATGTGGCATACCCTGTCCATCTTTTTGAGATAATTGTTTTGTTCGTTTTTCAACTAAGACTGAAATATTTCTTAGGTTGCCTATTCCATTTGCGAGAAACATTATTAACGTAGATAAGACGGTAATAATGGCCTTATTCATCGGAGAAAAACAGGAGAAATACTTCATCTCCATTCTCCTGGTTTTTCTCCGAAGAATAATAACATTACTACCGCCTTATCTGTCTGAGAAAATTCTGTGTTTGACTTCAGCATAAGTTAGTTTGGAGACCACCATATGAGAGCATGCATATATTTGTCTACGCATGCTTTCACATCGCCGTGACGCGGAACAGTGTACCGGATCCGACCGGGACAGCCGGCCACAGCTGTGTGGAGGGCTGGTGGTCCTGCGCGTGCGTGAGCCTGTGAAAACTGTCCCCTGAGTCGGGTCACTGCGTACCGGGTCTCTCCAGAATAGGGGAGAGAACAGAGACGGGTTTTACGCGGTGGGCAGTCATGTGTGCCGTGTTTGTTTGGGTGTGGTCTTGATCTTATTGTTGTGTACTCCCCGCAAGTATCATTGTGGTTTCTGCGAGGTAAACGTCTGGAATATTTACTTTCGTCGTCATTGGGGCTTTACGACGCACTCAGCTGCTGAGGCTATATAGCGTCGCCTGCTTGAGCCGCGTACCTTTGGTTTCCTAGACGTGATATTGACCTTTGTAGATTTAAGTAAGCGTAGCATTTATTTGAGCACAATTTGATCCCTTCCTTCGTGCGGACTGGCGGAACTCATCGGTGGTGAACGCGGAGTATCCCCTTTTTCATCGGGCTGCACCTACCGCGTGGCAGGCGGAGCAAACAGCCGCGTGGGAAGAGATCTTAGATAGTAGCACGACTGACCACCGAGTTCTGATTTTAATTCAGGGACGCCCGAGCGCCAGATTGGGGAAATAGCCTCACATTTGTGTTCCTTATGGCTGTGTCCTAGTCCATGGCGTTTCAATCGAAACTGAGTGCGGATGCGAAGGGAGCAGTTGGGGTATGCATGGTTCTGTGTACATGTGTGTGTGTGTGTGTGTGTGTGTGTGTGTGTGTGTGTGTGTGTGTGTGTGTGTGTGTGTGTGTGTGTGTGTGTGTGTGTGTGTTTGTGTGTGTGTGTGTGTGTGTGTGTGTGTGTGTGTGTGTGTGTGTGTGTGTTATTTTCTCAGCACTCGTAAACCATACATATTTCGATACACATCCATATAGCAGAAGCTCTCCTTCCTTCGGAATTCAACTGCCTGCCTTCGTGAGACGAACATTATTCGGTTAACAGCATGGCCAGCGCGCTTAGCTCGCTACCTTTGCGGTCTCCGTGCAGTAAACGGGCGGATCACTCTGACATTTGGCTGCAGCCAGATGCACATTCAGCGGTAGCAGTTTTTACACGAGCGGCTTATCTTTCAGGCGCTTTCACAGACCTTGATACTTTGTGTTTGTAGGCGCGAAGAAGGCTGACATAACGAACACCAATATGATACTGCATTTGTTGTTTTCATTTGATAGCCGAATAATATATCAATATGATATAACAAATAGGGTACCGCATTTTGCGACCTTGACCTTTGACTTTGAGAGTTAGTGTTTACAAGTGTGACGAAAGAAGTCATCTCGAGTATTAATTAGGCACAACTTGTGTTCTATTTGTTTGGAAAACATATGAATACCAGGGAACCGCGTTGTTTTCCTTGATATTTGTTGGCGCTGACACTTAGTGTGTCCAAGTGTGACAAAGGTGGATAATTAGAGCACCACTAAGATATACATTTTGTTATATTTCTTAAGCAAACAAATAAATACGAGAATACCGCATTGTGTGTGACCTCGACGATTGAGCTTGATCTAGATTTTCCAAGTGTGACAAAAGATGCATGGCAAAAATCAATATCACACGACTTTGGTAGCATTTCTTTGGTTGCCAAACAAATGCCAGAGTCTTCCTTTTTGGGTGATTTTGACAAGTAACCTTGAAATCGATATTTTCTAAGCGTGACGAAAGTGAACATCACGGGCATCACTATGATAACAGCTTTGGCGTATTTCTTTGATGAACGTATAAATGTCAAATTGCCGCTTTTTGCGTGAAATTTACCTTTTGACCTTAGTTTTGCCTTCTTGTGGTGTAAAAAATGATCAACACGTGCATCAATATGATACCCATTCTATTGTCTTGTTTAATACAAAATTGTCAACCTGCTGTGTTTTGTGTGGCCTTGACCTTTTTCATTGAGAGGTGATTTTGCACTTGTGGCTGAAGAGGACGTCACGAGAATCAATATGACACATTTTTCTTGCAATTTCTGTACGAGTGAAGAAATGTCTGGCTATCCCACTTAGGTGACCTTGACCTTTGTACTTAGAGTGGGCTTCTATAGGTATCAAGAAAGAGAACATAGCGGAGACCAATATGATAATCCTTTTGTTGGATTTCTTACATGAACGGGAGAATGCTATGGTGACCTATTTCGCATTGGGCTGTAGAGATCCAACTGAGTGACTTAGAGAAAAGAAGATTGCAAATTCGTGAATTCTCACCGGGTTTCAAATCGGGAAAAAGCTTTTGGAACTTTAAGCTCGACGCCCAATTCGAATACGAATACGATGCTAACTTACGGCCGTACCACCCCTGCAGCCGCCGCGTAGTAGATGGGCGGAATATTCCGGCATTTGGCTGCGGCCACGTGCAACTTCACCAGTAGCGGTCTCTACAACATCGGCTTACCTTTCAGGCGCCTTTATTGCGCCCGCCGCCGACACACATATCAACAGCAGCAACACCCACACCTCCATCCCGGCCCTTGGGAAGCTGCCCGGCCAACAACTAACCTGGACAGCGACGCTCCGAAACCGGCTGGTAACGCTGCGGCGGCCGCACCGGAAGTGAGGGCGCCACTCTCGCTCGGCTGCAGCTGCAGGACCACGTCCGGGCTGTGTGGAACGCCCTGTGGTGGCGACGAACAAAGCTGTTGCCATGGAGCCCCTATTTTTACCGCCACCACTGCGTTTAGCAGGACGCTAGAACCATTGCCGCCTGGCGCGGCCCCGCGCGCCGGCCTTGCTGCCGGCACCCCGCTTTTCACGACGCTGGGCGCGCCCGTGCGGGCGATCTGCGCGTAAATGCCCGGGGAGCGTAGAACCCATCCGGCTGGTGTTAAGACTGTCAGCCAATGCCACGGTCAGCGCCTGAAGATCCTGCATCTTCGGAGCTAGCTGTGCCTTGGTCAGCTGGAGGGGTATTGTGCCGGCAGGACGGCCCTCACGCGAGCTGGGCTTCACATGGGGATGACGTTCACAGGGTCATGGTGCGATGGGGTGTCCGGTGTGTCGTATGCTGTTTGAGGATGAGTCTTGATGGCAAAATCCAGGGATGTCCGCAATACATGACACACTATGACCTAAACACACAGAAAGTTGGTTAGAACGGCAGCGAAACATGTTACATCCGCCAATTATGATATTTATTACAAGTGACAGACAACAGATGACACACAGATGTCAGTTGAAGAGAGTATGCCAGCCTGTTTGTACTTTTCGCTTATCCTTAGATAAGACGAGTCCGCTTTGTTCGGTGGCACGAATTTTCTCCAAATTATTCTGAATCGCCCAGAATTTCGATTTGAAGTACATGCTCCGACGAGAGAAATGTCATTGGACTCCCGCTTACTGTTATGAAGGTGGTACTTGTCACTTACCTTGCATTTCTGACATGTGTTTTCTGCAATGTTTGCATTACATTACAGAGAGCTCGGTTTGAAAAGTATGTAAGTGCTGCTCTAAGGTATATATTCGCCCAAATTGTTGTGTTATAATTGCTAATAAAAGACTTGAAGCATACTATTTAAGTAACAAGATATTCAAGACTGAGTTTATTATCACATTAATTCAATTAATCTTTATACTATGGCTTTGATTTCTCGTCCATGGCATTACGCACCGTGGGCCTTTTCGAAGAGCACTGGGTCTTGATGGGTCACTGGGTCTTGCGAAGAGCACTGGGTCTTGCGAAGAGCACTGGGTCTTGCGAAGAGCACTGGGTCTTGCGAAGCAAAGTATCCTATAGTCTATAGTGAGACACCTTTTCAAATTTCAACCTATGCGCCTTTTGGTAAATGACCTTCGCCGCCCATTGTGCCAATTACAAACATTCGGTTGTATTGACGTTACTCATACCAGCAGAGATTCCACGTCTCAGCCCGCAGGGCCGTATGGTGAGGGTAAAACCAGTCCAAAAGAGGCACCTCTCGTCCGTATCAACTGATCCTTTACATATCCGCCGTCGTCATGACCACGACATTCGCGATAATTATAGTTGTCGCAGACAAAGGCTACATTCTGGGGCTACCAAAAAAGAAAGAAGTGTAGTGCTGTGACGAAACGCCAACAGCGTAATTTAGACTCCACAATAATTAAATTGAATGTCCTTGTTCTATATTGATGGTACAGGGTGGCTCCACCCATTGTTTATGTTAGACGAAATTGGTTCTTAGGTTTTACCAGACAGATTTACTCTTCAAATATGCTCCAAAGGTGGATAAGTATCGACGGCGGATGCCATGACGACGGCGCTCGCGACACCGCAGTTGTCGCACACTCGTGATGCACTCTGTGCCTATCAAGAAAGTAAGAAGTGTTGTGCTGGCTTAAAGCGTGGACGTACATTAGACTAAAAAAAGATTGCAATTTGTTTCACGGTAGCATACTGATGCTGCTGCACTGGCGCTCTCCAATGCTATTGTTCGACGTAAATAGTTCTGAAGCACCTCCAAATCTCTTTTTGAAAAATGTCCCAAAGGTGAGACCATTCTTTCAAAATAATCCGCCATCAGCTTGTAGCTATTGCAGCCCCTCCTCAAAGCATTCAAGATGAGGGAGGACATGACGAGGTGAGAACGCTAGGACGTGGTGACGTTAGGAAGTGAGGACATGCGAACGTGAAGACAGGATGAGCATGAATTCATGGGAACATAAAGACATGCGGATCTGAGAGGACATGAGCAGTTTATGGTATGAGGCCATGCGGACACGAGATGAGGACATGAAAATATGCAAACCCGACAACATGAGGTCATGCAAGCATGTGGGCTTAGGGCATAACGAAATGCTGAAGAAGCACTGCGGTCGCGAAAGGTCAGCTCGAGAATTCCACAACGCTAAGCTGGGCAAGGGACCCGCTATATAAACAATCAGAAAGTGAACTATGCTAGCAGGGTTTTTTGGACAATTAATAGATTAAGTACCTAACTGTATGCCTCCTTTCGTTTCGAAAAATCGATTCTGACCTAAACAAATATGAAGGCATATTCCGATTCATTACTCCTACGTTGACCATTCCTGTAGTAGTGCTCACACGCCAGGTAATATTTTGACTAACCCAGTCAAAACCAGCGTACAATAACCATTCGGTCTCACCTATGATCTACAGAAATGCATGGTGAGGCGTTGACCACCCATGGCCACGTCCCTTTGGCCAGCGTCTGGACAACAGAATGGCTCTGGAAATCCCGCTAGTCACTGCCATGTTTGGTTTCGCCATGGCAGCACGTGAATCACCAGCACGGGAGCTGATGATCACTGGTAGGACGAAAACAGTAAATCTCCGGCGCTCTCTGTCCATCCCGACCTCCACCATCAACCGCAAAAAAACGGCGGTTCCGAGGATCGTGGACTGAAGGCTCGGAAGGGTTTTGTAGTCCAGTCCAGGGGATAAAAGTTCTGCAGTTTACGCCGCATTGTCAAATCCCCTGGCTCGATTGCGCGATGCCTGCTTCAGCTCGCTTCACATCGTAGGAGCTGCTGTCACCTCATGAGGGTGTCACTTACTCATGAGTTCACTGGAATGGGGCGAGTGCTTCAAGGGTGTCACCATCTGTGATTTGTAGCGGGTATCTTGGGGAGAATGTATGCTTTTAACAGGTTTGAAAATAGGAAAAATGTGGGGGATTTCGAGGCAGTAAACCAATCCGGCATAGGATTTCTATGAAATGATGTCATATGAGACGCAACAGTATAATAATTTTTGCTCACGATCTTTGCTTAACAATCTTTGCTGGTCTTTGCTGACGTATACTAAGTATCCACCTTTATTTGCCAACAGTTCCAAAAGTAAGTTTACAGCTAATCCACGTCGGATTCCGGACTGGCACACTCGATCATGCAGACCCGGTAAAGACTCCCCTGGAGCTTCACCACGCGCTGAGGCATGTACGACACCGTTTCAGCAACCCATCACATCGACTGTTCTGTTATTGGGCTGGAACCAGACACCCGGATGCCAGCCCGGGACACACGGAGGTCCACCCGGGACACACGGATGTCCGCACGGAGCACGCGGATATCCGCCTGGAGCACACGGATGTCAATCCGGGACGCACAGATATCCACCCGGGACAATCGGAGGTCCACCCGGGACACACGGAGGTCCACCCGGGACACTCGGATGTCCGCCCGGGACACCCGGAGGTCCACCCGGGACACTCGGATGTCCGCCCGGGACACACGGATGTCCGCCAGGGATATAAGGAAGTTCGCCCGGCGTTAGCCACTCTTGCGGGACGAGTGACCGTCACCACTGATCGAGCTTCACCCACGACCTTAGAGCCAACCCGCTCCCCGGCGGGCCCCACGCAGCGTCGAAATACCACTTCCGAGCCAACTAGCGGCTGAAACACGCCACAGAATCGGACAAAATGCAACCAGGGGAAGGGGCTGCACGCCTTCCTGGACTGACCGACGCTCGAAAAGAGCAAGACCACGATCCGGCAGCAAAGACAACGTGACCTTCAACACAACGTGAGCCAGCCATGACAGGCAAAGGATATCATGGCTTACAACTGTCGACGCAAGCATGGTCTACATGACCACTTGCGCTCCCGCCACAGTATCAAGCTACACAAATCTCCACATCAAGGGAGGGAGAGACAGGATCCGCACCCCCTAACCCAGCCAACCGGGCGATGGCCGGCAAGCTCCGCGGGCATTGCACCAATCAAGGCCTCTGGGTTCGGCCACCGATTACAGACATTCGCCACAAACTCACAGCCACGGACCCGTCGTCTGCGAGGTTGCGAGGCACCACCGAGAGCGCTGCCTCACAGATCACGCCTGTGAAAGCCATACGTGGACGGGCTGCCTCGCACCCGAAGCTGTTACAGGGCTTCCCGGCGCCAGCTCTCTCTTTCTCTCTCTCTCTCTCTCTCCTCTCTCTCTCTCTCTCCTCTCCTCATCTCTCTCTCTCTCTCCTCTCTCTCTCTCTCTCTCTCTCTCTTCTCCTCTCTCTCTCCTCTCTCTCTTCTCTCTCTCTCTCCTCTCTCTCTCTCTCTCCTCCTCTCTACTCCTCTCTCTCTCTCTCCTCTCTCTCT
>NW_023596805.1:23487621-23534693 GCF_011947565.3 Pollicipes pollicipes | reverse complement strand
CCCCCCCCCCCTCCCCCCCGCTTCGTGGTCCGACACGCTGGCCACTAGGCCCGTAAAGGGGGTGTTCCACGTTCATGCGGGTACTGAAACTGAAAACTGAAATAGCAGTCTGAATACCTTTCGGTGCCGTACACAAGCCTGCCCTTCTTATGACCTATGCTTGTCTAGTTTCTGGGCTGCACACCCCCAACACTGGGTAAAGGCATATTGGGGAGAGAATTTCAGTCCCTCGGCACACAAGACGTCACAACAACATCATTCAAGTTCTACCATTCATTTCCATTCCATAAGCCATGCGGCGATCAAAGCCAATCAAATACATTTGTCGAGGCGTTCATATCTGGTGTTCGCGAGCGCGATTTCCAGATAAAGCAGCCGTCAGTTGGCTCTTAATGTTATGTAAGATACGATGACGTTATCAAATCCTTAAAAACGTTAAAATCAAATCAAAATAAAAAATCAAAGCGTTAGAAAGTTATCAAACCATGACGCATTGAGCGGCATATTTACTCATCAGAGCATTGTGCTTTCTAGGGCAGTCTTTTCCGCTCAAAACATATAACAAAACTTATAAGCAACATGACACCATGTTTGATGTGCTGCGATGATGATACTCAGGTAATGAGTTTATTTTATAAGGTATTTCTTGAATTTTTTACTCCTGCGCTTCCGGGATGGTGCGATTTAATGGTCGAGTTTCATCGGGCGAAAGAAATGCGTGGAATAAAATTCTCTACCAGGCTTTGCTGGTGTTTTTACCAGGGTTCACTTTGGTGGTGTGGTGCTTGCGTGGTGGGACCAAAAAACGGGTGATTCGTGAAAACCTTGCATTTGGCACACAGCTGTATATTGTGAAGCATTTTGTAAACAAACCAAACTTGATGTATGCAGGGGGCTGGAGTCGTTGAGGGTCTTGGGCTTGGAGGCACCTGGTGTCCTTGCTCTGTGTATACATGGACATGATTCAGATGTAGGTGATGTAGGATATAGCCATAGGTGTCCAGATTGTGTGGAACATTGTTTATTACTAAATGTTTTCAATTGAGCTCGGTTTTGGATGAGATCTGAAAACCTTGTAAAGGGAGGCATGGGTTTGGTATATGCGGTTGGACAACAATAGGTAGAGGTGGAAAATTGACCTAAAATATGGTAAAAGGAGTGAAAAATCCTGCTTATAGGGTGCTGCTTTACACCCAAAGTCGGCAATTCTAGAACATTTATCAGATATGGTTATATAAGCTTACTTATATTGGTATGCTTAAGTGGAAAAGACTGCTCCAGACAACACAATTCGTCTCTATAGTAAGCACGCTCATCAATATGTCGATGCGTCTTTGTACATATGGTCATCAATATGTCAATACGTTATCTGCTATTGCTTTCATGAAGGCATGTTGACAAACAACAACGCATCTATATGTTCATTCTCCTGGTTTTCTTCGAGGATAAAGCTATTACTACTGTCTTATTTATGTAAATAATGTTCCTCGCACATGCACTTGACAACGTTCGTAATTTATCTACGTCATTGTTTGACTGAGTCATTGTACCTTGCACAGCAGTGACTGAGAGCCCATTGACGGCCGCGATACCTGGACGTCGTGCTCACGAACGCTGGATATGAACAACTCGCTTAATACATATTTCTGAGCCCTGAGCGCCGCCTGGGCCATGGAAGAGCGGCATTTGAATGACGTTATCACGGCGTCATGAATGCCCGAGTGACCTTGAAATAACCTTCACGAAAAAGTGTGCACATCTTCGCGGGCGTATAGCTCAGAAACTAGAGGAGTTTGTGCCTAAAGAAAGGCAGGGCTGTGAAGTGCACCGAATGATCTTCAACATGGTTAATTCAGTCCTGCCTCATACAGATGTGCAACACTCCTTTAAGGCCCGATTACTTGCGCTCGTGTTGAGTATTATAAAATAAAAAAGCGAAAAACGGATCCTGTTCTGTCCACTGCTGTCTGTTGCCCGAGTGGTATTGCGTGATGGAGCGAAGCGAAAGCTGATGGCAAGTATTCTGAAAAGAAAACGTAATGAAATCCTGGCTATGATTTGCCATCCCTTGGACGTGGATACGCGACATAAAAACCCCGACGCTCATAGCGCAAAGAGTACATACACGTCCTTGCAACATCTCGCATGCCAACCTCGGCTGAGTCTGAGAAGCGCAGCCCCGCAGCGTTGGCAATGTTGAAATCCAGGTCGTTGTGCCGTGAGACCGCAGTGCGAGGCAGGGGCAGATAGAAACAGTGATTGCCATCAGCTGAGGAAGACGACAAAGTCAGTGCGACAGCCAGTCAGAATGGCAGATCGGCAACCGAGCCAATCAGATCGTCCGTGTGAGCTGATAACAGGCGATTAGTGTGGTAATGGCAAAAAATTAATAGCCAATCACAGCAGAACAGTCCAGTATACTATGTTTCTAAAAATATGTGATACTGAACTGTTGCTGGCGAACAGAATAGCAGCCAATCAACACGACCACATATTAACGACGCAGGATTGCTTCACGAACGTCACAAATGGATTAGCTCTATTTGCCTCTCAAGATCCTCCTACCTACTCAAGTACCCAAATCCAAATTCCAAAATATCTGCTGTACGTTTTTGGGCTCCTGCCTAACTACCCACTGTAGACAGCACTTTAAAACTCACCATCAACATTGTCCGGTATCTGGTGCACCAGCACATAGGACTCACCATCAACATTGTCCGGTATCTGGTGCACCAGCACATAGGACTCACCATCAACATTGTCCGGTATCTGGTGTACCAGCACATAGGGATTCCCGTTATAGAGCGAGAAAGTGAAGGTTACGTTCCGCCCCGGCCCGGGCAGGTTGAAAAGCGTGACGCAGACGCGCTCGTTGGTGCCCGCCTGTAGCAACTTGGGCGCCGTGATAGAGGAAGCCGCTGTAGAAGGAGGTGACGTCACCGATTAGACGCACTGAATATCCGAGAGGTCGAGCATTACAGCCGGATGTCCGACAGGTCGGGCATCGCAGCCGGATGTCCGAAAAGTCCGGCATCACAGCTAGGCCGACTAACTTACAACTAAAGAAATTTTCGGACAAAGTCAACTCAGGCATCATGACGAGTGTGGCAAGGTGTAACTCCTGTCAGAAAATTATTGACGTCGTCCGAGCCAAAGTCACTCGCTCGTGACATTGCAACCGGGCGTGGAATTCACGATGGTACCACCAGACATCCTGCTCGGCTCGCATCTCCTCCGACACCCCCAATGGTAAAAGGCGTAGGTTTGATTGCTCGGTCGAGCGTGCATTATATGATTCTCCGGCAACTATCCGTGAAATGGACCCTGCGCACTTTAAGGTCGAGGTCAGAAAAAAACATAACACGAGGACAGGTAGGCACTGACTTGGTGACTGACTACTCTGCCATGACTACTCATGTATGACCACATGTATGATTTGTGTTGTTCGTGAGCATTATCCACATGATCCGCCATTTCATGTATTGTCTGACGCTAGGCTTGGAATAGAAATACTGCATGTAGTTGTCTCGTGACGCGTACAAATACAAGTACGAATACGGGCAGTGAATGGCAGATGCCGTGTTCATTTGCTTACGGGCACATAACAAACCATTGTGTACCGAACGGCATAGAATGGCATATCATATAGTCGATTTAATCGATGTATCGATGGCATCAGTTTGCTTGCATTGCTAAGGTGCTGGACGGAAATGTGACGAGAGGGACGAGACAATGTATGACCCTGATCGCTTAAATGATTGTACCTCACGGCCCACCCTTATTTTCTTTACAGTATGGTTCATTTGCCAACCTTAAATGCCAAACACCTGCCAATGCTGCATGCTGTCCTCAGCTTGCATCCCTTACACCGCTCCCTTTTAGCCTCAAGTCAGATTTGTCTGTGAATACCTACACGCTGGAAACATAGCCTACATCTCTGCCGACGTTTCATTTCACAAAAACGATCGCTTTCCGCGTGGCTTGTTGTACACAGAGGTTTTAGTACAAAAAACGAGAATCCCATTTGGCGAATGCCTTTTCTGTCGTCCGCCAAATAGTGGTACGTAAAAAGTTCACGTAGCAAGAAGTCGAAACGGCTACAATGCGCATTTAAAAAAGCGCAATGTATAAACTCGACATGACAAAATGGCGAAAAACCAAATGGCTGCACATTAAAAAAGCGACATGCCAAAGTGACAAACGGCTTAATGACAAGCTGCAAAATAGCGACCTGGCAAAACATTGATACGTCATATTGACGAACGGCAGAACGGTTAAGTACAAAAGGATAATATCTAAGCGTTGTGCTGGCGAATGGCGACATGGAAAACGCGGACACGTCAATATGCTGGCTGGATGGCTGGCTGTTTCGTGACGTGGCGTGGCCCGACGTGACTTTAAGTATCATGCTAAATTTGAACGAAAGAGAATCCTGTAGCCTACATGATTCTACAGGCTGTAGGTACCTAATATTTTGTCATGCCAACTCTTTCAAATGTCATGTATATGCTGTCAACATGCCTGCAAACATTTTAGATGTTTTTTGAAAGGAAGGCGCCGTGATTATGATAAAGAACAACTGACTGCAATATGCGGCAGGTTTTAAGAGTGCGGGGTGTCACTTACACAAATCATGTAATCGTTTCCCCGAAAATGGAAAGCGTATGTGCCGCAAAACCGCGGTCGTGGTGGTTATACCACGCGACCAGCGACAGTGGTAGACATCAGTGATCCCTTACTGCGATGTCCTAAAGAGAATTGTCCGCGAATTATGCCTCTTTCTAAGCTTTTAACAAAAAGACAGCTCACATTAACTTAAAATGCGGAATAATTTGTTTCGCATGTAAGCAGGTGTAACTTTATGAAGTGTTCCAAGAAGTTTTTATTTTATTCTGACATGGTGCACGTAGATTCAAGGGGCAGAAATCCGCAGAAAAAGTAAGTTTTGAGATAGGTTAGGCCAGCCTTTTTGTCTGAGTCCCGAAACCGATTTCAAAAGGGACACTCCTATGTACTTAGGTAAAATCGACAGCATCTTGCAGCGTAGAATGGCATCAAATAAGCCTAATTAAACCCAACCACAGTCATGGCTAATGGAATTTCCCAATCTGGTAATCGGATGGGACGGCCAGGACCCGCGGCATAAACTGCTTAGCGTGGTCATTTATCCAAAAATATACTCTTTCTTAACATTAAAACTGCTGTGGTTACTGCGATTTATTACGGACAACTTTAACAGCATCATCATCAGCAGCAGCATTACGTCATCTCTCTTCGCCAACAACACCACTGCTACACAGATATAGCTCGGGTCGGAAACCAACATCATTCATTTTTTTATAGGCTCCAATCGTCTGTACGTTCGAAATCCATAAACAGAGGGCAGGTTCTAATTTTCACGCTGATCCCAACGTCGCATTAGCAAACCCACGTCTGCTTTTTGCTGGGTGTTCTGCCACGACCTGCTTTACCATGGCGTAGAGTTTTCGCTGCCTCACGAACCACACAAACACAAACATTGCTTATATCTTGTAGTATTTTAACAAAGTCGCTTTTTTAGTCAGTCAAATGGTGACAAGCTAGGATGTAAGTGAGAGCATGGCAAGAAAAAAGTAATCTCTACACGTTGGCAGGAGCTTACTGATGGTTGATGTCAGCCTTACGCAGCAGCTAGTGGACTCCCTACCGTAGAGGGAAAGAAACGGGAGCCGTGTTTTGGCAAAGAGAGCCCTGCTGGACGCAACCTGGACGCAATCAAATGGGATCTGGGCGTATATTCGGCAAATGTGTCGTGTGGGTGCCCGAAAAAATTATGAAAACTGCCACCAAAACTTGCCAACAAATAGGATTCTCCCAGGATTTGGCCCAATTTTCTCCCAAAGTTGTGGGGGTTGAAGCCTGTTTGTGAACGGGGGGCGGGGGCGCTAAAGCCTCGACAACTGAAGAAACACCGCACCCCTGTATACAATTTTACCATTCAATGTTGCCAAAGAGCCTTCGCGCCACCACATCAACTTTTGCCATGTCACCATTAAGGTTTTCATCACTTTGGCATGTCGCCATTTTCCTATTTCGTCATTTATTCAAAAAAATAAAGGCACTGTTACACATTTGTCTAGGGTTTCCGACAGTTTTCACGACGGCATGCAGATCACAGCTAGGCCCTTTTGATGACCTGAAATCCTCTCGTTTCTGAGCTAGGCACATGATAACTTGTGCAGCCTTGTTTACGCCGCCCATTTTGAAATCGTCAGGATGCGTACGATGTGACGCCACACAAAATTCACCTCCTTATTGACCATATCGTGCTCCCGGGCAAGGCAAATAGAACCAGTGACTTTTCGTACCTGAACCGGGCTCTTTAGCGGCACGCCATTGGTCGGAGGGGGCAAAGTTGACACCTGCTCTCGAGCACGGCCGGGCCAAATCAAAAATTCAGATCGCGATCCATAGCGTCATGACGAGAGGTTTAGACTACACAATATATTTAGGATTATGTGTGTATCAAGGACACATGTCAAAGCCAAATTCTAAAAAACGTTCCCAGGAATGTCTGACCGCTCCCACGTGGTATTTCATTTAGAAACGCATCCCATGGTGTAAAACAATGGCGCCTTGATCGCAGGTGCTACATGCGAGGGCATCCAATTTCACGCGCGCCATACCAGGCCTGGACTCAACGCCACGTGCCGTGCAAATTAGAGCCGAAGCCTCGGTGAAAACGTTTGTAGTGGTCTACCTATCACCGTCTTACCTGAACCGTTTAAGCGCGAAAGTGGGAGAGCTTAGCTGCAATTTTGTGTACCAGGCACGTGAGCAAGAGTTGTTACTTGTTAATTAGCTCTCTAATGTCGAAGTCAAATTGATGGTTTGGTTGTGAATAAGCGTTTGAATGCACGTTCATGGCGTGATTACTAAATGGAACGCCAGACTATCCAGTTAGGTGTCCGGCAGCCATTCAATCATGCCATAGGAAACCATCGGACTTGCAATTTTGAAGTGAATAGTGAGTGTGATGCAGTGATGAGGTTGGACGATCAAGGTAAGATCACGTTGACTTTATCAAAAATGGAGGGCCAAATAAGTCCTGGCCCGTTTTGTACTGTCCAAAATGGCATTCCACAGCTCTGCTACAAGCGATTATGCACAAACCGCAGTGAAAGCAAACTACCAGTGCTGACGTCACTAGCGCAACTGCCACCGCCACCGGTACAACCCTCGTCACCACCGATGCCGCCACCGCCACCACCCACCTCTCCGCTGGTCTGGCTTCTCGTTCCCTCGATAACGGCATGGCGGCCAGTGCCTTGCCTCCTAAGCCCCAATGAGTGGGCTACACGCCATTTCGTGTCCCCTGTTCAGCAGCAGTACTGTCAATGCGCTGATCCTGGCGACGCCCAGTATCAAGAGAAGACTTCAGTCAGCCAGAGTCGCGGAAGCGGCCTTCCCATGTAACGTTTGATCCCTGCGTCCATCACGTCCATGCCTTTTTTCGTTGCGTTGTACACAAACACGATCTCAAGGTTCTTTGTGTTCCTGCCCACCTTGGGCGCCTGGTGCTGAGAAAACAGCAGCAGCACCAACTTGCTTCGCCGGAGCAGTGTGATGTCATCGTCACACCGTTCCTGAACGTGTGACGAACGTGTGATCGAACGTGTGAACGAACGTGAACAGCATTGACCCAGATATCAGGCCCCCGACGTCGGTCATCACCTTCGGCACGCCCCGCGGCGGGCGCGGTTGATGGTCCAGATGACTGTCAGCCTGTCAGCAGATTCTCGGAAAGCGGCGTGGAGGTGAAGTACCGGTCCATAGTCAAGTTTTGCCCGGTGCTAGACAACTCTTGCGTCAAAAACCGGACCATGGCCGGTACATCCTCCAGCACACCATCCTAGCGTGCCAGCCTCAGATGCGCCGACTTGCCTGCTGGCGAAAACATTTTCCACACGTAGCGGACGTTGGCGTCTGCAACCGTAAAAGCAGGCCGAACTGACCAGGGCCGCTCGGCACATACATCTGTAAGGCTTAGTGACTACGAAATCTGGTGAGGCTCTCGTCCAACGTCAGGGTTTCAGACGGCGTATAGTGTTTCCGTAGGTTGATATCATCTTGAAAAATATCACGCATAGCGCAGAGCTCGTCACCAAGGCGATGCTCTCCACACGTGCTGCGGTCGTCAAATGTGAGGGTTTTCAGCAGCATTTCAAGCCACCGGCTTGCCCTGGTGGCCTTGAAGATGAGCGGTCCGCAGGCAAGATTAAACAGCTGTTGGGCAGCCAGCCTGCTGTAAAAGCCCCTGATCAGACGTAGACCGATGACGGCGCACATCTTGGTGTGACTGGTTGGCGCGTACAGGTAGGCTTCCTTTCTCGTCAGCTGCTGGCACTGTGTCAGCTTCTCTAGATTTGTGTTGGTTTTCGCTGCCATCTTGCGGACCGTGCTTTCGCTGAAGAATAGTTTGAAGGTATCTGATTTCTGTGTTGCGTTTATGGCGGCACCACAAACGCCGGACCTCTGGTGTTTGAGTGTTAGTGGTCCACTCTACGACCACCGTTAGCGGGAGTCCCGGACTTCTGGTGTCTGAGTGTCGGTGGTCCACTCTGCCACCACCGTTGGCGGGAGTCCCGGACTTCTGGTGTCTGAGGGCCGGTGGTCCACTCTGCCACCACCGTTGGCGGGAGTCTCGGAATGTGTATGTTCCCGCCGAGCTCCCTGGCACCTGCTGAAAATCAGCCTCCATCAGCTTGCACTGCGACCGTGTCAGGTCAGACCGGCCCAGCAGCAGCTCGTCGTCATCAGCTTGGTCTGGGCTACCGGAAGGCTCACTGATCTCTGCAGGATCATCGGCGGCTCGGAAGGTGGCATCCTGTTCACTGGTTCCGCCGACAGAGACCTGGTCGTCTCTCTCGTGATCTGCTGTAATACAAAATTGAATGCGGTGCGATCTGCTGTACTCCAAAACTGAATACTGTGCGATCTGTGGGAAGAGACATGACTCTAGGAAGGGAAGAGAGGCAGATGCAGGACCAAAACAGGACTAGGGGTAGGCACAGGTACATGGCATGGACTGGGGCAGGGGCGGGGCCAGAGACAGGAGCAGGGACAGATGCAGGGGCGAAGACAGGAATAAGATCATCGAGAGAAAAAGGGACGGGGGCACGATACCCTGGGATCAGGGTATTGTGTACCACGCACAGATTTCCCGCGGAAGCTTAACATCAACCTTGCAGTAGTGCATCAAGCGCATTTAACTGACGGCATGGACCGTTCCAAGTCTTTGTGCTGTTCTTACGCGCTGGGGAAGAGGCTCAGAACGTGCCCCTAACGCTCCCTGCCGCAGTCTTGAATCGAGATGCTCCAACAGCCCACTTCATGGACTAGCACCGGAATTTGGAGGGGGGGGGGGGCGGATGCTGCCTTTCCAGAAACCATGAAAATGTAAATTTCTCTTCTGACGCATTTACTTTGCATCGCTTCATTTTTATTTTTTATTAGAATCATTATAAGTTCTATCAAAAAAGTAAATAAGATTGAAGCCATTGTGGTTTATTGACATGGATCAAATTTAAGCGCTGTTAAACAAGTAATCTGGAGTGCCGCAATCAACACGAGATAGTCGATGAGACCATGGAGCTAGAGTGACGTGTTGGGACGGCTTTCTGCCGCTCTTTAGTACGGTCACAGCTCGGGTACAGTCACGGGTTGGGTACAGTTACAGTTTGGGCACAGTCACGGGCTGGATGCGTTCACAGTTTGAGTAAAGTCAGGGGCTTGACACGCTTAGATAGATCCACGGGTTGGTATGGATTGGGTTGAGTCTCATGTTGGGTAGAGCCGTGAGTTGTGTATGTGATGGGTAGAGCCGGAACCTGGGTGGAGCCATGAGCTGGGCGCGGTTGGGTTGTGTTATGGCTTGGGGATGCTCAATGTGCACTCGTATTGAATTAGTGTGGAGCCCGTGTGGAACAGCATCTGTCAGGAAAATATGTTGCGACATTACAGCCAAGGCTATTTCGAGGAAAGCCACAAGCTACTGACTGCGCTTGCTCGACGGCGTACGTGCAAGCTTTTAGTTCTGCCTTGCAACACTATAGGTGTTAACATTTTGATGTCACTTATTAAGATGATAAGATGGTCACCACATATAAGATGCCACTTATTACTGACTGAGCTGAGATCAACATTTGGAACGGGCAGGCAACTTGAGGGTAACAGTGTGGAACGAGTGGTTAAGACTAATTAGGAGTGCTTGGCTACGGGTGCGGCCAGATTCAGCGGGCAGCCGGTGAATCTGGCAGCACGGACAAATGCAGCCCTTGAAGGCCTCCACCTGGCAGGAGAAGGGCACAATTCATACTTTGGTGACCACATGTAACCACCGGCAAACCGCTAGCGACCTTGGAGCCCGCACTCATCCCGGCGAGTGCATGCCAACAGCGACCGTGTACGCGGACGTCGCACGAAGTAATGTAGGGTGCGGTAAAGGCGATAGGACCTCACGAAAAGCAGGCAAACGTTTTGAGGTTGAAAGGAAAGAAAGATGTGGCATACCCTGTCCATCTTTTTGAGATAATTGTTTTGTTCGTTTTTCAACTAAGACTGAAATATTTCTTAGGTTGCCTATTCCATTTGCGAGAAACATTATCAACGTAGATAAGACGGTAATAATGACCTTATTCATCGGAGAAAAACAGGAGAAACACTTCATCTCCATTCTCCTGGTTTTTCTCCGGAGAATAATATCATTACTACCGTCTTATCTGTCTGAGAAAATTCTGTGTTTGACTTCAGCATAAGTTAGTTTGGAGACCACCATATGAGAGCATGCATATATTTGTCTACGCATGCTTTCACATCGCCGTGACGCGGAAGAGTGTACCGGATCCGACCGAGACAGCCGGCCACAGCTGTTTGGAGGGCTGGTGGTCCTGCGCGTGCGTGAGCCTGTGAAAACTGTCCCCTGAGTCGGGTCACTGCGTACCGGGTCTGTCCAGAATAGGGGAGAGAACAGACCGGGTCTCTCCAGAATAGGGGAGAGAACAGAGACGGGTTTTACGCGGTGGGCAGTCATGTGTGCCGTGTTTGTTTGGGTGTGGTCTTGATCTTATTGTTGTGTACTCCCCGCAAGTATCATTGTGGTTTCTGCGAGGTAAACGTCTGGAATATTTACTTTCGTCGTCATTGGGGCTTTACGACGCACTCAGCTGCTGAGGCTATATAGCGTCGCCTGCTTGAGCCGCGTACCTTTGGTTTCCTAGACGTGATATTGACCTTTGTAGATTTAAGTAAACGTAGCATTTATTTGAGCACAATTTGATCCCTTCCTTCGTGCGGACTGGCGGAACTCATCGGTGGTGAACGCGGAGTATCCCCTTTTTCATCGGGCTGCACCTACCGCGTGGCAGGCGGAGCAAACAGCCGCGTGGGAAGAGATCTTAGATAGTAGCACGACTGACCACCGAGTTCTGATTTTAATTCAGGGACGCCCGAGCGCCAGATTGGGGAAATAGCCTCACATTTGTGTTCCTTATGGCTGTGTCCTAGTCCATGGCGTTTCAATCGAAACTGAGTGCGGATGCGAAGGGAGCAGTTGGGGTATGCATGGTTCTGTGTACATGTGTGTGTGTGTGTGTGTGTGTGTGTGTGTGTGTGTGTGTGTGTGTGTGTGTGTGTGTGTGTGTGTGTGTGTGTGTGTGTGTGTGTGTGTGTGTGTGTGTGTGTGGTGTGTGTGTGTGTGTGTGTGTGTGTGTGTGTGTGTGTGTGTGTGTGTGTGTGTGTGTGTGTGTGTGTGTGTGTGTGTGTGTGTGTGTGCGCGCGCGCGCGCGCGCTATCACACCAGCCGTCACACCAGTCCATTAATACACCAGCCGTCACATCAGTCTGCTATCACACCAGCTGTCGCACCTGTCCGTTAACAAGCGGTGCTATCGTGTGATGTAATTGATGTCAGCGGTTAGAGAATTCAGGAGCGGACAGGGAAACATTGCACTGTGTCAGGTATCCTGGCAGTTGGAAAGTCCTTTACAAGCATCGTTCGATAGCGCCGTTTCTTCTTTCAGATGCTTTTGATGCGTGACCTGTAAGAGCGGAGCAAGACTCCCCCAAAAACGATGTGATGTGTGATGTGTGGTGTGTGGTGATAGCTAGTTTTGTGTGACCTGCCAGAACACGTTTGCTTATGATCAGCTGTGCAATGTTGCGAAGGGATCAGCAACGCATCGGTTGCCCACTCCTCCGCTCGCTTATTTTCTCAGCACTCGTAAACCATACATATTTCGATACACATCCATATAGCAGAAGCTCTCCTTCCTTCGGAATTCAACTGCCTGCCTTCGTGAGACGAACATTATGCGGTTAACAGCATGGCCAGCGCGCTTAGCTCGCTACCTTTGCGGTCTCCGTGCAGTAAGCGGGCGGATCACTCTGACATTTGGCTGCAGCCAGATGCACATTCAGCGGTAGCAGTTTTTACACGAGCGGCTTATCTTTCAGGCGCTTTCACAGACCTTGATACTTCGTGTTTGTAGGCGCGAAGAAGGCTGACATAACGAACACCAATATGATACTGCATTTGTTGTTTTCATTTGATAGCCGAATAATATATCAATATGATATAACAAATAGGGTACCGCATTTTGCGACCTTGACCTGTGACTTTGAGAGTTAGTGTTTACAAGTGTGACGAAAGAAGTCATCTCGAGTATTAATAAGGCACAACTTGTGTTCTATTTGTTTGGAAAACATATGAATACCAGGGAACCGCGTTGTTTTCCTTGATATTTGTTGGCGCTGACACTTAGTGTGTCCAAGTGTGACAAAGTTGGATAATTAGAGCACCACTAAGATATACATTTTGTTATATTTCTTAAGCAAACGAATAAATACGAGAATACCGCATTGTGTGTGACCTCGACGATTGAGCTTGATCTAGATTTTCCAAGTGTGACGAAAAGATGCATAGCAAAAATCAATATCACACGACTTTGGTAGCATTCCTTTGGTTGCCAAACAAATGCCAGAGTCTTCCTTTTTGGGTGATTTTGACAAGTAACCTTGAAATCGATATTTTCTAAGCGTGACGAAAGTGAACATCACGGGCATCACTATGATAACAGCTTTGGCGTATTTCTTTGATGAACGTATAAATGTCAAATTGCCGCTTTTTGCGTGAAATTTACCTTTTGACCTTAGTTTTGCCTTCTTGTGGTGTAAAAATGATCAACACGTGCATCAATATGATACCCATTCTATTGTCTTGTTTAATACAAAATTGTCAACCTGCTGTGTTTTGTGTGGCCTTGACCTTTTTCATTGAGAGGTGATTTTGCACTTGTGGCTGAAGAGGACGTCACGAGAATCAATATGACACATTTTTCTTGCAATTTCTGTACGAGTGAAGAAATGTCTGGCTATCCCACTTAGGTGACCTTGACCTTTGTACTTAGAGTGGGCTTCTATAGGTATCAAGAAAGAGAACATAGCGGAGACCAATATGATAATCCTTTTGTTGGATTTCTTACATGAACGGGAGAATGCTATGGTGACCTATTTCGCATTGGGCTGTAGAGATCCAACTGAGTGACTTAGAGAAAAGAAGATTGCAAATTCGTGAATTCTCACCGGGTTTCAAATCGGGAAAAAGCTTTTGGAACTTTAAGCTCGACGCCCAATTCGAATACGAATACGATGCTAACTTACGGCCGTACCACCCCTGCAGCCGCCGCGTAGTAGATGGGCGGAATATTCCGGCATTTGGCTGCGGCCACGTGCAACTTCACCAGTAGCAGTCTCTACAACATCGGCTTACCTTTCAGGCGCCTTTATTGCGCCCGCCGCCGACACACATATCAACAGCAGCAACACCCACACCTCCATCCCGGCCCTTGGGAAGCTGCCCGGCCAACAACTAACCTGGACAGCGACGCTCCGAAACCGGCTGGTAACGCTGCGGCGGCCGCACCGGAAGTGAGGGCGCCACTCTCGCTCGGCTGCAGCTGCAGGACCACGTCCGGGCTGTGTGGAACGCCCTGTGGTGGCGACGAACAAAGCTGTTGCCATGGAGCCCCCATTTTTAACGCCACCACTGCGCTTAGCAGGACGCTAGAGCTATTGCCGCCTGGCGCGGCTCCGCGCGCCGGCCTTGCTGCGGGCACCCCGCTTTCCACGACGCTGGGCGCGCCCGTGCGGGCGATCTGCGCGTAAATGCCTGGGGAGCGTAGAACCCATCCGGCTGGTATTAAGACTGTCAGCCAATGCCACGGTCAGCGCCTGAAGATCCTGCATCTTCGGAGCTAGCTGTGCCTTGGTCAGCTGGAGGGGCATTGTGCCGGCAGGACGGCCCTCACGCGAGCTGGGCTTCACATGGGGATGACGTTCACAGGGTCATGGTGCGATGGGGTGTCCGGTGTGTCGTATGCTGTTTGAGGATGAGTCTTGATGGCAAAATCCAGGGGTGTCCGCAATACATGACACACTATGACCTAAACACACAGAAAGTTGGTTAGAACGGCAGCGAAACATGTTACATCCGCCAATTATGATATTTATTACAAGTGACAGACAACAGATGACACACACAGATGTCAGTTGAAGAGAGTAAGCCAGCCTGTTTGTACTTTTCGTTTATCCTTAGATAAGACGAGTCCGCTTTGATCGGTAGCACGAATTTTCTCCAAATTATTCTGAATCGCCCAGAATTTCGATTTGAAGTAGATGCTTCGACGAGAGAAATGTCATTGGACTCCCGCTTACTATTATGAAGGTGGTACTTGTCACTTGCCTTGCATTTCTGACATGTGTTTTCTGCAATGTTTGCATTACATTACAGAGAGCTCGGTTTGAAAAGTATGTAAGTGCTGCTCTAAGGTATATATTCGCCCAAATTGTTGTGTTATAATTGCTAATAAAAGACTTGAAGCACACTATTGAAGAAACAAGATATCCAAAACTGAGATTATTATCAAATGAATTCAATTAAACTTTATACTATGGCTTTGATTTCTCGTCCATGGCATCACGCACCGTGGGTCTTGCGAAGCAAAGTATCCTATAGTCTATAGTGAGACACCTTTTCAAATTTCAACCTATGAGCCTTTTGGTAAATGACCTTCGCCGCCCATTGTGCCAATTACAAACATTCGGTTGTATTGACGTTACTCATACCAGCAGAGATTCCACGTCTCAGCCCGCAGGGCCGTATGGTGAGGGTAAAACCAGTCCAAAAGAGGCACCTCTCGTCCGTATCAACTGATCCTTTACATATCCGCCGTCGTCATGACCACGACATTCGCGATAATTATAGTTGTCGCAGACAAAGGCTACATTCTGGGGCTACCAAAAAAGAAAGAAGTGTAGTGCTGTGACGAAACGCCAACAGCGTAATTTAGGCTCCACAATAATTAAATTGAATGTCCTTGTTCTATATTGATGGTACAGGGTGGCTCCACCCATTGCTTATGTTAGACGAAATTGGTTCTTAGGTTTTACCAGACAGATTTACTCTTCAAATATGCTCCAAAGGTGGATAAGTATCGACGGCGGATGCCATGACGACGGCGCTCGCGACACCGCAGTTGTCGCACACTCGAGATGCACTCTGTGCCTATCAAGAAAGTAAGAAGTGTTGTGCTGGCTTAAAGCGCGGACGTACCTTAGACTAAAAAATGATTGCAATTTGTTTCACGGTAACATACTGATGCTGCTGCACTGGCGCTCTCCAATGCTATTGTTCGACGTAAATAGTTCTGAAGCATCTCCAAATCTCTTTTTGAAAAATGTCCCAAAGGTGAGATCATTCTTTCAAAATAATCCGCCATCAGCTTGTAGCTATTGCAGCCCCTCCTCAAAGCATTCAAGATGAGGGAGGGCATGACGAGGTGAGAACGCTAGGACGTGGTGACGTTAGGAAGTGAAGACATGCGAACGTGAAGACAGGATGAGCATGAATTCATGAGAACATAAAGACATGCGGATCTGAGGACACGAGGGCATGAGCAGTTTATGGTATGAGGACATGCGGACACGAGATGAGGACATGAAAATATGCAAACCCGATGACATGAGGTCATGCAAGCATGTGGGCTTAGGGCATAACGAAATGCTGAGGAAGCACTGCGGTCGCGAAAGGTCATCTCGAGAAATCCACAACGCTAAGCTGGGCAAGGGACCCGCTATATAAACAATCAGAAAATGAACTATGCTAGCAGGGTTTTTTGGACAATTAATAGATTAAGTACCTAACTGTATGCCTCCTTTCGTTTCGAAAAATTGATTGTGACCTAAACAAATATGACGGCATATTCCGATCCATTACTCCTACGTTGACCATTCCTGTAGTAATGCTCACACGCCAGGTAATATTTTGACTAACCCAGTCAAAACCAGCGTACAATAACCATTCGGTCTCACCTATGATCTACAGAAATGCATGGTGAGGCGTTGACCACCCATGGCCACGTCCCTTTGGCCAGCGTCTGGACAACAGAATGGCTCTGGAAATCCCGCTAGTCACTGCCATTTTTGGTTTCGCCATGGCAGCACGCGAATCACCAGCACGGGAGCTGATGATCACTGGTAGGACGAAAACAGTAAATCTCCGGCGCTCTCTGTCCATCCCAACCTCCACCATCAACCGCAAAAAAACGGCGGTTCCGAGGATCGTGGACTGAAGGCTCGAAAGGGTCTTGTAGTCCAGTCCAGGGGATAAAAGTTCTGCAGTTTACGCCGCATTGTCAAATCCCCTGGCTCGATTGCGCGATGCCTGCTTCAGCTCGCTTCACATCGTAGGAGCTGCTGTCACCTCATGGGGGCGTCGCTTACTCATGAGTTCACTGGAATGGGGCGAGTGCTTCAAGGGTGTCACCATCTGTGATTTGTAGCGGGTATCTTGGGGAAAATGTATGCTTTTAACAGGTTTGAAAATAGAAAAAATGTGGGGGATTTCGAGGCAGTAAACCAATCCGGCATAGGATTTCTATGAAATGATGTCATATGAGACGCAACAGTATAATAATTTTTGCTCACGATCTTTGCTTAACAATCTTTGCTGGTCTTTGCTGATGTATACTAAGTATCCACCTTTATTTGTCAACAGTTCCCAAAGTAAGTTTACAGTTTATCCACGTCGGATTCCGGACTGGCACACTCGATCATGCAGACCCGGTAAAGACTCCCCTGGAGCTTCACCACGCGCTGAGGCATGTACGACACCGTTTCAGCAACCCATCACATCGACTGTTCTGTTATTGGGCTGGAACCAGACACCCGGATGTCCGCCCGGGACACCCGGATGTCCGCCCGGGACACACGGAGGTCCACCCGGGACACACGGATGTCCGCACGGAGCACGCGGATATCCGCCTGGAGCACACGGATGTCAATCCGGGACGCACAGATATCCACTCGGGACAATCGGACGTCCACCCGGGACACACGGATGTCCACCCGGGACACACGGATGTCCACCCGGGACACACGGAAGTTCGCCAGGGACACACGGAGGTCCACCCGGGACACACGGAGGTCCACCCGGGACACTCGGATGTCCACCCGGGACACACGGATGTCCACCCGGGACACACGGAAGTTCGCCAGGGATATAAGGAAGTTCGCCCGGGATATATGAAAGTTCGCCCGGCGTTAGCCACTCTTACGGGACGAGTGACCGCCACCACTGATCGAGCTTCACCCACGACCTTAGAGCCAACCCGCTCCCCGGCGGGCCCCACGCAGCGTCGAAATACCACTTCCGAGCAAACCAACGGCTGAAACACGCCACAGAATCGAACAAAATGCAACCAGGGAGAGGGGCTGCACGCCTTCCTGGACTGACCGACGCTCGAAAAGAGCAAGACCACGATCCGGCAGCAAAGACAACGTGACCTCCAACACAACGTGAGCCAGCCATGACAGACAAAGGATATCATAGCTTACAACTGTCGACGCAAGCATGGTCTACATGACCACTTGCGCTCCCGCCACAGAATCAAGCTACACAAATCTCCACATCAAGGGAGGGAGAGACAGGATCCGCACCCCCTAACCCAGCCAACCGAGCGATGGCCGGCAAGCTCCGCGGGCATTGCACCAATCAAGGCCTCTGGGTTCGGCCACCGATTACAGACATTCGCCACAAACTCACAGCCACGGACCCGTCGTCTGCTAGGTTGCGAGGCACCCTCGAGAGCGCTGCCTCACAGATCACGCCTGTGAAAGCCATACGTGGACGGGCTGCCTCGCACCCGAAGCTGTTACAGGGCTTCCCGGCGCCAGCTCTCTCTTTTTATCTCTCTCTCTCTCTCTCTCTCTCTCTCCTCTCTCTCTCTCTCTCTCTCTCTCTCTCTCTCTCTCTCTCTCTCTCTCTCTCTCTCTCTCTCTCTCTCTCTCTCTCTCTCGCTCTCTCACTCTCTCTCTCTCTCTCTCTCTCTCTCTCTCTCTCTCTCTCTCTCTCTCTCTCTCTCTCTCTCTCTCTCTCTCTCTCTCTCTCTCTTCCTCTTGCTCTCTCCCTCCCTCTCTCCCCTCTCCTTCTATCTCTCTCGCTGTCTCCCTTGTCCTCAGTTCTTGTCTTCCATTCTCTGCGCCTCCACCGCCCCGCGGGGAGGCTGTGCTGGTCCCGCGTCCACCCCGCGCTGGTCGCTCCAGGCAGACGCAGCCACTCGCCGTCCTCTCCTTCCCCCGGTGTCCTCGTCTCCGACGTTAGGCCTGGCTCGCCGTCCGCCCGCCGGCTGCTCCGTCGGGTCTGCAGGTCTATGCCCTACCTGGGCACAGCAAGGCATGGGCTCCTATGCGATTCAAGCCACAACTTTTTTCCCACCTTTTTGTACTCCTTCATGTACCAATTTGTACAAGGTCAGGCGCATTCGTCAATAGTCAGCAAAAAAAGGTCAATTCGACATCACCCACGCTTTATTTATAATGATCCCATAGCTGTTCTTTTGGCAAAAGCAATCGATATTTTGCCATTGATCGATTGACAGTCACTACACATTTCTAATGGACATTTCATGACGCTTTTTAAATTATAGCGAGGGCTCGACATGAATGGGCAGGCTTACCCCAACCCCTTGAGTCAATGCCGGACTAAATGACTTAATGAGAACTTGTGTGACAACCGCTGTCCTATCGTAGTAAGTGCCTATCTGTGATTCTCAGTATCATACTGTTGCATTGTTGGATGTGAGGTACACACGTGACAACCTTGTCAACGTTTCACGAAAACCACAGTTAAAGTGATATTTAAATCTCGCTGCTACCGCCGCCCAGCTCTCTGCCGCCGCCGCCCAGCTCCCTGCCGCCGCCGCCCAGCCCATTGCCGTAGCTGCTCAGCTCGCCGCCGCCGCTGCTCACCTCGCTGCCGCAGCTGCCCAGCTCGCTACCGTAACTGCCCAGCTCGCTGTCGCCGCCGCCCAGCTCGCTGCCGCCGCTGCCCAGCTCGCTGCCGCCGCTGCCCAGCTCACTGTCGTAGCTGCCCAGCTCGCTGCCGCCGCTGCTCACCTCGCTGCACAGCTGCCCAGCTCGCTGCCGTAGCTGCCCAGCTCGCTGCCGCCGCCGCCCACCTCGCTGCCGTTGCTGCCCAGTTTGCTGCCGCCGCCCTTGCAGCCGCGGTCGCCGCTGCTGGCAGGGGGGAGGTATTGCTGGCGCGTGGCGCGGTAGGTTGGCATCCGACGTCTCGTGGAGTTCCTCAGCCGGGGGGGTGGTACACGCTGATCCCCATCATTGGTCGACACGTCTCAGCCATGGTCGACAATGGTGCTGATAAGGTCGTCGTCCGACAGGACGGTTTGCCTCCAGATGTGCACGTGCGACCTCTAGACATGACAGTCACTCTTGCGGAGAGGAGGCATGTCTCCACGTCACCGGTATGACCATTATGATAATGGCCTTGGGGTCGTGTGTCCGCCTGGTTGATTGTTGCGTGTCAAGCAAGTTCTTTCATCGAGGGCGGGCGAGGGAGACAAATGCTAAACTTTCCCCGAAGGCCTGCGAATTTTGATCAAATTCCTACAAAATCCTACAGTATGTAGTGTAAATCTCCCGTTTCACGGGTGGCAAAGGGGAGGGAGAGATGAGGCGTTTGCAGCCTAAGTCTTCCCCTTGGTTACGTGCCTGGACTGAGCGGACGTTGTGGCTCAGCCCGCCTGTCTGCCTTTCAAACATCACGAGCAATCGAACAGAACCCGGTGATACATCTGTGACAGCATTTGCTTGGTACCCGTGGACCTAGTGGACACAACAAGAGGGATTCTCGCATTTCTACACTCCGCCCACCAAACAGGGTTTCATTGGCTTAGGTGATGATAACCTCCTCATGCTTTACACAAGTCGGTTTCTTGATTGTTTCTAACCGAAGGATATGCTTGCACCAGCAATCCACTTAGATGCTTACCCGTGGCACGCGACAGGGCATAGGGCAAAGACGCCAAGGACACAGGATATCTCACCAACGGAGACGGCCGCGGGGCAGTGGCTCTCACCCATCCGCGTCTCGAGGGTATTCAGCCGTGACGCCGCACCCCGACCACAGCCACGCCACAGCCACTGGCGTAACGTCTCCAGGTCGCACGTCCCACTGTCCTGTGGCACTGGAGCTTGTGATGACTTGATCGGCTCCAGACTCGGCGGAGGAAACCCCGGCCCGTGCGAAATTGTACTAGGACGATTGATTCACCGCATCCGTAAAGATGATGTTGGGGTTTTGAATGCTGCTCATCGGGACATTTGCGTGCTCGGGGCTTATGCGTGTAGGCACCTTTTCGTGGGTCCAGCCCACCCCTACAGGTGGAGCGATATACCAGGATAGCTGCCGGTGCGTCTAATGCCACCGACTGAACGCACCTGCGCTGAACCTGGCGGCGGGGTAGCCATCTTCTCATTGGCCGAGCTGCCCTGGATGACAAGGCGACGAGAGCATACGATCCGACGCAATTATTGTTGACGCCGTTGACAGCGCCCCCTATTCCAGACTTGGGGATGGTGCTGGAAGTGCCATCTATACCAGATACGGACTTCAGGCATCTGTGGACGCACTGAGTCCCCTATTAAGCAAGCTTCTGCATGAAGCGGAATAGGCGTGTAAGACACGTGTCCTCAACATCCACAAAAGTTCGCGATGAAGCTTACGCGAGACTATACAACCTTACACTACTACTACGAACACTCTACTACTACTACTACGAGCTACTACTAATACGAACCCTCCAGAATAATTAATCAGTGCCTTAAGCTTTATTTCCTGCCTTCGCTAGCAATAATTTGCCTCCAGTAAAGCACGCATATTCTTTGTGGCCTTTAGGCCCATACTAAGCTGTTACAAAGACCACTATTCGCTGAGCGCTGCGTTGTGTTTGGACCGCATTTATATCCAATCTTAGCTGTCAGCTTCGTGTCATTTCCGCACGATGGCCGGCGAAGTTGGGAGCCTGCGGATCTAGTTAAGAAGTTGAGAAGTTAGCAGCGTGGTCGTGCTCGCGCACAGTTTGATGCCACGCCGCTTGATCGCTCGCAGGGCATTAGCTATAATTTGGTGAGTTCTCGTAAGGGATAAGGCTAGGCCTGCACTTAGGGCAGGCTTGTTGCAGTTCCATCCCAATTCTTAGACGGTTGTGTAATCCCTGAGCTCGGTAAATGTGTGCAACACGCAAATGTCATTGCATTCCAAAGCCATGGTAGCACACATGCTATGGTTAGCCCTATCCAAGCCCGACAATTATGAGATGCATGATGATCGCAGCGTTAGCAAATTTACCCCACCTCAGCCCTCTTCATCTCCGGGAAGCAGGCACTGACATATCTTTGAATGTGACTGGAAAGCTGTAGACGTGGCAGAACAAATACGCTGATCGCTTCAAAGAAGACATTTGTATGGTGTGAGCCGACCAGGCATGTCGAGGCGCAGACCAGTTCCGATCGATCTTGTCGGGGGGGGGGGGGGGGGAGGAGGGAGGGTCAACGCGATTTTTCTCCCGCATCTTTCCAAGAAACACCGGGGCCCTAATTTCCCATTTTGGCAGACATGTGGAAGGTTTTAGGCCTCTTTCTTCCCCACTCCCGGTGTTGCATTATCACAAGATGTTCAGGATTCACCCTGTTTTCAAGCAAATGGTTTCCATCAGTCCTACTAAAAGAGCTGACAGCGCACTTTCACGGAAGACAAAAAATAAAGGTACTTTAAAAGGCTAAAGTACCGCACTGCAAGAGTACGTACGGCTTCTTAGCTCCTTCTTTCGACTCTCATGCTGAAGGTCAAGCATACACTCCGCATTGAAATAACTTTGTTGAGATTCGCATCAGTCCTGAAGTGTCGTATCGAAAGTGCAAACATGCCACCTTGCTGTTGCATCTTTTTCGACAGTTGGGCTCTGGATCTATGGTGCCTGCCGGTCCGCGGAGCTTATTCACCTGATCCTCTGTCGCAACTCAGTGAGAAATCAGCCATCACACACGCCTTGACAGCGCCAATCAATTCCAGTCGCAGTGAAGTATTCACCCATAAGAGAGCATGACAACTGCGCAACACGTCTAGCACAAGAACAAGCGGGCTTCTGATATGCAGCCAAGGGTCTATTCGGCGCCCGTCAGTCGGGTGGCGATCCTGACGAGTCCCACCGCTCACGGGTGAAAAAGAGGTCTGCCCCCTGCCCACTTACTCACCAGTTCACCACCTCCACGTGCCTACTCACAAGCTCGCAAGCTCATGCCACACGCAGGCTCTAGATGCGTCCTACCCGATGAGCGACGTTACGGTGGGGCAGTGACGTCACATCCGAAGCGCTCCACTCCAGGCTTAGGTGCGGTTTAGAGCAGCTGGCAAAAGTGTACCCGGTTCTCCCTTTTCGGATACAGTCAACAATGCGGCTCATTGAGTCTGCGGTTGGTGATTGGATAAACAGGTGTTTTCACATTTATGCTAGTTCTTATTGCAATCCATGCAATGTAAAATCCATGCAATATATATATATATATATATATATATATATATATATATATATATATATATATAATGTGTGTATGATGGTCAAGAACTGCAAATTATCCAAGTTCCCCATATCTGCGCCCAACATAAAAATGAAAGTTACGAAAAAATAATTTTTTCAAGTTCCAAGTTGAGTTTTATAAAGTGTAGCATCGGTCAAAGGTCGAGACTTTGGGAGTGAACTGAAAGTTGTCGGACCTACAGCCACGACAGAAAGTCGGACCTACAGCCAAGGGGCCTGTAGGTCCGAACAGCTGTTTGCATTTCCACGTGTTGACGTCACTGAATTGACTTATATTAATTGCAGCCGTTTAGCTCATGAAGCCTCAGCTCTACCTTCCTTCCACGGCGAGGATGACAAGTTTCCAGTTCATGCTGCTGTCTGCGTCCAACCGGAAAGCTTAACAGAACTATGCGAATTCGAGACCAAAGTTTTACGAAGTGGGCAGCACTGAAGTCTAGGAAATTGATTGACCCGATATTTTACTCGCACTTATCATATCTGATACAAAACACCCTTTCCTGATTCATTATGTATAGATCACTTATGTGCAGATTCGTAAGATACAACGGCTGGTTGGCCAATCCCCGGTTGCTGGGTTCATCCGTGGGTCAGTGAGGTCATGTCGGTTGTTAGCGCCCGGCGACGCACTGGTCTCTTGGAGAGGAAACGCAGTAGACAACATCACCACTGCTGCAAAGACTTCGGCATCGCGGGACAGCGCCTGCTACGTGTTATGAGCTGTGGACACTGGACTGTCCCGTCTTGGCAAGCAGCCACTGTCGTTACTCTTCATAATGGTGACGATCTGGAGCGGCCCAACAGCTGCAGATCGTTGTTTATTCTGCGAGCGGTACAAAGCTGTGCCAAGGCGTTGCGCGCTGCCATTACTGACCAGTCAATATCTATGTCTTATGATTAGGGTCGGAGTGCTTTCATGCATACTCTTCAACGTTAACGACCCGTCTGTAACCTGTCAGGTACGGTGTTTGGCACGCGGACAGGCATAACATTGGTGGCGAAAGGGTTGCATCTCCGGTAATTAGGGAGTGTCACAGCTTTCGACCTTGTGTGACCTAAGGCCTAGGATTTCGTGCTCATAACGGACGTCATTGCGCGCAGGTTGTGTGATCAAATCAGATTCAAAGCTACTCGGCGGAAATTTTTTTGATAAGGATTGATGAGTAAATCACGTCTCAAAGCATATGTGAGAAAGTTCCAGGATGGTTCAACGTTTCGTAAGGCGCGCGTCACAGGTGAGGCAACTGAGAGATATCCTGATAGGCCGTACCTGTGATGAGCATGCAACAGCAGGTGTCTGGTCTCTGTATAATCTGATTCCCTAAAATAACGCTCGGTAGAGCGTCAAAAACCAAGTGTGCTGAAGGCGTTAGCAATCTCCTAGAAAATACCAAAATCATCGAAGACCACCACATACTTTGAAGGTATTTGAGGTTTCTGTGCTGTTGAGCGCTTGTTCTGAAACAGCTCAACGGCTGTAAACTGTCCGTCGTTCGGTACAGACCCGAATAAATAGCCGTATGGGTGCAGGAAACCGATCGCGATCGTGTCGGCATAAAGACGGTCGCACGTTCAACAGCGGCTGTATTTATAAGTGCGACGTGCCAACTATGTACAGTTCTACTCACAAACAACGCCGTGGGGATAAAAAGATCAGACGCCTCGCTAAGTATCTCAGTGAAAGAAACATGAACACCGTGAGACGCGTTAGCCCAAACCACTGAGCTTCAGCGCTGCAGCAGCTTCATTCCGTTATCTCACGAACTGCTGCCAGACGCCATTGTGCGAGAGAGACAAATGCAAGTGCGGCATGCGAGTGCAGTGCACTGAGCTTAATGCTGAACACACCAACCCAACACGCGGTACCGTTGCCATTAGCAACCAACCGCTCGACCACCTACCACCAATAAGCCATCGGAACAAAACAAGCGATAACAGCCACGCAGTTCCTGAAAGTTCACCATTCTCTAGCCGGTGCCGGTGCGTACGTGCCGTATTCAGCAGCGCTTACACCAGTTATTAACCGACACACAACAGTTCCGCAGAAAAATATCGAGCTACTCCGCGTTTGCGCCAGCGCTGCTGCTACTCATGTTACGCTGTCATCAGAACGGTGTTGGGGCTCACAGAACACCCCCGCAGTTTCAGCTTGACAAGTTCAGAATTTAACACCGATGTTAAAAGTTTGACCCATGTTTAGGTTGCCCGTCCCGCCGCTGTGCATAAACTGGCATCAGGGCCTGTGCGTTGCAATCGAGTCTGAGTTTGACCTGCTTTCCGCATTGCCATGACACACAGCTGCTGAAACAGTTGCTGGCCAAACGCCATCTGGCCCGTCACACCGAAGCGCTGAATTAAGTGGCATCCGAGCCAAAGCAGCCCGCAGGCCATGGAAGGCATCAGTCGACAGCTAGGAGCGGCGGCCGGAAATGGCAGTCCGGTCGACGCAGACGGCTTCCTGGGGAATTAAAGGAAATCGGCAACCAGACAGTCCCTAGCGCTGAACTCCATGCCGGAGGCAATGTGAACACAGCGCAGTTCCAGACATCTGTTGCCCTGATGTCCGATTTGGGACACCGGACGCCGGCCCGGTTGAGAGGGCCCATTCACATGGAAGGTAGCCATCCCACAGGAAATAGATCAACTGCATGCCTTCACGGTACGTCCTATAGCTTTCACAGCTTACTTCAATCGGGTCGTGCAAAGCATTTGGCGGCTGTGACGGCAACGAATGCTTTCCGGATGCTACCCACGTGCCCCTAGCTTTGCTGGCAATCATTGGTTTGAAGAACTGCATGGACCTTGCCAGCATCGGAGACTAACGCTTGGCGCATATTCCAGCTGTTTACTTAAGCACCATCGGGCGAAAACCGTTCAGCAGCTGAGGACACATGCATGAAAAACAGGTATAAGAAAATGCAGGTTCATTGTGCCCGGTAATCCACAGCTTGTGTCGAAAAGCTCGTAGCATTGACACAGCTTTTTCTCCGCACAAATCGAAGTCACCAAGGGCATTAATATACACATCCAGGTGATCGCAAAACGAGTGCTTCCCTTCAGCGAACATTGCCAACGCGGAAGCGCCACCCACAGCTGAATGAGACAGGAGCAAAACAGTAGAGTTCGATTAAAAAGGGTAGCAGAGCAACAGAAAACAGGCAGTAAGTTCAACATCATCGCCAAATAGCCGCTCCCCTGACTCCCGTGTCCGGCACAGCGTTTCTGGTAGCGCTGGCACAGACCTTTCGCCTCCTCCCTCCCCTCCCCGCTGACCCCGAACAGTGACAAGACTACATCACAACTCTGCCTCACTGGGCAAAGACGCGGCGCGCTGCGCTGCTGCCACCCACGGACACGATACCCCTTCCCCCTCCCCACCTCCACCCCCTCCCTCCGGCAGCGGGGAAAGGGGGGGGGGGGGCGGAGGCGCGAGGGGCCGCATTAACATGCTACTTGGCTTCGCATGTCGTTCACAGCGCTTGATCTGGCAAGAGTTTCCGACGCTTTACCAGATATAGGGAAATGTCGTGCCTGCGGGATGCGGGGAAGCGCGGAAGCGGGAGTCGGACGCGACAGACACGGATCGGCTCGGGCAGATCCACTGGCCACAACACGGTCTCCAAAGATAACGACAAACAACGAAACGGAACATCCGTTTACGGACGCTATTCACATACCGAAGCCGTAGGGTGCGGCGCCCCCAAACGCTCGTCAAATACGTTGGAAACCAGTCCCAAACACATCAAAACATCTCGCGCAGAATACCATGTCATCGACGACAGGTCCATTACGTGGCTCACCGCGCAGAACCAACGACAGCGCGCAACCCTGTCAACCCTCGAGACGGGGACCAGTTAGACAGTGCATCACTCACGACATCATCACGTATAGTCCTACGACAGAGCACGCGCGAGCACGTGAAACACCGCTTGCGCTAGCGAGGCGCAGGCACGACTGACGGCCGTCGTATCCTATTACAATGCGGCGCACGGTAAGAAGCCACCCCGCCACTGCGCTAGCTTCAACGCAACCTGCTGCTACGACGCGCGCAACAGCGAACACTGGCCATACATTCACAATGCGCGACACACAGCCGTGCGACAGCCGTGCGACCGTGCGACAGCCGTGCGACCCCAGGCCGGGTCGTGCGATTGCCGTCAGGCAAGCAAACGACCCACCGCACTTAATGGCATCCATTGCACCAGCGTTTATCCTCAGATCCGAGCGCTCATCAATTGTCCCGGGCGCTCATCCGGCCAGAAGCTCATGTATCCATTGGCAAGATAGACGGCGGTCGACTGTGCGCCGCCAGCGCAGCACTCATTTCCCGCTGCCATCAATACATGCTTCGATGAGCTCGATGCCAATGTCATGGGAGCCAGCGCGGTTATTTGCCAAATGAAGAGAAAGCCATTGGAGCCGAGACGCGGTGCTGTCTCGAAGACAGCTTCTAGTCAGCTCGTTAGATCTGCTGCTCGTTAGCAGGGAGGTTGAAACATCGTCTCGAAATGCATGCGAATGAAAGCCGGGGAAAACGGGCAGTGAATGCCGTATTAGAGGTAGCGGCGAAGCGTCACATATTCAGCAGTACCCAAGGAACAAGGCAGGCGACACGCAGGCTACCACTGTTGTGCCACGGTGTCGCAAGGCTGACCACCACTGCGAATGCTGAAATAAGTCATACTGTAGCCACCTAGCGCTTATATGACTACATCGAATACGCATCCCTACTATCCCGTGCGGAACAATAATCCCGTAAGACGGCCGACAATACTCAATAGCCAAGTTGCCAATATGCTGATACTGCAGTGTCGATTGCCGCAAAGCATTTTCACGGGAATATATTCTACATAATAAGGAAAGTCAAACTAGCTTGGTTGCTATCTGTGCGACCTTGAACATTTCTCAGATAAAAGATGGCGGCCGCCACCATCTTGAATGTTCACCAAGTTGTTGTTTTGATCTGGGTAACATAGAAGATTTTGTAATATCTCTTGGTTGAGAAGCTTCTTCGGGCTAGGAGTGTAGTGGGCCATCTGAGTTCTCAAACTTTCAGCCAGGCATTCTGCTGTCCCAGAAACTGGCCAGACGCCGCGGTACAGCAGCCGGCCGAGGCCAAACAACACCTGATCTGCTGACATTGCTGTCTCGCTATCCGAGTATCACCAGGCGCGCCCGTCCGTCAGAAGCTCCTCCCTGGCACGCTGAGAAGGGTGCTTTATCCGTCTCACGTGTCAACTCATTTGGCAAGCATAATGTGGTGACCTGCCACGAAAAACTACGGCAACACTGCCATGAAACAGTGCCACTAGAGGAGGAAGTTGTCGCTTTTCCCTCCGTGCAGGAGCATGAACACCAGCAGTGTGGGATTGAAGAGCGTGTGCATATTCTTCTGGTCGGGTGCTCTTTGGCTGCCTCCAGGTAGTCCCTTTGCTCCTGGCATGCCTTGGTTCTTTCGTGTACAGCCTCCGCAGCAGAACGGCGATAGCGAGGTGTCCCCTTTGCGACCCACCCACCAGGCTGTGCAGCTACAGCGCTGCAAGGGGCCTTCCAAACTGAACACACCTCAGCTCCCCACAAAAGGCTCTGTCCCCTGAAGAGCCACGGCTTCAGACCACTGCTGTCAGGTTCAGTCAGCAGTGCAACGCGGCATGACTGTCGGAAGTCCACAAGACGACAAAGCCGGCCGAGTGGACGGGCTTCAATGCTCAGCAAGGCCGACTGGCGGCGGGCTCTGCCTGGAAGTCTAAGACACTGGTGGCGTTCGGACCGATGGTCGACTCGCCGTCTGACAGCCAGACACTCTTCCGTCTACGCTTGCGTTTTTTGAAAGGACCCTCAATGATCTCGGGACGCATCACACCCATCTCGCTGCCGGCAGCCATCGCATGCCACTCGGACGGCATGGCTGGTCTAGTTCATTGACCCTCAGCGCCGGACCAACCTCATACTTTACTCATACGGGTGTGTGTACGCCGGTAATGCACGGGTATACTTCACACGGACATGATGCACACTCCCACGAGTGTCCTGAGCTGTGTAGGGATACTGATGAAGGGATCTATCGTGGGTGTGACTATGATCGCAACGTTTAGTGGCGGCATCACCAACGGTACAAGCGAAGGGTTTGGACCAGCGCCCGGGGGGCATACCGCCTCATTATCGCCGTGCTGCTGCATGTCTTCTGCTTAATGGCAACAAGTCATACCAGGGGCTACGCGGCTTCCTGGAGTCAGCCCGAGAACACTCGACTGGGAGGATGTGGGCAGGCTTCTTGGTGGATTGGTGGTGCACGGGATCATAACAGGAACGATTGTTGCAAGGGGCATGACGTCAGCAGAATGCAGATCAATCATCTCGCTGAGCATAAGCGCTGCCACTATAGCCACGGATGTATTCAACTATTAGCTGAACGTGTTGGTACTGCGCTTATTTACAGTTTGATACTGTTGACCTGTACCCAGCTGCGCGAGTCTGGCTGTCTGTCAGATTGGAATATTTCCTAGGCAGCAAACGGTCTCACTTCAAATCAAATTCACTATACTGGGACTTCAGCGACTTTTAGGGTATCCCAATATGAGCCATCAAAGTTTTTTCTTATTAAGCTGTGTCTATTTCTGGATATATACATAAAGTATCATAATATGTGAGCGAAGATATCTCGCGCTGGCAGAGTTGTACCCCACTCATAGCGCGTCGCTTTATAGCGATTGGTTTCTGAACGGACACTGTAGTAGGTCCAGTATTTCATGTCTATGTATGCATCATATTTTCTTATGAAAATACGTCCTGTATTTCACGCATTACCTATACCCCTATGATTTATAATACACCCAGCTGCTGCCAGATGCATCCTTGCAATGAATACGACAAGACGACAAACCACATATATCGACCAAATGAGGCGATTTTCATGATATTTAATCAGGTATGACCTTTAACTTTTGATTTGATCCTTAATGTGGAACCCATGCATTAAAAATAAGTGCAGAAATGGGCTCCCCGTCATCGAAAATACCTGCAAAACGGCATCACACGATCGTCTATGTTGTCAAAATAACATTTTGAAAAATTTAAAATGGCGGCGGCTGCCAGTTGGAATTTGGATGAATGTACAGAGTTACACAAGTGGCAAAAAAGCTAAGTTGGTTCCCCCAGGTCCGTAAAATTAGCTCCATATAACATTTCCGTCAGAAGGTCCCGGGAATATTAATTGCAGGGTCTCATATAAGAAGTGTAAGAATGGCAGCTCGATTACACGAACCCAGTCAAATAAAAAACGTCTTCCAAAGTGCATGCGTCGTGTACGTTGCACATGTTGATATGACTATGGTATATAGCGCATTCACCTCTTTTGAGTGGTAGCTTGCAATGAACACAAGAAGATTGCGAACGGCATACATCGATCGAGAGGTGATTTTTTATCCGAGATCATCTTTGACCTTTGACCCTCGATTTAACCTTGAATTTGATCCATGGGCGAAAAAGACCTGCAACAATGGACTCATTGTCATAGAAAGCTCCTACAAACGGTGTCGCACAGCCTTCCGATTCATCGAGAGAAAGACTTTGAAACTGTACCAACATTCAAGATGGCGGCGGCCGCCATCTTGGATTCTGAGAAATGTTCAAATTCGCACAAGTAACAACCAAGCGTATTTGAATCTCCTACCTACGAGGAATATTTTCCGTGAAAAAGTTTGCGGTAGCCGAGTTACAAGTTTTTTTTTTTGTATCGGGACCGAACGCGTCAAGACAACATCACATGAAATGCCTGCCAAGTTGTGCGACCACACACACTCAGCCCAGGCTTCGCGTTCCGTGACATCATATCTCACAGCTGTTCGGTGGCATTACGCGTCCCACCTGGTACACGTCCACGTCCTGACACGTCCCACGCGACACGTCCTGGAATCGCGTCATGGCTTCTTTGGTCTCCCAGAGACGTCATGCCACTTAGGTCCTGCCTCATCGTAATGCCTCCCGCAAGCCATGCCACGTATTAGTAGCCTCCCTCGGCGGCGCCCAGTCCTGCCATGTGATCGATCCAACCCACTGGACTGTGACGTCACATCACTCCCGTTGTGACGTCACACGCTGTCCATCGGCGCCTCGCCGCCGCTGGCGACGTCTCGACGGCGCGCGAGCGCCGCCTCGGGCGAGGCGAGCGCGTCCACCGCCGGCGGCGCCTCTGCCCAGGTCACCGTCCGCCGGCGGCCGACCGGCCGCGGCCGCCGACCTGGAGCCGCCCCTGGCGGCGTGACCCGACATCAGACGGGTCCATTGGCATCGGCCGGGGGGCGGCCGGACAGCGGCTCCAGCTCCTTCAGCGGTACGGAGACACCGCGGTCCAGGGTCGACTTCGTGGAGGAACCCCTGCAACACGGCGCCGCTCTCTGACTGACACTGGAGGACAGGGCTGAAGAATGCTGAGCAAAGTAAGCAGGGTGGTCCGTCATATTTCAGTGGAGAGACGGTACAGTTGTACCGAATTTAAGGAGAGTTGGTGTCGCAGCTGTTCCACCTGTCGCAACGGATTTTCTACCAATGCTAGAGGAGCTAGTCAATCGGTGCTCTGACGCCATAGCGAAGGAGTGGAGGCACACTGACAAGATCACTGAGGGATGGGGAGGGGGATGGGATGCACGGCTCGGCGCAGGGCGTCTGGCGACGACGTAGAGTCGAGCAGGCACAACTCATTGACACCGCACTGAGGACAGAGTGCACCAGAGGGCGCGCCTCACTGCCACAGACCTAGGAGCCGATACCGGCCTGGCGAAGGCAAACAGCTCAGAAATAAGGCGCTAAGGAACGCGGGAATCGGTCAGATTGCTCACTTCAGTCGCACCAGCCACGCGCCGGATGGGGGTGAGGTGTGGAATGAGGGGACGGATGAGGCGGTGCGCTGAAGCAGATGAATCATGCAAGTCATTAGCCATATCACGCTGTTCAAGGGTGTTCCACTGGTGGGACAACCGGATTATGCGACTGCTTTGTATCGCCGAAGTACGTGCAACACTAGTGGACTGTAAGATGTGATTTTGAAGACCGGAGGAATCACAACGCATGCCTCACTGAGGTGACGTCTACCACGTTTATAGCCTTTGCTCCTCCTGGAAACATTTAATGGACATTGTGCGTCCCAGGATTCGCCCTATTCAAATGGCTTGATCCAGGCGATTGATCATTCTGACTAATTCCATCATCAGACATCATCAGACCGAAATTGCGTGCATCGGTCGGGATCCTCAAACCACGGGCGTCACGAAGGGTGGGTGGGGTAGTGGAGCCTATCAAGCGTCACGGAAGCCTCAGTTGCGAATAAACTGGAGCAACTGTGGGTCCACAGATACTTGCTTGATTTGACCCCCTTTCCCCGAATAGCACTTGGGCACACCACAGGTCAATGGCTGTCCGCCCCAGGCGGGAAATCCCAGTGACGCCCGTGGCTTGCGCCGACTGGCCGACCACTGTTGACAACGCGGCGTGAACAAAGCTGGAGGAAAGCACGTAGTTTGCCACCAAAGCTTCAGTTCTCCATGGCAGCTCGCTAACCTGGGAACAAATCTGCACACCGTTTCCAAACACGGGGGACGGCATGCATTATGCAGCACATGGTCTGCACGAAGACTTACGCCCAGAGTTTGCCCTTCAGTGACCTCGAGAAGCGTGACCTGAGCTCTTCTGAGGCGTCGTCGTGATCGAACGAGTCACGTGCTTCGTGGCAAGCGCTTCGCTGGAATTTGCTCTTAAACTCGCGCTTAAACTTCTCCTGGAAGAACGAGTGGCACGTCGGAAAAGGAGTTACGGGCGGAGGACGATAGTAACGCGCGTACACTGTGAGTCAAAGGGTCGAGACATGCTTGGTGTTGCGCTCTATTTGTAAGGGCTCCAAGGCCAGATGCTGAGGTAAGAGAGCCACTTCGCCGAATTTCTCGTTGGGCCAAGTGGTGCAAAGCAGCGCCGAAAGTCCTGATGCCCGGTTCGAACGTTTAACCCGATCTATTCGGTGAAGTACAGAACGTGTCTCCTTTGATATTTCATAGCTTACGACAACAGGCAAACATGCACGTTCCTACTTCATCTTCATTTGCGTGATGGCCAAGCAAGCATAACCAAAAAGATTGAACGAGTAATAGTAAAAAGTAAAAAAAAGTAAAAAAAAAAAATAGGAGCCCACGTATAAAACAGCTTACATTGTAGATGCCATAGATGAAAGGATTGCAGCAGCTGTTTGCCATGGCGAGCCAATGTGAGCAGAAGAATATCACATTTATGTACCGGAACCTGAAAAAGTTTGTTGTCATCAGTTCAACGCTTCAGAATGATACCCAAAAATCGCGATAGTTGCATTGTTGGCAAACAATTACGGAGTTCCACGGCTGCTAATGGGCTGATTTCTGTGGAACACAACACATGCCCAATCTGACGGAGGCCCTGATTTATTCCACGCAGAACGTCACCGCCGCGCGCGTAAAATGATCATCCTTGGACAGCAGGCACCCATGGACGCCTTTTGTCTCCAAGACTCACAAACTAAAGCTGCCATTGCAGTCGGTAGCAGGGCACCATTACAGCTAGGCGCCGAGAAGATCACGGTAGCCAATCAGCAAGACGCACGACATCATGACTTTCGCTGATTGGTCAATTTGCAGCGAACGATGACCGTCACATTCGCAGTCCCAGTGCACCGCATTATCCTCTAACCGATGACATCAATGTCAACATGCCAGCGATAAAGCCCTCTCACCGCAAACGACGTACGATTTGCTGCGCTTGACCGCAGGACAAGTATAAATGACATTCCGCAGAAGCAGAGCTGTGCAGAATTACTGGGGCACGCTGCAACATCTGCTGAACTAGCTAACATAGTCGCATGAGCCTTTACTGAAATTGGAAGCGTTGATTGAAAAATTGGGAGCTGCCGCCAAAACTGTGTGTACTGCTGCTGCCGCTCCAAGTACACACAGTTTTAACACGTCGCATTCGAAGGCCCCGCCCACACAGCATTGTGTCAACCGAGGCCCGCCATGCCTCGCTGACGACCTCCAACCCTGGTGTCGCATGTGGAGATGACTACGACTGATTTGTTTCATAATCTCCTAAAAACAGTGGGCAGCCCCATCTTGGGACTTTTATGAACGTAAGAGACGAGTGCTTGTTAAATCGTCTTTGTTTCACTTTCTGAAGGAGGAGTAAAACAGGCGCCAACTTACTGGAGAAGATCGAGGAAACCACCAAGCTGGCCTACCTTTGCTATTTTAAGCATTCTAAATGTAGAGGCCAATTGAAACAGGATGCGTGGAAGGTAATGAAATATGGAGGCACATACAGGCGACACATCAGGTCGAAACGCCGGTAAAGTTGCAATATGATATGCTATGGTTTGTTCAGTAACGGGGATAGAACTGCCAAGCTATGACATACAGACACGGCTCCATCATTTTACGAATGCGGGTGCTGACTCCTATACCGACGAATGCGTAGCCACTCCCAACGGATCTGGCAGGATGTGGGCTGTTACAAATTTGAGTGAATGTAGCACTACTAGTGCATTTCGTAATGACATTGTGCACCAATTTGGAACATCTTCTCACGTACCTTAGGTTCTTTAGTCACATTCTATATTTGAAGTTGTACACTGATGACCACGAGCGCTGCTAAAACCATCGGATATTCGTGAATGATGTGCAATGAAAGCTTGACATATTCTTATGCCCGCCATTTCATGGCATATAAAAGGTAATATATTCAACGTAAGAGCTCATCAATCCATAAGATCAGAATCCAGGAACTAAAGATTTAAGTCTAGCTACCATCACGTCACCATGACTAGTTGAAGTGACGCAGATCGTGACCAGTTAGAATGGCGCGGATCATGACCAGTTAGAATGACACGGATCATGACCAGTTAGAATGACACGGATCATGACCAGTCAGAATGACACGGATCATGACCAGTTAGAATGACACGGATAATGAACAATTGGAATGACATGGATCATGACCAGTCAGAATGACACGGATCATGACCAGTTAGAATGACACGGATCATGACCAGTTAGAATGACACGGAATATGACCAGTTAGAATGACACGGTTCATGACCAGTTAGAATGGCATGGATCATGACCAGTTAGAATGACACGGATCATGACCAGTTAGAGTGGCGCGGATCATGACCAGTTAGAAGGCGCGGATCATGCGGATGGCCTCGACAGCTCCAACGCCGCGTCAGCTTTCCATCCAGATGGCCATATTCTTAGTTCCCAAATGTATCATTTATCCTAAATAGACTGAGTCAGCTAAGCGGCACAATATGTCACGCGTAGATCCTTTAAATTATGCCAACAAGTGACGCATTTTTTGAAAGGCAGATCCACTGCAGAATTTTTAAAACCAACAAACTGTCCAGCGGGCCTACCGCATGACATACTGTAAATCCCTGATATCAGAGTAATCCCTGATTATTGATATCATGATTTACCCCAACCCGCGATAGCGTGATTATCGCGACCTTCGAAGGCAACTATTACCGGAAAAGGAACAATATGCACTGATGACCAGCAGGTTGAAATAGCACTTGACTTCTCCGCAATGTCCACAAGCGCGGTGCCAACACGTCGCTCAGCCAGAGACTGTATTAAAGGCCTGCTTTACTTCGAGAGTAAAAATTCGCTCTCGCACCCGAGGAAATGGTCCTTCGAAGCTGCGATTGCCGATGTCAACAGACCATGCATCTCGCTTTAACCCACAGCTCAGCATTGAGGCCTCTTTGAAAGCTTCAGATACACCGGCTGGGTATTTCCCGTAGCTAACGGCTGGTTATTTCCGCGAGGAAGTTTAATGGAAGTTCACGCCCAGAAGGGCAGTGTCCACTGAATGGAGGAGCCCGGCTGAGTGCTCAGCACGGCTCAGAAGATTTCAGAAGTTCCGGCCACGAAATCTATTCCGAAAGAGTTTCTCGGCCAGACATGGCCTTCGATTTTGGCGGGAAACAAATATGAACGTCGCTATAGCGGGACCGAGATCAGGATGTCGTAATTTGTAAAGTTACCGCCAGATGTCACTGGGATAGCGGGGCAATGTCGCCCCTTTGACGCGATCTTGGGTTCACAGAAAACAAAGCCACAGCGGATCTCAAAATGTTCATCGCAGAGTCTGGTTGCTAGGGTTGGTACATACTGGGTCAGAATACAGCTGCATATGCAGGAGCGCTGCTGAAAAGCGTACAATATCATTCCAGCCCACAAGGAGAAATTGACTGAAAAAGTGCTAACAGTGCTGCATGATGATGCAGAGTGTCTAAAAGAAACGGCTAGAAGCTCACGCAATCTGATGGGAAGGAACATCAGAATGTCGTTCCTACCGACGTCCACCCTCCCTCTGATCTGCTGTGTTGAGTATGATCTACTCCTCTTCCAAAGGGAAGCAGTCCGAGGCACATTGCAGTGGTGACCATTTTACAACGGATCAGTTCCAGCGATGTTTCGGCATGTTCACGATTTTGTGGCATCTCGCACCGCTTGCAGTCGTCCCGCGTTTTTTCATCATGCACCATGAATGCTTATGGAGAGACAAGGTAAACCTTGTAAGACAAAGTACCTAAACAACCAAACCAGATAGAAGCTTAAACGCCTGATCTTGGCCCCATGAAGTTAAAATAAGTTAAAATATAGGCCTTCTTATCAGACGGCGGTTTCACAAAATGAATTGAGTGTAAGGAGGGAAAAATGGCAAAATATGCTCCTTTCTACAGCCTTCTCCCGCAGTCAACTGAATAGGAAATTGCACCCCTGGTGTTCTTTTGTTACTCAGTCGTATGAGCGCGAAAACCCAGAAAAGGCCGCAACATCCATTTTGAGCTTTCAATTCGCAGATTATCACAATTTTGACGCGTTTACAAAACAAGAAGTTCATGGCACACTTCCCCATGCAGTGTGAACCAAGACTGCACTGAACGGAACCCTTGATTCACGACACCGGATCCGGGTCTGACATGAGGCCCGGGTCCGGGCTCTGAGGGCTCTGAGGGCTCTTGTGGCCCAGCCGCATGCTTACTGGCTGATGACAGGGAAGATGGACTGCAGCACGTAGTACAGCTGGAAGGGCAGCCAGCAGATGATGAACATCACCACCACGATCACCAGCATCTTCAGTACCTGCAGCAGAGGTCATCGATTCAGACAGTTGTTGAAACACGTGTGTTCTTCAAGAACACACCTGGAGGTATTGTAGAACCGGCGGACTTGACACACAGCATGCCGGTTGGTGGTAAAACGACCAAGTCGTTTCCGCGCATCAAACACATGATGCAATACCATATGTTGAATGGAAACATAATGCAATAATACACCATGTTACTTCTTGCGATTTTTAAATCACAACTAGCTGCATTCAATCCACTGTTGTATCCTGAACGCAGTAGAGTAAGTTTGGACCGTCGTAAACATTCTGGAGGTTTTCCATAACTTACATATGCAGCCCTGTTAAAATTTCAAACACGAGTGTAAGAAGTGGTCAAAAACAATTGCAAACATGCAGCGGAAAAATAGGGTGTGACTTCAGGGTTGTCGGTTAATTCGGGTAATGAAAATATCACCTGTGAATGCCTAAACATCCCACTTCGGGCAAACAGCGAGCCTTTTATCGACTCGACCACCCCTCCCCCTCCCCCACCTCCCGCTCACCACGAGAGGGTGATTCGGAGGGCAGACGGTCTAACCAAGTGAGCCATCGGAACAGGTAAACGAACGGAATGCGACTGACATGCATTCTGGTCGTATTCATCTACAGATATTGCACAACATTTCACTGAACCTTCTTCAAGTCTGAAAGAATTTTCAACAGCTTTCACTGTGGAACCCCGGCAACTGCATCAGCGCGTAGCGCACAATTTGGCAGACCAGGGCGTGATTTATCACGCTGGCTGCAGATGCAGTCAGCGTGAACACAGGTCATTCACGCGCAACCAATTTGCCGGTTTGACCTTGACCTTCTGCCCTTTACGCGTCCACTGAACCCTTCTGCGCTGCAGCGGCAGCGGCAGACGGCTACAAACTTCCTGGTCGTCTGCCTAACCGAAAGGCTCAGAATAGACCCGAGGGCCTGGTCTGGCCGCCAACTCAGTTCCGTGATACACGCAGGGTGCATTCATGGATCTGGCAGCTGGCGGCGCGCTGCCAGACTGTCTGGCAAATTGAAGATGGCCTTCCCACGCTGAGTGCTGCCTTCACGCGTGGTGGGCAGGGCGACACGCGCCTCAAACAAGGGCAGAGAATGGAGCACGCAATTTGCATTCCTTTGCTAGTAGGAAGATACCCAAGTTGAAAAGGAATTTAATCCAACACACTTCTCTCGACAGCGGACCCTTAAACGAGGCATGGAGTTCAGCAGGAGCACAAAATTGCCCATATCGCTGACAAGCCGATGAGGAATAGCATGGTTCGTTGCCACGGATTGCGAGGTAATGATGAAATGGCCAAAGTTTTAATAGCATTTCATATCATCTCCCGATGCGGTTCTGAGCAATTTCTGACACTAATTGAAAATGCCAAAGGGTGGCCGTGCTCCGTGGAATAGGAAGTGGCCTGTGCAGAATCATTGAGCGGAAATGGTCGTCGGTGTTGTCTTTGGGGCTCCATAAAGCACTCAGCGGCTGAGGTTATTTGGCGCCGTTTACCCCCCAGGCTGGAAGGAAGAGCGATCACCACGGGGAACTGAACTCAGTGCCCCTAGTATCTCAGACGCGGGAAGTAGCGGCCATTCAGCAGGAGCTGAGGAAAGAACTCGTAGAAGAAAATGCGCGCTTAGCAAGAAGCTCACGCCAATTAGAAAACCTGGCCACTGAATGAGCCATTTATTCACCTATTCGTCTACATAGAAGTTATAAAGAAACTCACCTCTTCTTGCACAGCGTACTGGAGTGTAGGATTTCAGATAGCGGTACACAAGACCAAGTGCTCGCAGATATAAGCAAAGATGTGATGGGAGACACCCCCGTCGAAACGTAGAAGAGCGAGTGAGACCAGCGTGGCCCATCTGCACCTGTCCAGTGTTCCATAGCACTGTCGTTGAATCTTCACCAGAGTCACCGTTTAAAGCCTGTCATCATCTATTTTAAAGGCGAAGTGTCACCATATAGAAACCGCATTCTTGTGTTCACGACGTCAGAAAACCAGATTCAAACATGCCGACTGTGAAGAAAATGTTCCATCTTAAGATGAAGCTAAGTGGTTGGCACCTTACGCCACTGCATGGTTAATCTAGTCAGAGGCAGACGTCATCTCGGCTATTAACATACCGGAGAGAAACAAATCCTGGGTGAGCAGCGTCTAATGCAGTCTAGCGTGCGTTGAAGGCCTTCGAAGTCCTCCACCTGTTCATCAATCCGCAGCTATCACTGCTGTTGCGGAAAACGTTACTGCGACACTCGATCCAATCAAGACCATGGGAGACGCCGATTGCCTATGCATGGTAAGAAACCTTATTCATTGGGGCGGGGGGGGGGAGGAAGAGAAGTCAAGCTTCCGCACAACGAGAGACAGATGCACGTTGGAAAAACGCTCAACGTGGAGAAAGAGCTCAATCCGATTCAAGCTGACAGAACTACTAGGTAAAGCTGAGTCGAGGTTACAGCACAGACGCTTTTGGATGACGTCGGTCAGTTGATGTTTTTCTAAAATAATCTTGAGAATAAATAGGCTACATAAAATTGTAGCTTTTTCAGAGCAATTAATAGGCAGAATTTATAGTTACATAAAAAGTATGGGTACTACAGACGAGTTTAGGAATCAAACAACTATGTCAGATGACCTTATTAGATGACGTTTTGCCTGTACTTGCATGAATCTTGCAGCCTTTTCCAACACAAGTTTGAAAAATAAAGGGCGTACAGAAAATAGCATTCACCTCACGCAGTACATGGACTGTTGTACAGTGCAGATTCAGCTCAAAAACTCCTTACCATATTCTATGTACACAACACAAAGTTTGATGATCGATGTAAGAAGTGAGTTTGGATTTCAGGCAGCTATGTAAGTTGGGCTTGTCAGCTGACGTTTTGTTAGCATTGGCTGCACGGCTGCTTCTTGGAATTTCCTTTCCGTCATGGTAACAAAGCCGGATCTGGCTGTCCTCAGCACGGAACCTCCCAACCCTTCCGGTGGACGCCCATCAACAAAGCCCACCTGCTGCCGTCGCTGCCCATCATACCCAACGGTGTGACGTCTGTGGCGTCTCCCAGACCAGCGCTAGTGTCGCGTCTGTCACGTCTTCCAAACTAGCGCTAGTGTCGCGTCTGTGACGTCTCCCAGACTAGCGCTAGTGTCGTGTCTGTGATATCTTCCAGACTAGCACTAGTGTCGCGTCTGTGACGTCTCCCAGGTTAGTGCCAATGCCGCGTCTGTGACGTCTCCCAGACTAGCGCTAGTGTCGCGTACGTGACGTATGTCAGACTAGTGCTAATGTCGCGTATGTGACGTTTCCCAGGCTAATGCTAGTGTCGCGTCTGTGGTGTCTCCCAGACTAGAGCTCGCTCGCTGGGTAAGTGCTAAGTGGTAAAAAGACTGTGAGGTGGTAAGCAGGGTAGCCTGCCCGGCGGAGAAAATGACGCAAGGCAGTGCGTCGTGGAGGAGCAGAGGTGTTTTACGTGCCTGAAGGGTAATCACCAAACCGCCGAATACTTCAACACGCTGCGGCGTCATTGTGGTCAGGTCCACCGTAGGCTGTTCTAAACTGCAGTAGGGGGCAGCAAGCAGGGAGGAAGGTGCGCAGAATGTGAGAACTACCCGTCGCACCGAAGTGCTAAGCCTTAGCGCGGAACAGAACGTGGGCTTCCGAATACCTGTCCGTGACCGCATACCGTGGCGACAACCGAATGCTGGTCATTCAATGCCATTCAATTTCGGGACGGAGCACCTGACGCCATCATATCCGCCAAGAAGTAATTCATGACGTCAGGGTTGGCTTACTTCAGTAATTCTGCCATACCGCTGCCCTGGGAGGGCCGGCGGTAATGGAAACCGCAATGAACGTTCAGTTTCCTTTATCCAGCCCCAAGGATATTTTTTCTCGCGAGACTATGGAATCCCCGCCAGTATGGACTCTCACAGAAATATGTTCATATCCAGTTACGACCTGGCGGAGCGACGAGCAGGACCATCTGAGAGAGAGAAAATCCCCAAGGGGCGGGAAAACAGTGCGATAGATCTGTTTGCCACCGGTGATTACCGGTAGTCCCACGGCACATTGAAACGGCCCAGTGAGCCCCATGCTCACCTTTAGTTATCAGTCATTGCTCGGCTGGGCTAGCGTCAGACCAGTCAAAACTAGTCTACGGTCCAAGTAAGACCAGATCAGACCAGCCACGCCCCAATAACACTGCTTATTATAACGGCACCTGTCCCGATTCTAGCCCACGACCCAAATCACCTTCTCCATAAGTTAGGGGAAATCGACGCAATACCATTCGAAGAACCGCGATGCAAAAGGCACGAGTGTTCCGCACTCAGTGCATGCTTTATCTGGTACGAATGTCAGCTCTCAGTGTTATAATGACGAATGCTACGAAAATCCCCTGGAAGAGATTCCATATCTGAACACTAACAACCCGGTGCACTGTCTTGTCTCCGTGCTTTAGCAGAAATATCGCATAAATACTCACGGTTTCCGGAGACATACCTAGAGGTCATGAACAGCATCATCCTAAAATGATCAAGAAATTGAATGAAGAGAAGAGTGACAGGGAATCTAAGAGGCGCCTTCCCCAACTCGCCGTCGCGAAATGCGGCTTAGCCCGGCATTGCTGGGGGTTGGGGGGTGGGGCTGGCCGGGGTAAATCTGCCCCCTGCCTAACATGCGTGATAATTTAAGAACGCTTCGAGATGCCGCTGCAAGATTTTCATTCATTATTAATCGATGAAGTCTAGGCCCTGTGTCAAGACAACAATTATGAGTCCAATGACAGATCAAGCATGGGTGACGTCAGATTGATGTCATGTTTGCCGATGTTTTACAGAGGCTCATAGCTGGCGACAAATTGACATAGGGGCCGAACGAGAGAACATATTGCACATCTGCAAACGGGAAATCAAACCAGTTGGTCAATAATTTATATGCATCGCCATTAGGTTGTTTTAATGCTGCACGGAAAAATATTGACTTGCCAAATGACCAGAATATTTGAAAAGTAGGCTTAATGTTTTTCGGTCTCAGACTCAGTTTACGAAGACATGAAAAAGTATCCTAAATACGACAATGCAGGACTCCCTCCCCGCGTTTCATCTGTAACAATAAATGAGCTATGAATTGGAACGCATAGCAGCTCATGTAGCTCGTGCACAAGCGGGCCCGCGCCCGCGGCGGTGGGCGGCGGGGCGCAGGGCTGCAGCAGCGGCGCGGGGATGGGGTGGCGGAGGCTGCTCATCAGTTTCACACTCAAACCGACGGCCACGTGACCGCTGGCGGGGATGCAGGGTATCAGGCTGCGCTGTCGGCAGGATCAAATCGTCGAAAGAAACGCGAACATTGATCCAACTGCTTATTTACCACTGAGGTCATTCATTTGACCTTGACCTTAGATGGTTTACGAAGAAGTGACAGCTCTTGCCAACGATTCTGATGCCCATAATTGTGGCTACGCTCTTCCACTTTGCGTCTAGATAGTTCAAATATGAAGAACGTGAATAAACCAAAATAGACATCCGGACCAAGGTTTCAGCTCTTATTTGCACAGCACCTAACCTTCGTTCCAGGCCGAGTTCGGCGCACGTAATATTGGACACCTTCATATGTACCATGTTTGATCAAGGCGCAATGATTTCATCCCATAATATACGTCTCTTAATGAAAGACGTTGTGGGCGCGGTCAAATATTCCAGAGTACCATCTTTATGTAAGTTGACCTTGACCTGTGACCTTGATACACATTCAAGCTCAAGTTTTTGTGTTGCCAAGACCGCACGCCATGACACTACAGATTGCGTTGATTTTTAAGATTCGGCTGGGCCGCTCTTGAGATAAGCAGGGGTTTTACTCTTCCCCTTTTCGGTCAACGGCGTGTCGCTGAGGACCCCGGTCAATGCCGTGTTAATGGAAATCAATGAAAAACGGCTTAATTGCTGCAGCAACCGCGGCTAGGGTACGCAGTGTCAATAAGGTTTTTCCAAAGCCCAAAACTTCACAGCAACAGAGCCGATCCCCTAATCCGGCTCTATTCAAAACCATGCCAGCTCTAGTGGCAATTTCAAGTAAAATTCAAGAAGGATTCAAAAAGGTGAATTAAAATTGAAGGAGAATTCGAAATCGCTTTCCCTAGCCGAGAAGAAACCGGCCGTTTACGAATCAACGAGACTTCCCCCCGGTGACAGGACATCTCGCTTCGGCACTGACCGTCCTAACTCATGGAAATCTAGCATAGCAAGCATTTCCCTAGGGTGCCGCCGTGACCTCGACTCAAGCATATGAAGCATTCTGCATGATGATTTGCGGTGAGACCGCCGAGGAAACAAGGTGCTTGCGGTTAGAATTCCAAAAGATGCATGAGATGCATGAGTTTCTCAGAAACGCGGATTCACTCGGGATTTGGTGCTAGAAGGGTACACCCGTGTGGCAAAACGAAGCGAAGGAAGACTGCACCACTATCAGAACGCCAACGAAAGACTTACCACTACCAAAGTCAAAGGGAGAAAGACCACTGAGATGCTGGGAGTTATGCGGAATACCAAAAGCGACACTCACTGACGAGATATCCTCACCGACGAAAGCTGTGTGCACGAAACGTGGCGTGTTCTCCAAGATATCTGCCTTCTGCCATTATCGGCTCACTTGAGTTTCTCGCCACTTTTGTTGTTAGATTCAAGATCGCATCCAGCTAAGCTGACTACTCGGTCTTGGATGGGATGAGCTAATGCTCCCATCACTAAAGACCCCCTGGCGAGCGGGCGGCTGGGGGAGGAACAAAGGCTAAATATGGGAATGCCTCGCTGCTACAGCTGAGAGAGTACATCGAAACCAAACATGCCAAATCATGAGCTCACAGATGCATCAGAATAGACACACGAAGTGATGTGTTACTTTCGACTCGTCCAGGCAGACGCCCTAGACCACGTCACGTTCGTAGTGGTAAGGACGCGGTGTTCTCCTCTGGGGGTCATTTGTACACCTCCGACCGGGCTTAGAAATAGATATTCGCCTTAAAGTGGGAGCATGTCTGGACGTGCCGACTGAGCGCCAATGGCTCCGAACTGACAGTCTGACAATGCCGAACGTGAAATGTGTCTGAGAGTTTCTAAGTCATCGCAGCATGTCGCGTGGAAGAAATCCAGGACAAAACACGATCAAAGTAATGGCGTTTTGAGTCTTGAGGCCTGAATCTGGAGGACGACTGCTCTAGAAACATTTCTGCTGCTGCACGATCTCGGTTCCTGGTTCGACTAGTCCCCGGTCCCTGTTTCAAATAACTAGCCGGCGATGACTAGTTCCTTTTTCAAACGACCACCGTTCATCAAGCTGAGCCCTGAGTTCCGAGTATTAATGAACGTCCCCAGAAGGGGATGGGATCGGCAGCTGCAGAAGCGTAGCATGAAGACAAAACGGCTGTTGCATTGTTGCCAGCTCAGGGAAGAAAATGAGCGATCAATTCCGAGACAGTTTTGTCATAACGGCTGTCGGCGGTGACTGTATGTGTTTGCCGATTCATCAGATTATCGGCCATAACGTTGTTTGATCTCTGTAAATTGTTGTTCAAACAAGTGCGGGATGGCGTATTTTTGGAAGCCCTGTGAGGTGCGAGATCAAAGACAAGCGAGCCCAAACAGGACAGGGTCCGGGAACTTCCACCACGACTACCGGGCTCTGGGATGTTGAGCGTGTGTGGGCGCCTGGGCAAGTTGATCCACCCCATGATGGAAACATCCCATTGAACATCCCCTTGTCTCATCCCGTAACCACGCTGACTATTCCACAAGCTCGCCAATGGTTGCGTCATTCCGGAGTCAATAGCGTTTCGAGACACTTGGGAGCACCAGTGGATGTTGGACAGGCGTTAAGCCGTCAAAATTTGGCGACGAGTACTCCATTTGCATGAGTTCTTTTTTAAGATTTTGGCTGAGTACCACAGTTGTGCATCTGGAGATGGCCAAGCGATTGGAGGCAGACAGTTTTTACAAGTATTTTCCCGGATGGATGCAAGGCGAGGCTGCCGTACCGAAAGGTTTAGCGACAACGTGAAGAACTTCATACGAACAGGATAGGAGTCGGGGGAGTTACTTCAAGCTGAAGGAAAGTTAAAGCGAACTGAGACTTGAAACGGAGGAAAGCGTTGACATTGGAAACCATCGGAACGTGCCCAACACTTTGAAGTTTTGAAATCATTTGTAAACTCCTCCAAACTAGGAACGAAGGCAATGATTGGCAGCACGTTTTGAGAGATGGCGAACAGCAGACACTCCTTACTGAAGTCAAAACCCAGCCCAAATCACACCTACTAACTAACCCGGAGTCGGAACACGGAAATGAGAGTCCCCTTACGCTGAGCCATTTCTCATCGGTCCGAAAGGGCGACACTGGCCCCGGAAGTGACCAAAGAGGAGGCTTTACCCTTTACTCGTCGTTAGCGTCAACGACTGCCATCACACGTGTTGAAAGGGTGTTCAGGGAACCACTCCCAGCCTAGAACTGATGCCAAAAATGACGAGATCTCTGGCAGACACTGCTGGTGGAGGTATCGTGTTATTGCTGAATGCCACCACGAAATGAGGAATGTGGCCTCTTGCCAGAGTAAAACACGTCTTCGGCAAAGGACGTGCAGGGACGTGGCCAAGGGGAAACCCAAGACGGACCGTCCCCGCTCTTGAGGTTGCAGGTTTACACTGTACACTGGGTGATTTTGGTGGGAATTTAGTCTGAATTGGTGGTGTTTTGAGGAATATTTGGCATTTGGCCGCGTCGAGGCAATTTTTGGGCTCTGCCTGAACGCACGGACACGTCAGGGTGGTTCCGCAAAAGTACGTGCCGGCAACGAGTGATGAACACGACCTTGAACTCGCCTGTATCCCTCAACTTCAGCACCTGACTACGCGATTGAAAGACAAAGATGCTCGTGGGACGCACGCATCGCGTCTGTGAGCGCAAGCTGAATAAGGAAATAGTATGCACATATTACAGTTATTAACTTGCGATGCCTATCGTCCCGCTGCGTCAGGACAATACAAACGTGTTTATAAATAGCCTGTACAATCCTGATAACCAAAACGGCATTTCAATCTTTATCTTACGTAACGCACATCGACAGAACAAACGTATCGGATGAATCAGACAAGCGAAACAGACCTGGAAATGCATGGGATAGTCGGCGCGGTCTGTCTTGCCGACTAACGGCACCGCCACCGGTCCCTCAGCGCGGCCGCTGCCACCGGCCACAGGCCATGGCTGTCAAGGAGCGAGCGTCTAAGGCGACTCGAACCCACCCCGCTATGGGTGGGTTCAACGGACGACAGGCGCTCTAACCAGCTGAGCTGTTGGAACGGATGCAAATCGATACGGAACCGAGATGCGGGCTGAATCAATCATGCAACTTGAACGCTGGATGCGTTACCGAGAAACAGATCTTAAACGAGATCAGGGAGAATATTTAGATCCCTTCACCACCACGTCCTTCGTTTACCTTAAAAATGGTTGTCCGCTGACTGTGTTCTGTATATTATTTTAAAAGAGTGCATTAATGGAACGTCTCAAACGCAGGAGAACCACAAATAAAGCCCCTCAATTAAAGCCCCTCACTTGCCCGTGGTCTACGAGAAATCAAAGCGATGATGGATGCTCTCTCTCTCTCTCTCTCTCTCTCTCCTCTCTCTCTCTCTCTCTCTCTCCTCACTCCTCCTCTCTCGTCTCTCTCTCTCTCTCTCTCTCTCTCTCTTCTCCTCTCTCTCTCTCTCTCTCTCTCTCTCCTCTCTCTCTCTCCTCTCTCTCTCCTCTCCTCTCTCCTCTCTCTCTCTCTCTCTCTCTCCTCTCTCTCTCTCTCTCTATCTCTCTCTCTCTCTCTCTCTCTCTCTCTCTCTCTCTCTCTCTCTCTCTCCTCTC
>NW_023596805.1:23451810-23486621 GCF_011947565.3 Pollicipes pollicipes | reverse complement strand
TGGTTCCTAGGTCATGGTTTTGGGGTCAACTAAGATCTCATCAATTCAAACTCCAGATCGGTGTCCAAAGTACCCCCAGACCTCCTCAAGCAAACGTGTTGAACCTAGATACTTGCTGTATGGAAAAGTTCATTGGTTTTCAGTTGAGGTCAATGACCTTTTCATCTCAAGAATGTCAAGGTGATCAGAATCTACAAGTTTGCTCATAGTTTGTAATTTCAACAGACGTCAGGGTTACGCAAGACCTTATACTCTCAACCACAAAATATTGACCTGGATCATTTTAGATCAGTTGCCTGCTCCGACCTTTGTGACAGACTTGCTCCGACCATTTTGGGTCAGTGACCTGCTCCGACCTTGCTTCGGAACGTGAACCCCGTCCTTGTGTTTGTCTGTCTGATAAAAGCAACGATGGATATAAAATTGTACATGGGTGCCTTCATTAAAGCACTGCTATGTTCTGCGGTTTGTGGCGTGTTGCGCTGCGCCTGGCGTCATGACGATGACGTAACTGGCGTGATGCTCCGCCGCGCTCGACAGCCCCTCGCGGCGTGTGACTGTGCCGTTTTGTCCTCAGCCCTACTGCGACTACCAGGGCGTGGACCAGGTGTCGCGGAACGTCTACTTCTACACGCGCATCAGCTTTCAGGTGAGTACCGTGCATCGGTGTCGTTGAGGCTTTACGACACACTCAGCAGCTGAGCCGGTATGGCTTTGGCTGCCTTTCACTCTGGCAGGAAGTGCGGACACTGCGGGAAACCACAACCCACACCTCGGGCAGCGTTCCTCAATATCAAACGCCGACCACAAGTTGCAGCCTATGACGTCAGAGGTGGGTACGTCACAACATTTCCTACGCCTTGGAGCATAGTCGCTTATGTATGACGCAGGGACTTGGGACGTCATAGGTAGCAACTCCACCAAGTTCTCTTGCCAATGGGAACGCGGCCCTGGTCTCTCAAGCACGCAGCGTTATCTCTCCTCTCTCTCTCTCTCTCCTCTCTCTCTCTCTCTCTCTCTCTCTCTCTCTCTCTCTCTCTCTCTCTCTCTCTCTCTCTCTCTCTCTCTCTCTCTCTCTCTCTTTCTCTCTCGCTCTCTCTCTTTCTCGCTCGCTCTCTCTCTTTCTCGCTCTCTCTCTATTTCTCTCTCTCTCTTTATCGCTCTCTTTCTCGCCCTCTCTCTCTCTCTTTCTCGCTCTCTCTCACTATAACGGTCACCTTAAATGCCGTCGACAGAAAACGGCAATGCCCCAGGGGAGGCTGAGTTGGACAGGCGCTGACAGTCTGTGATGTGCTACCACACGCACCAGCGTACAAGCTTATTTGTGATCCCAGTGGCCCAGCTACGGGTATCAATGGTCTATCTATAGTGTGAAAATGAAAGCGTGTGGTCCGAAAGAATCTATATTTTTTGTTGGGAATGAGCATATGACAAGGAGACAGAAAGAAATGTCCATGAGGACGTGAGGGCGACCTCCCTGTGAGAATGACGTCGATCTGGAGCCTGTGGCGTCGAAAGACAATTTTAACTAACTTTTGATTAAAATCTATTTCACCCCTGTCTAACATAATTTGCATGGATCTTTGCTGTCAGCCCCAAGCTAAACAGAAGACCGTATGGAAATCCTGGCTTCGTCACACCAGCGGAATAATTAAGGGCGATGCTATGTTCACGGGCATTTGTTCTACAACAATTAACGCGTCACGTAAGGTCATGACACAGCCGCCACATGTTAGCCTGCCTTGATTTACCTCCTTTTTAGACCGATGTATCGCAAACAAATCACTTCAGCACGACTCCACGTTTTTGTCACGCATTGGTCAGTGACTGACGGTCTACAACCAGGGTTACAGGACTAGTAACATCATAGGAAAACGTACATTTCTAATGGACTTCATATGCATTTGAATGCACACACACACACACACACACACACACACACACACACACACACACACACACACACACACACACACACACACACACACACACACACACACACACACATACATATATATATATATATACATATATATATATATATATATATATATATATATATATATATATATATATATATATATGTCTCTGCCTTCTGTTCTCCGGTTAAATCGTCCCTTCCCCTTATTCCCACAGTTTTAAGATCGATGTTTTGACAAGCCCACCAATCCATTCTGGCGATAATCGGAAGGTAGTTCAAATCCATTCTGGCGCCAATCGGAAGCTAGTTTAAATGCATTCTGGCGCCAGGCGGAAGCTAGTTTAAATCCTGCGGCTAAATTACCGGGTATAGCTCAATGGTCACTTCTAGGTCACTTCTTCTAAAAAAGTTGGAAGCACTCCGATTAGGAACAGCTTATCAACCGGTCACAATCTGTAATCGATCGCACAGAGCACAACCGCTCCCAAGAATAACAACCCAACAGTAAGCACCAACATGGTAATGCAGAACTTGAGTTAGTCACATATTCTGTTGCTTTTGGTTGCGATGCATACATATATATATATATATATATATATATATATATATATATATATATATTTGATGTGACTTCCTGTAACGCAAATTGTGTTTTGCTGCGTGCATAATGCGCCCGTTATTTGTAAGCTGCGTGTTGTAACCGAGCAGAGACTAACAAAGTCTGCTTGGAGGAAGGGGTGGGGGGAGTGCCTGACCTTAACATGCGGGGGTTACAAACCATGGCCCTCATCACACATGTCACCGCGACAATACTGGCCCTAAATCGTGCGTGCCAGGTGGTGACAGGCGGTCGTGCCCCGGAGACCTGGCCACGGCTGTGACTTTTGCTGTGCGGCACTGTGACACAAGCCTGACCGGTTGCAGTACTTTATTCCGGTGATGGTCATCTCGTTCTGCTACTGCCGGGTCGGCTGCGAGATATGGGGCGCCGACGTGCCCGGCAACGCCGACAATCAGCGAGACGCCGTTCTGCTTAGCAACAAGCGAAAGGTCAGTGGTGGGGTTGCAGGTCAGCAGCAGGTCAGCAGGACAATGTCAGCGATCATTGTGGGGTGCAGTTATGTTTGCATTTGCTTGCTCGAATATCATTCACGAGGTGGCTTTTCAGGTCTTTGGCCAGTTACAATGTTCGCTAGGCACAATTCGGCACAATACTCACTGGCTCGAGACAAAACGTGGCAGAAATCGCTATAAAAACGTCATTACAGAACACAATGCCTGCACCACATATATTCCATAAATATGGCATACTATGCCATGATAAGCTATGTATATATGTATGTGTGTGTGTGTGTGCATATATATATATATATATATATATATATATACGCTTATGTTATAAAACGGTGCGTTTCGACACGTGATCAGCGCTGTGACACACCCATCCGATTATTGAGGTGATCAGCAGGACAGGGCGCTGACCCGACTGCTGGTCATTGAAATGCTAAATGATACCAGAGGGCCTGCTGGACATGCTCGCTGCTGGTTGGACCGCGTGTCAGTGAAACTTGAGTTATTCTGATTTCAAAAACCCTGCTGGGTGTGCTTACTGCTGACTAACCCGAAGAAAATTCATTCGTTATCCAGTCAGCTGGTGTCCTTTTGAGGTCTTGTGGCCGGGTGTGGCTGCGTAAGTCGGAGCGGTATGATGCGCAGATTTTTGAGCTAATGGTGGCGCATCTTTGGTAGTCTGGTGGGGTGGCTGGGTGCAGATGACCACGATGGTGGGGTACACGTCAATGATAGACCCGTGCCGCTCAGCCGGCCGATGCACGCGCAAGCGGTTTGCTGTAATGACCTTATTCCTCCAATTCGTATCGCATATAATACACTCACAGAAATTGAGTTGGATTCCGATCCCCAGTGCTTCTTTGTATGGCCAACATGCACACCATCCAAGCTCTTGGGGTCCCGACGCACTCGGAATGGTGCATTGTCGTTTTCACCGTGGCTCAACTATATTCCGCCCGCATCCAATGAATGAATTGAAGATGAATAAAACACGGCGGTTGTATTCGATCCCAGCGCGCGCGCTCTACCCAGGTTTTACTTGAATTACTCGCCGGCGGCGATTGGGTGATCGATCGGCGACATTGACGTCGCGACAAAAACGGAATTTAGACCAACTTGGTGTTTGAGCGGAAAAGGGCATAAAATGACTTAAAAGGGTGGTAATTACAGCCAATGTATCAGCGCACGCGGTCATGTAAATTCCACCCCGATCGTGTCGACGATTTCAACGACAGCGCGTTTCATTTGGCTTTATTTTTCCAAACCCCGACGTACCCGGTTTGCGCAACTAATTCCGGGGCGGCGTTGCGTCGCATAGTCTAGTGTTGGCCAAATGAAAGGTATGACATTTCATGTGGCCAACACGAAATGTAAATGACAGCACATAGGTCGGCGCTTTTGAAGTTGGATTCCGCCTCCACCGGCTCCAATTGCCGAGATGCGGCATAAAACGTGAAAATCGGTCAAAAGCGGGGAAATCTGTTTTTCCCATTGCTGAGCATGTGGCACGTGGCACGTGCGACGTCACACGTGACCTTACATGATTTCTTGTTGAACTCCCTGTCGCACCGTGTTGATTTCGCGTCGCTCCGATCCGCAGGTTGCCGAGATGCGACGATGGTTTCGAAAGGCCGCTGGCCGGTCTTGACCTGGGTGGCTTATTCGCGCCACCCATGTAAAAGCTATGGGCTAGAATACAATTTGTAGCACGTATTACGCGGCACCCCTTGATTCCACCGGCTCGAAACTCACTGTAACACTTCAGCACGTGCGCACGTGCACCTTGTCAAGTTTTCATTCTTAAGCGACCCATGTTGCGCTGACACGTAGGCAGGTTAAGCAGGTTGACCCGCAAGCCTGCTTACGGGTCAACGCCACAAGACGACCCACAGGCGGACGGGCTAACACCCTTCCTTCCTTCCTTCCCTTCTGAAATAATTATTAGACAAGTAAGACCTGTCGGCCTTTGGCCACATTGCTCCCATTCACGCGCCACCCGCTGACCCCATCGGCACGGAACTCGCCAAAGCACGTCGTCCTTTTCCCTTCTTGTTCTTCCTCCGATCCATCCTTTAGCCGCGGGGCGGGCCCTACTCCAGATCCTCGTTCAATCCTTCTCCCGCACCGAATGAATGAACGAAAGATGATTAAAACGCCGCTGACGCCAGCAATCGCAGCATGGCGATTTTGACTCCTCCGCCCTTCACCAAGTGAATGACCGGCAGATGAATACGCACGTGCGTTTGCCCTCATTTTACTTGAATTTTTCGATGACTGCGACTTGGCGATCGATCGGCGGCATTTCGACGCCGCAAAAAAGAAAACTCGCAACCCTGTAGGCGAAGTCGATGTTTGAACGAATAAGAGTGGAAAATTATTAAAAATGGATGGTAACTGGAGCCAATGAATTTGCACACGCGGCAATGTTAAGCTCGACGCGATCCTGCCAGTTGTTTCGACGACAGCATGCTGTATTTGGCCTCATTTTTCCAAGTCCAGACATCCTCGGCTTGCACAATGATTACCGGTGCAACGGTGCGTCACAGAACCTGGTGTTCTTCATATGAAATGTACATGGTACGTGTGTGAACGCTTTTAAGTGGGTTTCACGCTTCCATCTCCTCCGATTGCCGAGATGTGGCATAAAACGTGAAAACGGTCAAAAACGGGAAAATCTATCCCCGCTGCTTTGCACATGGCACGTGACGTGCGCAGCGCCACATGGGACATCACGCGATTCCCTGTTCAATTTTCTGTCGAAGCGTGTTAATTTTGTGTAGCTCCGACCCACAGTTGCCCAGAGGCGGCCGTGCCGCACGCCGGTTTTTACCGAGGTCGCTTTTCGAGCCGCCCAAGTTAAACCTAATTTCTACCTGCGCTACGTGCCGAGATAAATGCCAAAACGTAAAAACCCGTCAAACACGGCCAATTCCACCTTTCTAACACGTGTCCATGTGCCACATACCACGTGGTGCGTTAAACTTACACCAGTTCTATCGTCGACTCTATTTTCCACCTGGCTGTGCAAGTTTCATGTCACCGCAACCCTTGGTTATCGAGATACGGCTCCGGGAGTGGACGCGGGTCGTGCCGTCGTTCGGTGTTCGCGAAATTTGCGTCGCCCGTGTTAAGCCTATGGTGATTTTTATGATGTTTTTGCTCACCATGCGCGCATTTTTGCGAAACTTGCAAAATGCAGAATTTTGCCGTGACATTGCCGCGGTCTGCCACCGGCCCTTGCCTGTCTGAAAATTGCATTAGAAAACTCCTTACCGTGTAGCCTGCGCATGGCCCCAAAGAATGGCGGGTACACATACATGCTCGCGTACTTTTCCAGTAGCGTTTTCCTCTGGCTGGAGGATTGTCTTTGGTTTTGGACTTCTCAGTCGCAGTTCGTCGTGTTTTTCAGTGTCTCCAGGCCTTAACCAATTATCTGATAGCAGGGTTGAAAACAACTCGAACGACTCCCAATGGCTCACGATTTTCAATAAGGCATGTTGTTCTGTCGGCGCTTTGTAGCTTTCTTGAAGTACTGTGTCCAGCTTGCCTTTGTTCGTGAAGCATTGCTCGGCTCCACACTCTCAGGGGAAGTCCTTGTGTTAGGTTTTGACGAAGCAATGTTTCATGAAAGGCTATCATAACTTCGTGTACAAATTCACCAAAAAATGTGAGCTACTTACGAGTGCTTTTTCCGCTTTCAAACACGCTGCCATTCACAATGAATGGTGCCGCAATATGGTTCAGTTTCATCGATATTGTGTCGAACAGAGCAAAACGTGGGGACTACAAACAACGTATCACGTACCTAGGCCAGTGACTGAGCTGGGATAATTCGGCAGGCGAGGATATGAGAAGATATTGTGCTCGTGTAAAATACTGATATGGATGAACATGTACGTGACCAGCATCGGCAGATATCTATGGCATGGCTTGGTGAGGGTGAATGCTCCGCGGTTTTGTATCAGAATCAACTTTAGGCGTGCTACAGTGCTCCATCGCTCGGTGGCCTTCAGCGTCTGTGTTTTATAAACACCCTTCGCCCCGGCATGCACCATCATTGATCACACCGAGAAATAGCAGGTGCGTGGCAATCTGCCATCATCTGATAACATCCAATGGCATTGCAAGAACGGTGAGTGGGTCGTCTAAGTTTAAATGGGCCCCATCCAAGTCAACGCCACATCAGGCCAGATCGTGAGCATTACATGAATTTCCTCTCACACTCGCAGTATCGTGAACCAGGAGCTAAAGCGTGTCAAGGGTGGTGTTATGGTTATTTGACGGTGAGGTCAATGTCATTTGAGGTCAATACCACTGCAGATCAAACCTTTAAAATTGCCGAAAATAGTATTCACCGACCCTTCAGAGCATACCGTGCATTATGATCCACGACCACAACACCATAACCGTAGCGGAAGGTGGTAGGTGCAGGACATCCACACACAAGATCACTCGGAGATCATTAAATTACCTCAGGCACCGAAACACCGTCTCCCAGGAACACACTGGCTGGCCGGCACTGGCTTTTGTCGGATTTAGGCAAAACTCGAACGGAGCTTGTCTAGAAAACGTGACTTGGTTGTCTAGTGCGTGGCAGAACGCAAAGCTTGCACAAACCCTGTCGAGAAGGCGTGCCTTGTTCGGTGCGGCAGACCTGTGCGTTAGCGTACACAAAGCCCTGCTGTGCCCATGTATGCATGCCAAAGGCTGACGAATCACTTTCTTTGACAAGCAGTGCGGCTAGCAGTCTCGCACTGGCTTCCCCCCATCTTCGGAGGGCTACTTGCGTCACGCGTGCGACGCCTCGGTGGTCAACGCTCCCATCGCCGAGCCAGAGGTCGGAAAACATGCTGGACTGTCTCCCAAGTTGGGAGACAGTCCAGTTGGGAGTCCCAACAGCCCTTTTCTGGCCCACAGCCTGTCTCCTCAGCCAATTCACGAAATCCAGTCAATTAGGATTCCAATCTGAACATTTTAGAGTTCAGTTATCTTCTGTACACAGCAACATGAGCACAAGCACCAATAATAGGCATTTCTTACTTCCATTACAAACTGCATCTGACTGACTGAGCTAAGCATCTGACTCTGAGGCCTTCGGTACACCTGCGGACATGCCACATTGGGACTTGGTCGTCAGCGCACGAGCTTAGATGGCACCAGCGCTCCAGACACTAGCCAGGTATATGTTGTCACTGGCAGGCTGGTGGGCCTGACAGAGCAGGCCCACCGACTGTGGAGCAGCCAGGCGGAAGTTTGGTTCTCGGCCGCATTTCGAATGACCAGGCCAGCGGCGCGTGGGGACAAGTTGCTAACACAGCTTTAATGCCGGCCCTCCACGCGCCCGTTGCAGCTATGTACGACTCCAACGCATCGGTTTTGCGATCATTCCTGTACGTCTGCGCCGCCGCGTCAGCGACGGGCGCAGGGCGTACACGATGGTCACTGGACTTAAGACTGGCGACAAAATTATCGCGCTAAGACGAAACAGCATAACACCGCACAAGGCATGGTTCCTACTTCACCAGTGTCGGAAAGGGGGGGGGGGACTGATCTCCAGCAGCCCCAGTTCTCCCAAAGGGTCAGGCCGGACGTGACTGGCAGACGTTCAAGTCGTTGGTGGCCGTTTCCAGGCGCTGGGCGGCGCTGATGGCGGTGGTGACGGCGGCTTCTGATAGCTCAGGTCGCAGCTGCGGCAGTGTGGCGCTCAACAGTACCCAGAGCCGGGCCTGTTGCGGGTGGGATAAGGGTGAGGGTGCGGCTGCAGGCGCACGGCCACCCTCAGCGCGAGCGTTGCGCCGAGGCCGTCGTCGCGTGCCAGCGGCAGGCACGCCTCCAGCAGGATCCGGTCGGCGGCCGACGCTACCGCGCCAGATCGCCCCGCAGGCCACCACCACGTCGTCGCGACACAGCGCCAGCAGGTCGCACTTCTGAGGCTGACTTCAGACAGAAGCTCTTCAGCATCTGCGTGCGTGCATTCTCAATGTTGCCTTAATGAGGCAGGGGCGGGAGTCGCCAGCGTGCGGGACCGGTTTCAGTCGTCGGTGAGAGCCAGTTCCGTACAGCCTCGTACAGCCAGCACCAGGTCATAATGCAAGCAGAAACTGGACTCCGCCGGCCGGCCCAGTCGGCGATCGCCTCCGGATAACAGTCTACCGCACTCGGAGTGCAGGCGGCGTCGTGCGCTGCGCGCCGGAGGCCCTGCCGCCCGACCAGCGGGCTAGCCATATTCCAGGCGGCCGTATCGTTGGCGCAGCGGCCGTGTAGCAAGGCCAGCGCGTCGCCTCCCGCCGTCGACGCCTGTCTGCGCCCGATGTCGACGTGCTACGTGTGCCGCAACTCCAGCTGGGACCCGGCTTAGCGGCTGACTTCCGCGTTCGGCCGGTTCTCTATCGGGGTCGCCAGCAAGCAGCGTCACGTTCAGCGGGTGCTCACCTTGCCGCCGGTGGATGCCGCTGAGCACGAGTCGGCGCGGTTCTGCGACCCCGAGAAGCCGGCCGCCGCTGTCATTATTTCACACACACACGATGTCATCCCTGTAGTGCGGCGCCAACACTGAGTGGCAGCCGGTCACGATCGATACAGAGATATCCCGTGGCGGACGATAATGCGGGAGCCGACGCCGACTGCGAGCTGCTCGGGCTCCGTCACGGGGAGCTGGTGCTGATGTGTCGTCCAGATAGCCAAGTGAGGCGCCTCCTCGGCGCGCTACTTGGACGTCTCAGTCAGGATGACTTCGACTGATGTGGGGACTCCACAGCGCGTGCATTCTTCGGGTAACCGCGGATGGCCGCAGTGCAAATGTCGCCCTCGGTCGATCGGCACCATGCTGCCCGCCGCTGGCTGTCTGTTTGTGACCGGTACTCCCCTCCCCGCTGTTTTGGAGCACGACCGCTACGAATGCGGTCGCTGTACGCAGCAGAAGCGGTGCCCTGACTCCTTTAGAACGTGGCACCAGCGGTCACGCTGGGCATCGGTCGTCTAGAGAAGCGCTGGTCATAGAGTGCTTATCGGTCACGCTGGGCATCGGTCGTCTAGAGAAGCGCTGGTCATAGAGTGCTTATCGGTCACGCTGGGCATCGGTCGTCTAGAGAAGCGCTGGTCATAGAGTGCTTATCGGTCACGCTGGGCATCGGTCGTCTAGAGAAGCGCTGGTCATAGAGTGCTTATCGGTCACGCTGGCCGTTCCGCAGGGGCTGTTGAAGGGCGCCTTCGGATCGTCTTTCTGCTGGCTCGTGTACGCCTCGATGCACCAGATCTACAGCAGATGAGCGGCGTCTCCGGCAATGATGGCAGGCAACCGCCGCCTATTGACTTCAAAGGTGCCCTGGGGACGGCAAGGCGGTTGTAATTAATTTGCAGCAGCGCCCTCGTATTGTGGTTCCCTGTAGTGCACCTACCAAACCTTGGAAGTTACATTACCATATGATACGTCTTAATCGCTACACAAGTCTGGTGCAAATGAGAAACCATATGGACCGGATCATTTATACGTGAGTTAAAGCATTGGCCTGACGAGCCTTTATTCCCGGAATGGAAACAATCATAGAAGCTTCGCTTCCTCCCCCACCCCCCACAAAACACACACTGATGCGCAACACTGCTAAGCTGCACATGCTCTGTCCCTGGATGACAGTACTGCTGCCCTGAGTACTTTGGTTCTTCTCACGTATACCAGTTTTGATGTAATATAATTGTATGAGATAACAAATATCTTCACCGTGCTGTCTGGCAGAGCGGATTAGGGAGAATTATTGTTTAGTTGTAATTGTATCAGCGGTTGTGCCTCCTCTGGTGCAAAAATAGAAAAATGATAACAACCACTTGGTGGGAAGAGTGTTGATTAAAAACCATACAGCCACTGCACAATCCAACAGATTGTATAGTGCAGCGTTCAATCACACGGTAGGTAATAATTGTAATAAAATACACAATTAAAAAATAGATTGAGCACGGCACTACGATCGTTTCTGTGCTATGGTCGAGGGAAGATAAATTGTCATTGATAATGGGATCACTACTACTCAAGATGCCATAAAATCACCAACCTTGCCTGAAAATGGCCCCAGTAGTTGGCAGTAGGTCTTCGTCCTTTTTAGTTAGTGTGCATGAGCTATAGGCATTGCCAGTTCTCGTACAACTCTTCTGTTTCTCCTAATGTGCCTGACTCTTCCCTGGTATAATTTGGCATTGGTTACAATTATAATAACAATTATCAATAATAATGTCAATAAAATTATCAAAAAATGACCATCCTTGTATTCATGTGGCTGCCTGTTATCCATTCCTGTGGAGCAATATCAGTTATTTCATCTTAATTCTTGGTTGCATAGTACAATTTTGTTGTGTCCTGAAGTAGAAATTAAAGTGAGCACAGTATGGCAGTGTCGTTTTTTAACGCAATATTCTGCTTTGTTTGCATCAGTACGCACCAATGTTTGTGGGTGAATAGTCCAGCCACTAATATCCATCACTTCATCGCTACATAGCGACTGTGGTGAACTTTGAGTTTACCTTAACTATATGAAATGATTCATAGTTTTCAACACTACAACCAATGACAAATTTATCATTTGAAGGCGTCAATATGAATCCAAAACACAGGCATGAGTAGGCTAGACTATCTTGTACGTACCATCAAAAGAGACAGCAGGTTAGATGTTCATACAATAGTATTTTTGTAGTCACTGGCTATGTTAACGTGTCCACCAGTAGACAAGTTTTACTTGGAGCTTTACTCCGTGAAATGAAAGAAATTGAGAATAACGTTATTAACAATATGTTGTTTGTATGTATCTTAGAGCATGCCTAATTTCAAAACAGGAAGTTAAATTATTTCACCATATTTCATGAAATGTCTTTAAACAGGCAGCATAGAACTGATGCCATCCACAAGTCCTCCACCATATGATGGAATTATATTAACCTAACTTTTCCACAATTTATAGCATTCAAAGACTCTCACACAAACAACACAAATCAGTATCCCTGATATTCTAGTCCCATACGAGGTCACGACAGCAAATCATAGAAAACTGCAAGTCTCTGTAAGCTGATGTTTCAGAAATGTCCTCCTAACTTCTAGAGGAACTATTCCTTTGAATATCACCTAACTGCTATTTGAGCACCACTAAAGGTGCATAATACATGAATAGCCAATCAACACCCCCTGTTCATGTGACCGACAGTCTGCCAGCAATGTCAGCACAGCGCGCAATTTATTGAGAAACACAAGACACTGATCAGAGCAAAATTATCTTTGATTACATTCAACACGGTGACTTGCACACGTTGCACACTTGCACTTCTTCAACACGCGTTTCAAAGCAAAAATTATCTTACAACACAAACACCGATCTTCTTGTCACATAACCGCTGCTTACGCCATCTTTCGCAACAAGATACCGGAAGATGCACACAACGTTTTCTCCCCTTCATCGGTAGTCGATCGCATTATTGGAACTACCTTTTCATTTCCCTCCGAAATCGATAGAATACGTAACCCGCCTAGGTAGCTTACGATCTGGCCACTATCGAGCAACGGCGGCCAGCGCAGACGCGCAGACGCGCAAGTAGGCCCAGGCTGGTTGGGAGAGTGGAATTGACGATGGTCTTACGCAAAAAATTGCTAGACTACCACTACGAAACGGCATTGCAACATTTTAATCAGCAATAAGGAAAAACATTTCATCAAACGAATCTTATCGCATTACTTCCGTTGTCAGTAAGGCGGCCCTGAGATTGCCGATGAAAGTCACCTAGGTAGCTCACCCGGGCTGTGCGTTGTGAACAGGAATAGTGCAACTGCAGTGCTCACGATCACTACAAGGATAGTGCAACTGCAGTGCTCGCGACCACTACAGATACACATAGATGCTCAGCACAATAAGTGTTACAATTAGTTTCATTTCGTCAACAGTTGGACATATCATTTACATTTACGTAGGTATCAAGCTGGGTTCTCAGAACTGCGTTTGCCAAGGGTGGGCTGCCCATGAACAAGACATGGACGGGTCTCTATCGCTAAAAGTTACAAGGGCTCGAGACGGGCTGTGGTCTGAATAACAGGTACTGATGCAAGGCATGTGGGATGAAATTATATCACATAAATCAACTTATCGCCGATCTTCACATTTCCATTGTTCACTCAAAAATCAAGTCAAACACGGCCATGGGGACTCAGCCAAATATTTGGCAGATATTATTTTTAAAAAAAACAAGATAAAACCTTCATAAGAGGTGCATTGTACTGCGCAGGCGTCTTAACGTTCCACAAAATATTCTGGTTACAGTTGTAGGAAACTGTTCGGCGCCACCCTACCTTGACAAATGCGGCCAATTAAGCACACAATCCAGCACCCAGCATGAGAGGAGAAATGCGACAACGTCTCTGGCAATGAGGCCGTAAACTGACAACGTGATAAGATTTCTAGCAATAGAGCCTTGAAGAGAATTGGTGGATGAGTCGGGGCTCTTCGAAGTTAGAGCTAATCGTAGACAGAATGGCATTGTCGCTCGGCGCGGAGGTCGAAAACCTTGCTTACTTGGCAACACCGTTTGAGGCCATTCCAGGATACTGCAAGAAGTCCAAGGAGACACTGCAGCGTAATTTAAAAAATATCATCCCCTCGGTCATGGCCGAGCCCTTAACCCCTCAGCTAACAATAGACGTAACGCCCACCAGCACGATCGGCTAGCGCATTTCACAGTCCGCACCTTTCTCGTATGTGCCCCCCCCCCCCCCCCCTCTCCCCCGCGGTAACAGTCCGACGGTCCCGTCCCCGCGCCCATTCCGCTGGCCCTGCCCCTCCCCCTTCTGTTCCCTTTCCTCGACGGAGCGAAGGCTGTATGCGGCCAGAGGACTCAAGGAGGCCGGACCGGAGACACTTGGACGGATCAGGAGCAGGCGATGTGGTGGGATTAGTCGTCTGGTGTCTGGTGTGTGTAAGAGGGTATCCAGTAAGAAGCAGATCAAATGAGCCATCTACCAAGAGTCACGTCGGGTGGCTTAAACGCATTGTGCGCTGTGAACATGCCTTCTATCTTCCTGCCTCCTTGCAGGCGGGCAATGCGGGTTTCAACAGCTGTTTCCATCACTTTGTGCAAGGATTGTTCGGTACCTGCGATTCTCCTTTGGAATCAATGTCATATCTCCCTGCACCAGGATGGAACTGTCGAGAACGGCTGTTTTGGCGTGGCGACATGTTCGCAAGAAAACAGCTCATCATTCGTAGCTTCACGAATATTGCTTTTCGCTTCTACACAAAAGGCATTACGCATAATGCGTATATGCTTCAGCTGTCCATGTGCCCGCCGAGAGCCTTCCAGCTGATAACAGCTATCGTGCGTTAAACATGATTATGTGCGCGTACACGTCTGCTGGGACGCCCGGGGCGGGGGGGGGGGAGGGGGCATCTGCATGTGAGAAGCCGTCAGCGACGCATCGCACGCCCTCTGCGGTCTGACCGAGCAGCTCCGCATCACGGAGGGAAAGCCGACATCACCCAGGGCGTGCCGGGTCAGACGCTCCTAAACTCTTTTACCCGACATGCCACGTCCGTGATAGGCGGCCCGCTGCGCAGACCCGCCCTGGAGCGGCCAGCGCTGCTGCGCTGTTGCTGAATTGCGTCAGCACGATGCCTCTGTGTCGGCGGCCGGTGCTGCCCGCGGAAGATCAGTGGAATACATTACTGGCCCCTAATTCGGCCATGAGCCAGACAGGCGGTACAAGCGGTCCGCGCGCCGCCGGAGGCTGCAGCCGGGAGGAGCTGGCGACGACACGTGTTCTACCGGATGAACTCCGAAGCCTGAAGCTCCAGATATCTTCACGGTTACGGAGGGCTCTCCGTTTTGACATGCGACTCGATGCCCAACCGAGCGTGGTATGGTGCCGAATGCAGGCGTCCCGTCGCGGTCGGAGAAATGCGAGCCGGAACCCGAGTGGTGCGTGCGCTTTCCGCTTCACGGCGCCTAGGCAGCCGGCTGCTGCGCACGCGCGATGGAAGCCGGCTACTGCGCGCGCGTGGTGGGAGCCAGCTACTGCACACATGCAATGAAAGACGTCAACTACACGCGGGCGATGGAAGCCGGCTCCCACGCACGCGCAATGGAAGCCGGCTACTGCACGCGCGATGGAAGCCGGCGCTCAAGAAAGCGCTTAATGGGAGCAATGGCGAAAGAAGTCTGGCATCTGATAGCCACATGTCCGCCCTGTTGAACAACAAATATGTAACATTATACATATCGTGTGCAATATAGACAAACTGTATTGCTCACATCGGGTTTGTTTCATGCCGTGCGTTGTTTGCAAATGCCGTTCTCATTATTTGTGAACTTGGAAATCCCCACAAGACACTAAGATCTCATTCGGTATGTGGGCATCTGGTGCATAAGAAAGGTTTTTCTTTTTAGAGATGACTGGCTTGCATCAGATCACGTGTTTGCAAGTTGGGGCCGCTGTACCAAAGCACGCTGAGCTGTAGGTCACGTTGGCATTTTATCATGTTCGTTACATCGGACTTATTTCAAATGCCGAGTTGAGTTACAGCCGCATACCTGCAGTTCATGTGGAGACTGATCCAAACGTCTCGTGTGATCACTTCCATGACTCTTCATGCAACGCTGCGAGTTGGTGAGCGTGGCACACCAGGCGAAGTGCGGGCAAATGGGAGTGAAAAATCTGAAACCGGGTTTGAGCATTCATGCGCCAAGTACGTATAGAATGATTAGGCCTGCCAGGAGAAGAATGGACGAGTGCGCCGTACGCTGGGTTCGCTATGGGAGATCGCACGCAGTTATCATGTGAGGAGACCCGCGTCGAAACATTTCGAGAATAGTGAGATTCAGATGTGTTGTGTCATGGTAGCGAGGGAGGAAAGAGGGAAGAAAGAGCAAAGGAGAGAGGGAAGAAAGAAATGAAGGAAGGAAGCAAAGAAGGAAGCAAGGTAGGAGGCAAGGAAGCAAAGAAAAAGAAAGTAAGACAGGGAGGGAGTGATGAAGAGAGGGAGGAAAGGAGGGAGCGCGCGGGCAAGGAAGGGGAGGAAGGGAGGGAAGGAGGGAGGGAGAGAGAGAGAGATAGAGAGAGAGAGAGAAGAGAGAGAGAGAGAGAGAGAGAGAGAGAGAGAGAGAGAGAGAGAGAGAGGAGAGAGAGAGAGAGAGAGAGAGAGAGAGAGAGAGAGAGAGAGAGAGAGAGAGAGAGAGAGAGAGAGAGAAGAGAGAGAGAGAGAGACATCCATCATCGCTTTGATTTCTCGTAGATCACGGGCAAGTGAGGGGCTTTAATTGAGGGGCTTTATTTGTGGTTCTCCTGCGTTTGAGACGTTCCATTAATGCACTCTTTTAAAATAATATACAGAACACAGTCCGCGGACAACCATTTTTAAGGTAAACGAAGGACGTGGTGGTGAAGGGATCTAAATATTCTCCCTGATCTCGTTTAAGATCTGTTTCTCGGTAACGCATCCAGCGTTCAAGTTGCATGATTGATTCAGCCCGCATCTCGGTTCCGTATCGATTTGCATCCGTTCCAACAGCTCAGTTGGATAGAGCGCCTGTCGTCCGTTGAACCCACTCATAGCGAGGTGGGTTCGAGTCGCCTTAGACGCTCGCTCCTTGACAGCCATGGCCTGTGGCCGGTGGCAGCGGCCGCGCTGAGGGACCGGTGGCGGTGACGTTAGTGGGCAAGACAGACCGCGCCGACTATCCCGTGCATTTCCAGGTCTGTTTCGCCTGTCTGATTCATCCGATACGTTTGTTCTGTCGATGTGCGTTACGTAAGATAAAGATTGAAATGCCGTTTTGGTTATCAGGATTGTACAGGCTATTTATAAACACGTTTGTATTGTCCTGACGCAGCGGGACGATAGGCATCGCAAGTTAATAACTGTAATATGTGCATACTATTTCCTTATTCAGCTTGCGCTCACAGACGCCATGCGTGCGTCTCACGAGCTATCTTTGTCTTTCAATCGCGTAGTCAGGTGCTGAAGTTGAGGGACACAGGCGAGTTCAAGGTCGTGTTCATCACTCGTTGCCGGCACGTACTTTTGCGGAACCACCCTGACGTGTCGGTGCATTCAGGCAGAGGCCAAAAATTGCCTCGACGCGGCCAAATGCCAAATATTCCTCAAAACACCACCAATTCAGACTAAATTCCCACCAAAATCACCCAGTGTACAGTGTAAACCTGCAACCTCGAGAGCGGGGACGATCCGTCTTTGGTTTCCCCTTGGCCACGTCCCTGCACGTCCTTTGCCGAAGACGTGTTTTACTCTGGCAAGAGGCCACATTCCTCATTTCGTGGTGGCATTCAGCAATAACACGATACCTCCACCAGCAGTGTCTGCCAGAGATCTCGTCATTTTTGGCATCAGTTCTAGGCTGGGAGTGGTTCCCTGAACACCCTTTCAACACGTGTGATGGCAGTCGTTGACGCTAACGACGAGTAAAGGGTAAAGCCTCCTCTTTGGTCACTTCCGGGGCCAGTGTCGCCCTTTCGGACCGATGAGAAATGGCTCAGCGTAAGGGGACTCTCATTTCCGTGTTCCGACTCCGGGTTAGTTAGTAGGTGTGATTTGGGCTGGGTTTTGACTTCAGTAAGGAGTGTCTGCTGTTCGCCATCTCTCAAAACGTGCTGCCAATCATTGCCTTCGTTCCTAGTTTGGAAGAGTTTACAAATGATTTCAAAACTTCAAAGTGTTGGGCACGTTTCCATGGTTTCCAATGTCAACGCTTTCCTCCGTTTCAAGTCTCAGTTCGCTTTAACTTTCCTTCAGCTTGAAGCAACTCCCCCGACTCCTATCCTGTTCGTATGAAGTTCTTCACGTTGTCGCTAAACCTTTCGGTACGGCAGCCTCGCCTTGCATCCATCCGGGAAAATACTTGTAAAAACTGTATGCCTCCAATCACTTGGCCATCTCCAGATGCACGACTGAGGTACTCAGCCAAAATCTTAAAAAAGAACTCATGCAAATGGAGTACTCGTCGCCAAATTTTGACGGCTTAACGCCTGTCCAACGTCCACTGATGCTCCCAAGTGTCTCGAAACGCTATTGACTCCGGTATGACGCAACCATTGGCGAGCTTGTGGAATAGTCAGCGTGGTTACGGGATGAGACAAGGGGATGTTCAATGGGATGTTTCCATCATGGGGTGGATCAACTTTTCCAGGCGCCCACACACGTTCAACATCCCAGAGCCCGGTAGTCGTGGTGGAAGGTCCCGGACCCTGTCCTGTTTGGGCTCGCTTGTCTTTGATCTCGCACCTCACAGGGCTTCCAAAAATACGCTATCCCACACTTGTTTGAACAACGATTTACAGAGATCAAACAACGTTATGACCGATAATCTGATGAATCGGCAAACACATACAGTCACCGCCGACAGCCGTTATGACAAAACTGTCTCGGAATTGATCGCTCATTTTCTTCCCTGAGCTGGCAACAATGCGACAACCGTTTTGTCTTCATGCTACGCTTCTGCAGCTGCCGATCCCATCCCCTTTTGGGGCGTTCATTAATACTCGGAACTCAGGACTCAGCTTGATGAACGGTGGTCGTTTGAAAAAGGAACTAGTCATCGCCGGCTAGTTATTTGAAACAGGGACCGGGGACTAGTCGAACCAGGAACCGAGATCGTGCAGCAGCAGAAATGTTTCTAGAGCAGTCGTCCTCCAGATTCAGGCCTCGAGACTCAAAACGCCATTACTTTGATCGTGTTTTGTCCTGGATTTCTTCCACGCGACATGCTGCGATGACTTAGAAACTCTCAGACACATTTCACGTTCGGCATTGTCAGGCTGTCAGTTCGGAGCCATTGGCGCTCAGTCGGCACGTCCAGACATGCTCCCACTTTAAGGCGAATATCTATTTCTAAGCCCGGTCGGAGGTGTACAAATGACCCCCAGAGGAGAACACCGTGTCTTTGCCACTACGAACGTGACGTGGTCTAGGGCGTCTGCCTGGACGAGTCGAAAGTAACACACCACTTCGTGTGTCTATTCTGATGCATCTGTGAGCTTATGATTTGGCATGTTTGGTTTCGACGTACTCTCTCAGCTGTAGCAGCGAGGCATTCCCATATTTAGCCTTTGTTCCTCCCCCAGCCGCCCGCTCGCCAGGGGGTCTTTAGTGATGGGAGCATTAGCTCATCCCATCCAAGACCGAGTAGTCAGCTTAGCTGGATGCGATCTTGAATCTAACAACAAAAGTGGCGAGAAACTCAAGTGAGCCGATGATGGCAGAAAGCAGATATCTTGGAGGACACGCCACGTTTCGTGCACACAGCTTTCGTCGGTGGGAATATCTCGTCAGTGAGTGTTGCTTTTGGTATTCCGCATAACTCCCAGCATCTCAGTGGTCTTTCTCCCTTTTACTTTGGTAGTGGTAAGTCATTCGTTGGCGTTCTGATAGTGGTGCAGTCTTCCTTCGCTTCGTCTTGCCACACGGGTGTACCCTTCTAGCACCAAATCCCGAATAAATCCGCGTTTCTGAGAAACTCATGCATCTCATGCATCATTTGGAATTCTATCCGCAAGCACCTTGTTTCCTCGGCGGTCTCACCGCAAATCATCATGCAGAATGCTTCATATGCTTGAGTCGAGGTCACGGCGGCATCCCCGGGAAATGCTTGCTATGCTAGATTTTCATGAGTTAGGACGGTCAGTGCCGAAGCGAGGTGTCCTGTCACCGGGGGTAAGTCTCGTTGATTCGTAAACGGCTGGTTTCTTCTCGGCTAGAGAAAGCGATTTCGAATTCTCCTTCAATTTTAATTCACCTTTGTGAATCCTTCTTGAATTTTACTTGAAATTACCACCAGAGCTGGCATGGTTTTGAATAGAGCCGGATTAGGGGATCGGCTCTGTTGCTGTGAAGTTTTGGGCTTTGGAAAAACCTTGTTGACACTGCGTACCCTAGCCACGGTTGCTGCAGTAATTAAGCCGTTTTTCATTGATTTCTATTAACACGGCATTGACCGGGGTCCTCAGCGACACGCCGTTGACCGAAAAGGGGAAGAGTAAAACCCCTGCTTATCTCAAGAGCGGCCGAGCCGGATCTTAAAAATCAATGAAATCTGTAGTGTCATGGCGTGCGGTCTTGGCGACACAAAAACTTGAGCTTGAATGTGTATCAAGGTCACATGTCAAGGTCAACTTACAAAAAGATGGTACTCTGGAATATTTGACCGCGCCCACAACGTCTTTCATTAAGAGACGTATATCATGGGATGAAATCATTGCGCCCTGATCAAACATGGTACATATGAAGGTGTCCAATATTACGTGCGCCGTACTCGGCCTGGAACGAAGGTTAGGTGCTGTGCAAATAAGAGCTGAAACCTTGGTCCGGATGTCTATTTTGGTTTATTCACGTTCTTCATATTTGAACTATCTAGACGCAAAGTGAAAGAGCTTAGCCACAATTATGGGCATCAGAATCGTTGGCAAGAGCTGTCACTTCTTCGTAAACCATCTAAGGTCAGGGTCAAATGAATGACCTCAGCGGTAAATAGGCAGTTGGATCAATGTTCGAGTTTCTTTCGACGATTTGATCCTGTCGACAGCACAGCCTGATACCCTACATCCCCGCCACCAGTCACGTGGTCGTCGGTTTGCGTGTGAAACTGATGAGCAGCCTCCGCCACCCCGTCCCCGCGCCGCTGCTGCAGCCCTGCGCCCAGCCGCCCACCGCCGCGGGCCCGGGCCCGTTTGTGCACGAGCTACATGAGCTGTTATGCGTTCCAAACCGTAGCTCAGTCACTGTTACAGATGAAACGCGGTGCGGGAGTCCTGCATTGTCGTATTTGGGATACTTTTTCATGTCTTCGTAAACTGAGTCTGAGACCGAAAAATATTAAGCCTACTTTTCAAATATTCTGGTCATTTGGCAAGTCAATATTTTTCCGTGCAGCATTAAAACAACCTAATGGTGATGCATATAAGTTATTGACCAACTGGTTTGATTTCCCGTTTGCAGATGTGCAATATGTTCTCTCGTTCGGCCCCTATGTCAATTTGTCGCCAGCTATGAGCCTCTGTAAAACATCGGCAAACATGACATCAATCTGACGTCACCCATGCTTGATCTGTCATTGAACTCATAATTGTTGTCTTGACACAGGGCCTAGATTTCATCGATTAATAATCAATGAAAATCTTGCAGCGGCATCTCGAAGCGTTCTTAAATTATCACGCATGTTAGGCAGGGGGCAGATTTACCCCGGCCAGCCCCACCCCCCAACCCCCAGCAATGCCGGGCTAAGCCGCATTTCGCGACGGCGAGTTGGGGAAGGCGCCTCTTAGATTCCCTGTCACTCTTCTCTTCATTCAATTTCTTGATCATTCTAGGATGATGTTGTTCATGACCTCTAGGTACGTCTCCGGAAACCGTGAGTGTTTGCGCGATATTTCTGCTAAAGCACGGAGACGAGACAGTGCACCGGGTTGCTAGTGTTCAGATATGGAATCTCTTCCAGGGGATTTTCGTAGCATTCGTCATTATAACACTGAGAGCTGACATTCGTACCAGATAAAGCATGCACTGAGTGCGGAACACTCGTGCCTTTTGCATCGCAGTTCTTCGAATGCTATTGCGTCGATTTCCCCCAACTTATGGAGAAGGTGATTTGGGTCGTGGGCTAGAATCGGGACAGGTGCCGTTATAATAAGCAGTGTTATTGGAGCGTGGCTGGTCTGATCTGGTCTTATTTGGACCGTAGACTAGTTTTGACTGGTCTGACGCTAGCCCAGCCGAGCAATGACTGATAACTAAAGGTGAGCATGGGGCTCACTGGGCCGTTTCAATGTGCCGTGGGACTACCGGCAATCACCGGTGGCAAACAGATCTATCGCACTGTTTTCCCGCCCCTTGGGGATTTTCTCCCTCTCAGATGGTCCTGCTCGTCGCCCCGCCAGGTCGTAACTAGATATGAACATATTTCTGTGAGAGTCCATACTGGCGGGGATTCCATAGTCTCGCGAGAAAAAAAAAATCCCTAGGGATGGATAAAGGAAACTGAACGTTCATCGCGGTTTCCATTACCGCCGGCCCTCCCAGGGCAGCGGTATGGCAGAATTACTGAAGTAAGCCAACCCTGACGTCATGAATTACTTCTTGGCGGATATGATGGCGTCAGGTGCTCCGTCCCGAAATTGAATGGCATTGAATGACCAGCATTCTGTCGTCGCCACGGTATGCGGTCCCGCACAGGTATTCGTAAGGCCACGTTCTGTTCCACGCTAAGGCTTAGCACTTCGGTGCGACGGGTAGTTCTCACATTCGGCGCACCTTCCTCCCTGCTTGCTGCCCCCTATTGCAGTTTAGAACAGCCTACGGTGGGCCTGACCACAATGACGCCGCAGCGTGTTGAAGTATTCGATGATTTGGTGATTACCCTTTAGGCATGTAAAACACCTCTGCTCTTCCACGATGCACTGTCTTGCGTCATTTTCTCCGCCGGGCAGGCTACCCTGCTTACCACTGCGCAGTCTTTTTACCACTTAGCACCTACCCAGCGAGCGAGCTCTAGTCTGGGAGACACCACATACGCGACACTAGCATAAGCCTGGGAGACGTCACAGACGCGACATTAGCACTAGTCTGACATACGTCACGTGCACGACACTAGCGCTAGTCTGGGAGACGTCACAGACGCGGCGTTAGCACTAACCTGGGAGACGTCACAGGCGCGACATTAGCACTAGTCTGGTAGACGTCACAGACGTGACACTAGCACTAGTCTGGGAGGCGTCACAGACGCGACACTAGCACTAGTCTGGTAGACGTCACAGACGCGACACTAGCACTAGTCTGGGAGACGTCACAGACGCGACACTAGCGCTGGTCTGGGAGACGTCACCGACGCGACACTAGCACTAGTCTGGGAGACGTCACAGACGCGACACTAGCGCTAGTCTGGAAGACGTCACAGACGCGACACTAGCACTAGTCTGGTAGACGTCACAGACGCGACACTAGCACTAGTCTGGAAGACGTCACAGACACGACACTAGCACTAGTCTGGGAGACGTCACAGACACGACACTAGCGCTACTCTGGGAGACGTCACAGACACGACACTTCCAAATTCCAAGAAATTTCAAGAAGCAGCCGTGCAGCCAACGCTAACAAAACGTCAGCTGACAGGCCCAACTTACATAGCTGCCTGAAATCCAAACTCTCTTCTTACATTGATCATCAAACTTTGTGTTGTGTACATAGATTATGGTAAGGAGTTTTTTTAGCTGAATCTGCACTGTAGAACAGTCTATGTACTGCGTAAGGTGAATGCTATTTTCTGTACGCTGTTTATTTTTCGAACTGTGTTGGAAAAGCATGCACGATTCATACAAGTGCAGGCAAAACGTCATCCAATAAGGTCATCTGACATAGTTGCTTTGATTCCTAAACTCGTCTGTAGTACCCATACTTTAAATGTAACTACTAATTCTGCCTACTAATTGCTCTGAAAAAGATGCAATTTTCTGTAGCCTATTTATTCTCAAGATTATTTTGGGAAAACATCAACTGAGCGACGTCCCCCAAAGCGTCTGTGCTGTAACCTCGACTCAGCTTTACCTAGTAGTTCTGTCAGCTTGAATCGGATTGAGCTCTTTCTCCACGTTGAGCGTTTTTCCAACGTGCATCTGTCGCTCGTTGTGTGGAAGCTTGACTTCTCTTCCCCCCCCCCTCCCCATGAATAAGGCTTCTTACCATGCGTAGGCAATCAGCGTCTCCCATGGTCTTGATTGGATCGAGTGTCGCAGTAACGTTTTCCGCAACAGCAGTGATAGCTGCGGATTGATGAACAGGTGGAGAACTTCGAAGGCCCTCTACGCTAGACTGTATTAGGCGCTGCTCACCCCGAACTTGTTTCTCTCCGGTATGTTAATAGCCGAGATGACATCTGCCTTTGACTAGATTAACCATGCAGTGGCGTAAGGTGCCAACCACTTAGCTTCATCTTAAGATGGAACATTTTCTTCACAGTCGGCATGTTTGAATCTGGTTTTCTGACGTCGTGAACACAAGGATGCGGTTTCTATATGGTGACACTTCGCCTTTAAAATAGATGATGACAGGCTTTAAACGGTGACTCTGGTGAAGATTCACCGACAGTGCTATGGAACACTGGACAGGTGCAGATGGGCCACGCTGGTCTTACTCGCTCTTCTACGTTTCGACGGGGGTGTCTCCCATCACATCTTTGCTTATATCTGCGAGCACTTGGTCTTGTGTACCGCTATCTGAAATCCTGCACTCCAGTACGCTGTGCAACAAGAGGTGAGTTTCTTCATAACTTCTATGCAGACGAATAGGTGAATAAGTGGCTCATTCAGTGGCCAGGTTTTCTAACCGGCGTGAGCTTCTTGCTAAGCGCGCATTTTCTTCTCCGAGTTCTTTCCTCAGCTCCTGCTGAATGGCCGCTACTTCCCGCGTCTGAGATACTAGGGGCACTGAGTTCAGTTCCCCGTGGTGATCGCTCTTCCTTCCAGCCTGGGGGGTAAACGGCGCCAAATAACCTCAGCCGCTGAGTGTTTTATGGAGCCCCAAAGACAACACCGACGACCATTTTCGCTCAATGATTTTGCACAGGCCACTTCCTATTCCACGGAGCACGGCCACCCTTTGGCATTTTCAATTAGTGTCAGAAATTGCTCAGAACTGCATCGGGAGATGATATGAAATGCTATTAAAACTTTGGCCATTTCATCATTACCACGCAATCCGTGGCAACGAACCATGCTATTTCTCATCGGGTTGTCAGCGATATGGGCAATTTTGTGCTCCTGCTGAACTTCATGCCTCGTTTAAGGGTCCGCCGTCGAGAGAAGTGTGTTGGACTGAATTCCTTTTCAACTGGGGTATCTTCCTACTAGAAAAGGAATGCAAATTGCATGCTCCATTCTCTGGCCTTGTTTGAGGCGCGTGTCGCCCTGCCCACCACGCGTGAAGGCAGCTCTCAGCGTGGGAAGGCCATCTTCAATTTGCCAGACAGTCTGGCAGCGCGCCGCCAGCTGCCAGATCCATGAATGCACCCTGCGTGTATCACGGAACTGAGCTGGCGGCCAGACCAGGCCCTCGGGTCTATTCTGGGCCTTTCGGTTAGGCAGACGACCAGGAAGTTTGTAGCCGTCTGCCGCTGCCGCTGCAGCGCAGAAGGGTTCAGTGGACGCGTAAAGGGCAGAAGGTCAAGGTCAAACCGGCAAATTGGTTGCGCGTGAATGACCTGGGTTCACGCTGACTGCAGATGCAGTCAGCGTGATAAATCACGCCCTGGTCTGCCAAATTGTGCGCTACGCGCTGATGCAGTTGCCGGGGTTCCACAGTGAAAGCTGTTGAAAATTCTTTCAGACTTGAAGAAGGTTCAGTGAAATGTTGTGCAATATCTGTAGATGAATACGACCAGAATGCATGTCAGTCGCATTCCGTTCGTTTACCTGTTCCGATGGCTCACTTGGTTAGACCGTCTGCCCTCCGAATCACCCTCTCGTAGTGAGCGGGAGGTGGGGGAGGGGGAGGGGTGGTCGAGTCGATAAAAGGCTCGCTGTTTGCCCGAAGTGGGATGTTTAGGCATTCACAGGTGATATTTTCATTACCTGAATTAACCGACAACCCTGAAGTCACACCCTATTTTTCCGCTGCATGTTTGCAATTGTTTTTGACCACTTCTTACACTCGTGTTTGAAATTTTAACAGGGCTGCATATGTAAGTTATGGAAAACCTCCAGAATGTTTACGAAGGTCCAAACTTACTCTACTGCGTTCAGGATACAACAGTGGCTTGAATGCAGCTAGTTGTGATTTAAAAATCGCAAGAAGTAACATGGTGTATTATTGCATTATGTTTCCATTCAACATATGGTATTGCATCATGTGTTTGATGCGTAGAAACGACTTGGTCGTTTCACCACCAACCGGCATGCTGTGTGTCAAGTCCGCCGGTTCTACAATACCTCCAGGTGTGTTCTTGAAGAACACACGTGTTTCAACAACTGTCTGAATCGATGACCTCTGCTGCAGGTACTGAAGATGCTGGTGATCGTGGTGGTGATGTTCATCATCTGCTGGCTGCCCTTCCAGCTGTACTACGTGCTGCAGTCCATCTTCCCTGTCATCAGCCAGTAAGCATGCGGCTGGGCCACAGCAGCCCTCAGAGCCCTCAGAGCCCGGACCCGGGCCTCATGTCAGACCCGGATCCGGTGTCGTGAATCAAGGGTTCCGTTCAGTGCGGTCTTGGTTCACACTGCATGGGGAAGTGTGCCATGAACTTCTTGTTTTGTAAACGCGTCAAAATTGTGATAATCTGCGAATTGAAAGCTCAAAATGGATGTTGCGGCCTTTCTGGGTTTTCGCGCTCATACGACTGAGTAACAAAAGAACACCAGGGGTGCAATTTCCTATTCAGTTGACTGCGGGAGAAGGCTGTAGAAAGGAGCATATTTTGCCATTTTTCCCTCCTTACACTCAATTCATTTTGTGGAACCGCCGTCTGATAAGAAGGCCTATATTTTAACTTATTTTAACTTCATGGGGCCAAGATCAGGCGTTTAAGCTTCTATCTGGTTTGGTTGTTTAGGTACTTTGTCTTACAAGGTTTACCTTGTCTCTCCATAAGCATTCATGGTGCATGATGAAAAAACGCGGGACGACTGCAAGCGGTGCGAGATGCCACAAAATCGTGAACATGCCGAAACATCGCTGGAACTGATCCGTTGTAAAATGGTCACCACTGCAATGTGCCTCGGACTGCTTCCCTTTGGAAGAGGAGTAGATCATACTCAACACAGCAGATCAGAGGGAGGGTGGACGTCGGTAGGAACGACATTCTGATGTTCCTTCCCATCAGATTGCGTGAGCTTCTAGCCGTTTCTTTTAGACACTCTGCATCATCATGCAGCACTGTTAGCACTTTTTCAGTCAATTTCTCCTTGTGGGCTGGAATGATATTGTACGCTTTTCAGCAGCGCTCCTGCATATGCAGCTGTATTCTGACCCAGTATGTATCAACCCTAGCAACCAGACTCTGTGATGAACTTTTTGAGATCCGCTGTGGCTTAGTTTTCTGTGAACCCAAGATCGCGTCAAAGGGGCGACATTGCCCCGCTATCCCAGTGACATCTGGCGGTAACTTTACAAATTACGACATCCTGATCTCGGTCCCGCTATAGCGACGTTCATATTTGTTTCCCGCCAAAATCGAAGGCCATGTCTGGCCGAGAAACTCTTTCGGAATATATTTCGTGGCCGGAACTTCTGGAATCTTCTGAGCCGTGCTGAGCACTCAGCCGGGCTCCTCCATTCAGTGGACACTGCCCTTCTGGGCGTGAACTTCCATTAAACTTCCTCGCGGAAATAACCAGCCGTTAGCTACGGGAAATACCCAGCCGGTGTATCTGAAGCTTTCAAAGAGGCCTCAGTGCTGAGCTGTGGGTTAAAGCGAGATGCATGGTCTGTTGACATCGGCAATCGCAGCTTCGAAGGACCATTTCCTCGGGTGCGAGAGCGAATTTTTACTGTCGAAGTAAAGCAGGCCTTTAATACAGTCTCTGGCTGAGCGATGTGTTGGCACCGCGCTTGTGGACATTGCGGAGAAGTCAAGTGCTATTTCAACCTGCTGGTCATCAGTGCATATTGTTCCTTTTCCGGTAATAGTTACCTTCGAAGGTCGCGATAATCACGCTATCACGGGTTGGAGTAAATCATGATATCAATAATCAGGGATTACTCTGATATCAGGGATTTACAGTATGTCATGCGGTAGGCCCGCTGGACAGTTTGTTGGTTTTAAAAATTCTGCAGTGGATCTGCCTTTCAAAAAATGCGTCACTTGTTGGCATAATTTAAAGGATCTACGCATGACATATTGTGCCGCTTAGCTGACTCAGTCTATTTAGGATAACAAAATGATACATTTGGGAACTAAGAATATGGCCATCTGGATGGAAAGCTGACGCGGCGTTGGAGCTGTCGAGGCCATCCGCATGATCCGCGCCTTCTAACTGGTCATGATCCGCGCCACTCTAACTGGTCATGATCCGTGTCATTCTAACTGGTCATGATCCGCGCCATTCTGACTGGTCACGATCTGCGTCACTTTAACTAGTCATGGTGACGTGATGGTAGCTAGACTTAAGTCTTAAGTTCCTGGATTTTGATCTTATGGATTGATGAGCTCTTACGTTGAATATATTACCTTTTATATGCCATGAAATGGTGGGCATGAGAATATATCAAGCTTTCATTGCACATCATTCACGAATATCCGATGGTTTTAGCAGCGATCGTGGTCATCAGTGTACAACTTTAAATATAAAATGTGACTAAAGAACCTGAGGTACGTGAGAAGATGTTCCAAATTGGTGCACAATGTCATTACAAAATGCACTAGTAGTGCTACATTCACTCAAATTTGTAACAGCCCACATCCTGCCAGATCCGTTGGGAGTGGCTACGCATTCGTCGGTATAGGAGTCAGCACCCGCATTCGTAAAATGATGGAGCTGTGTCTGTATGTCATAGCTTGGCAGTTCTGTCCCCGTAACTGAACAAACCATAGCATATCATATTGCAACTTTACCGGCGTTTCGACCTGATGTGTCGCCTGTATGTGCCTCCATACTTCATTACCTTCCACGCATCCTGTTTCAATTGGCCTCTACATTTAGAATGCTTAAAATAGCAAAGGTAGGCCAGCTTGGTGGTTTCCTCGATCTTCTCCAGTAAGTTGGCGCCTGTTTTACTCCTCCTTCAGAAAGTGAAACAAAGACGATTTAACAAGCACCCGTCTCTTACGTTCATAAAAGTCCCAAGATGGGGCTGCCCACTGTTTTAAGGAGATTATGAAACAAATCAGTCGTAGTCATCTCCACATGCGACACCAGGGTTGGAGGTCGTCAGCGAGGCATGGCGGGCCTCGGTTGACACAATGCTGTGTGGGCGGGGCCTCCGAATGCGACGTGTTAAAACTGTGTGTACGTGGAGCGGCAGCAGCAGTACACACAGTTTTGGTGGCAGCTCCCAATTTTTCAATCAACGCTTCCAATTTCAGTAAAGGCTCATGCGACTATGTTAGCTAGTTCAGCAGATGTTGCAGGGTGCCCCAGTAATTCTGCACAGCTCTGCTTCTGCGGAATGTCATTTATACTTGTCCTGCGGTCAAGCGCAGCAAATCGTACGTCGTTTGCGGTGAGAGGGCTTTATCGCTGGCATGTTGACATTGATGTCATCGGTTAGAGGATAATGCGGTGCACTGGGACTGCGAATGTGACGGTCATCGTTCGCTGCAAATTGACCAATCAGCGAAAGTCATGATGTCGTGCGTCTTGCTGATTGGCTACCGTGATCTTCTCGGCGCCTAGCTGTAATGGTGCCCTGCTACCGACTGCAATGGCAGCTTTAGTTTGTGAGTCTTGGAGACAAAAGGCGTCCATGGGTGCCTGCTGTCCAAGGATGATCATTTTACGCGCGCGGCGGTGACGTTCTGCGTGGAATAAATCAGGGCCTCCGTCAGATTGGGCATGTGTTGTGTTCCACAGAAATCAGCCCATTAGCAGCCGTGGAACTCCGTAATTGTTTGCCAACAATGCAACTATCGCGATTTTCGGGTATCATTCTGAAGCGTTGAACTGATGACAACAAACTTTTTCAGGTTCCGGTACATAAATGTGATATTTTTCTGCTCACATTGGCTCGCCATGGCAAACAGCTGCTGCAATCCTTTCATCTATGGCATCTACAATGTAAGCTGTTTTATACGTGGGCTCCTATTTTTTTTTTTTACTTTTTTTACTTTTTACTATTACTCGTTCAATCTTTTGGTTATGCTTGCTTGGCCATCACGCAAATGAAGATGAAGTAGGAACGTGCATGTTTGCCTGTTGTCGTAAGCTATGAAATATCAAAGGAGACACGTTCTGTACTTCACCGAATAGATCGGGTTAAACGTTCGGACCGGGCCTCAGGACTTTCGGCGCTGCTTTGCACCACTTGGCCCAACGAGAAATTCGGCGAAGTGGCTCTCTTACCTCAGCATCTGGTCTTGGAGCCCTTACAAATAGAGCGCAACACCAAGCATGTCTCGACTCTGACTCACAGTGTACGCGCGTTACTATCGTTCTCCGCCCGTAACTCCTTTTCCGACGTGCCACTCGTTCTTCCAGGAGAAGTTTAAGCGCGAGTTTAAGAGCAAATTCCAGCGAAGCGCTTGCCACGAAGCACGTGACTCGTTCGATCACGACGACGCCTCAGAAGAGCTCAGGTCACGCTTCTCGAGGTCACTGAAGGGCAAACTCTGGGCGTAAGTCTTCGTGCAGACCATGTGCTGCATAATGCATGCCGTCCCCCGTGTTTGGAAACGGTGTGCAGATTTGTTCCCAGGTTAGCGAGCTGCCATGGAGAACTGAAGCTTTGGTGGCAAACTACGTGCTTTCCTCCAGCTTTGTTCACGCCGCGTTGTCAACAGTGGTCGGCCAGTCGGCGCAAGCCAAGGGCGTCACTGGGATTTCCCGCCTGGGGCGGACAGCCATTGACCTGTGGTGTGCCCAAGTGCTATTCGGGGAAAGGGGGTCAAAGCAAGCAAGTATCTGTGGACCCACAGTTGTTCCAGTTTATTCGTAACTTAGGCTTCCGTGACGCTTGATAGGCTCCACTACCCCACCCACCCTTCGTGACGCCCGTGCTTTGAGGATCCCGACCGATGCACGCAATTTCGGTCTGATGATGTCTGATGATGGGATTAGTCAGAATGATCAATCGCCTGGATCAAGTCATTTGAATAGGGCGAATCCTGGGACGCACCATGTCCATTAAATGTTTCCAGGAGGAGCAAAGGCTATAAACGTGGTAGACGTCACCTCAGTGAGGCATGCGTTGTGATTCCTCCGGTCTTCAAAATCACATCTTACAGTCCACTAGTGTTGCACGTACTTCGGTGGTACAAAGCAGTCGCATAATCCGGTTGTCCCACCAGTGGAACACCCTTGAACAGCGTGACATGGCTAATGACTTGCATGATTCATCTGCTTCAGCGCACCGCCTCATCCGTCCCTCATTCCACACCTCACCCCCATCCGGTGCGTGGCTGGTGCGACTGAAGTGAGCAATCTGACCGATTCCCGCGTTCCTTAGCGCCTTATTTCTGAGCTGTTTGCCTTCGCCAGGCCGGTGTCGGCTCCTAGGTCTGTGGCAGTGAGTCGCGCCCTCTGGTGCACTCTGTCCTCAGTGCGATGTCAGTGAGTTGTGCGTGCTCGACTCTACGTCGTCGCCAGACGCCCTGCCCCGAGCCGTGCATCCCGTCCCCCTCCCCATCCCTCAGTGATGCTGTCAGTGTGCCTCCACTCCTTCGCTATGGCGTCAGAGCACCGATTGACTAGCTCCTCTAGCACTGGTGGAAAATCCGTTGCGACAGGTGGAACAGCTGCAACACCAACTCTCCTTAAATTCGGTACAACTGTACCGTCTCTCCACTGAAATATGACGGACCACCCTGCTTACTTTGCTCAGCATTCTTCACCCCTGTCCTCCAGTGTCAGTCAGAGAGCGGCGCCGTGTTGCAGGGGTTCCTCCACGAAGTCGACCCTGGACCGCGGTGTCTCCGTACCGCTGAAGGAGCTGGAGCCGCTGTCCGGCCGCCCCCCGGCCGATGCCAATGGACCCGTCTGATGTCGGGTCACGCCGCCAGGGGCGGCTCCAGGTCGGCGGCCGCGGCCGGGCGGCCGCCGGCGGACGGTGACCTGGGCAGAGGCGCCGCCGGCGGTGGACGCGCTCGCCTCGCCCGAGGCGGCGCTCGCGCGCCGTCGAGACGGTCGCCAGCGGCGGCGAGGCGCCGATGGACAGCGTGTGACGTCACAACGGGAGTGATGTGACGTCACAGTCCAGTGGGTTGGATCGATCACATGGCAGGGACTGGGCGCCGCCGAGGGAGGCTACTAATACGTGGCATGGCTTGTCGGGAGGCATTACGATGAGGCAGGACCTAAGTGGCGTGACGTCTCTGGGAGACCAAAGAAGCCATGACGCGATTCCAGGACGTGTCGTGTGGGACGTGTCAGGACGTGGACGTGTACCAGGTGGGACGCGTAATGCCACCGAACAGCTGTGAGATATGATGTCACGGAACGCGAAAGCCTGGGCTGAGTGTGTGTGGTCGCACAACTTGGCAGGCATTTCATGTGATGTTGTCTTGACGCGTTCGGGTCCCGATACAAAAAAAAACTTGTAACTCGGCTACCGCAAAACTTTTCACGGAAAATATTCCTGGTAGGTAGGAGATTCAAATAGCGCTTGGTTGTTACTTGTGCGAATTTGAACATTTCTCAGAATCCAAGATGGCGGCCGCCGCCATCTTGAATGTTGGTACAGTTTCAAAGTCTTTTTCTCTATTAATCGGAAGGCTTGTGGCGACAACCGTTTGTAGGAGCTTCCTATGACAATGAGTCCATTGTTGCAGGTCTTTTTCGCCCATGGATCAAATTCAAGGTAAATCGAGGGTCAAAAAGGTCAAAGATGATCTCGGATAAAAAATCACCTCTCGATCGATGTATGCCGTGCGCAATCTTCTTGTGTTCATTGCAAACTACCACTCAAAAGAGTTGAATGCGCTATATACCATAGTCATATCAACATGTGCAACGTACAACGACGCATGCACTTTGGGAAGACGTTTTTTATTTGACTGGGTTCGTGTAATCGAGCTGCCATTCTTACACTTCTATAATGAGGACCCTGCAATTAATATTCCCGGGACCTTCTGACGGAAATGTTATATGGAGCTAATTTTACGGACCTGGGGGAACTAACTTAGCTTTTTTTGCCACTTGTGTAACTCTGTACATTCATCCAAATTCCAACTGGCTATGAGTGGGATACAACTCTGCCAGCGCGAGATATCTTCGCTCACATATTATGATACTTTATGTATAGATCCAGAAAATAGACACAGCTTAATAAGAAAAAAACTTTGATGGCTCATATTGGGATACCTAAAGTCGCTGAAGTCCCAGTATAGTGAATTTGATTGAAGTGAGACGTTTGCTGCCTAGGAAAATATTCCAATCTGACAGACAGCCAGACTCGCGCAGCTGGGTACAGGTCAACAGTATAAAACTGTAAATAAGCGCTAGTACCAACACGTTCAGCTAATAGGAATGCATCCGTGGCTATAGTGGCAGCGCTTTGCTCAGCGAGATGATGATCTGCATTCTGACGTTATGCCCTTGCAACAATCGTTCCTGTTATGATCCCGTGCACCACCAATCCACCACGAAGCCTGCCCACATCTCCCAGTCGAATGTTCTCGGGCTGACTCCAGGGAAGCCGTGTAGCTCGTGGTATGACTTGTGCCATTAAGCAGAAGACATGCAGCAGCACGGCGATAATGAGGCGGTATGCCCCCCCCGGGCGCTGGTCCAAACCCTTCGCTTGTACGTGGTGACGCGCCACTAAACGTTGCGATCATAGTCACACCCACGATAGATCCTTCATCAGTATCCCTACACAGCTCAGGACAATCGTGGGAATGTGCATCATGTCCTGTGAAGTATACCCGTGCATTACCGGCGTACACACACGTATGAGTAAAGTATGAGGTTGGTCCGGCGCTGAGGGTCAATGAAACTAGACAGCCATGCCGTCCCAGTGGCATGCGATGGCTGCCGCAGCGAGATGGGTGTGATGCGTCCCGAGATCATTGAGGGTCCTTTCAAAAAACGCAAGCGTAGACGGAAGAGTGTCTGGCTGTCAGACGGCGAGTCGACCATCGGTCCGAACGCCACCAGTGTCTTAGACTTCCAGGCAGAGCCCGCCGCCAGTCGGCCTTGCTGAGCATTGAAGCCCGTCCACTCGGCGGCTTTGTCGTCTTGTGGACTTCCGACAGTCATGCCGCGTTGCACTGCTGATGAACCTGACAGCAGTGGTCTGAAGCCGTGGCTCTTCAGGGGACAGAGCCTTTTGTGGGGAGCTGAGGTGTGTTCAGTTTGGAAGGCCCTGCAGCGATGTAGCTGCACAGCTGGTGGGTGGGTCGCAAAGGGGACACTCGCTATCGCCGTTCTGCTGCGGAGGCTGTACACGAAAGAACAAGGCATGCCAGGAGCAAAGGGACTACCTGGAGGCAGCCAAAGAGCACCCGACCAGAAAGAATATGCACACGCTCTTTCAAGCCCACACTGCTGGTGTCATGCTCCTGCACGGAGGGAAAAGTGACAACTTCCTCTAGTGGCACTGTTTCATGGCAGTGTTGCCGTAGTTTTTCGTGGCAGGTCACCACATTATGCTTGCCAAATGAGCTGACATGTGAGACGGATAAAGCACCCTTCTCAGCGTGCCAGGAGGAGCTTCTGACGGACGGGCGCGCCTGGTGATACTCGGAAGCGAGACAACAATGTCAGCAGATTAGATGTTGTGGCCTCGGTCAGCTGCTGTACCGCGTCGTCTGGCCAGTTCTGGGACAGCAGAATGCTGGACGAGAAGTGTGAGAACTCAGATGGCCCACTACACTCCTAGCCCGAAGAAGCTTCTCAACCAAGAGATATTACAAAATATCTACGTTACCCAGATCAAAACAACAACTTGGTGACATCAAGATGGTGGCGGCCGCCATCTTTTATCTGAGAAATGTTCAGGGTCGCGCAGATAGCACCCAGCTAGTTTGACTTTCCTTATTTGTAGAATATATTCCCGTGAAAATGCTTTGCGGCATCAACACTGCAGGATTGCAGTGTCGATTGCAGGATTGCAGAATCGACACGCAGGATAGCATATTGGCAACTTGGCTATTGAGTATTGTCGGCCGTCTTACGGGATTATGTTCCGCACGGGAGGTAGTAGGG
>NW_023596805.1:23433962-23448962 GCF_011947565.3 Pollicipes pollicipes | reverse complement strand
GTTCTCTTGTGTTCGTGTTCTCGTATTCTCGAATACCTGTTTCTGAGTCTCAAATTCAGCAAAGATTGCCAACCTGTGGTTGGACTTATTTGACCTTATTTGACCTGTGGGTCATGACCTAGAAGCCTCAAAACTTTGCCCCAGTGAACTCACCTACAGGCAAACACACCCTGTGAATTTGGTGTCTCTAACTCTCTTAGTGTATGAGATCTCAGCTGGTCAAAATGACCCCCATCCGAGCAAAGGGTATTGAACCGGCCTCCTGGGCGTGTGTTTTAACACGCCCTCGGGTGGGGGTCAAATGGACCCCCAAGGTTTTTTCAAAATGGTTTCCGAACAGCGCAGCATAGCCGCGGCAAATTTTGCATAGCTGTAGACAATTAAATAGCGGATCGTTTGACAGCAAACATAAAGATGTACCTTGTAATGTCGCTGACCTATAGCAGGTCAAAATCAGGTCATGGTTTCAGCAGAGGCAATTTCTAGAGAATTGTCCAATCTGATACGATAACGGAGTGTTTGACGAAGCCCTACATCTCTGAGATGCTTTCTTAGGCACCACAAATATTGAATGAGCAAATGACGCTGACCCAACGTCAGGTATGAAGGTCACACCAAGGTCACAACCAACCTGATTTATCACTCTACGGCTTGCTGTATGGGACAGTTTGTGGTGCTCATTTCGAATTTATTGACAGCAGGAACCACATGATGCATCTTCCATTGACTTCTGAGAGGTCAGAAATGGTCATTGACCTAAAACGACCCGGGTGCATATTTTGTTTTAGGAGCATACTACCTAGCGCAATCCTTGCCGCTTGTTCAAATGCAAAACTCACAGCAGTTTGGTATGATTTTGGTCGCCATGACCTTCAAAAGCTCGAACAAGGTCACTGACCTCAAATACGCTTTTGACCTTTTGCTTGGAAGCAGTTGTCTAGGTTCTGGGAGCAGTTTGGGGACAGACCTATAATTTGACGTTGTTTGACCTTATTGGACCTGAAGATCATGACCTAGGAAGCTTAAACGTTAACGTAAGTGAGTTAACGCACAGGTCAATATACTCCGTAAATTCGGTGTTTCTAGCTTTCTTAGTTTCCGAGATCTCAGTGGGGTCAAATTGATCTACTCACCCGAGCGAAGGGTATCTAGCCGGCCGGCCGGGGTCGTGTTTACGGTTGTCTTGAGCTGGTTTTGACAAAAAAGATGGCGAGCTGCAGCTATTGGGCTTCAAGTCGACTGTAGTAGAGTTTCTAGAGCAATCCCAGGGAACTGGTGCTTGCACCAACATATTCACTGCCGGGCATTTAACCCTTATTGCATTATCTACGTAAAGGCCCATCTATTTGGCGAAGTTTTGCGATATTATACGGTATCATACAACAGGACCGTGAAACCCGGGCAGTATTCGGAACATTCTTGTACAAATTAACGCCACCCTGTCTCCTCAAAATTAACATGCGGGATGTCCGCATGTAAGAAGTGTCTATCTAAGCCAGTCGTTGTCAGCTTTGCGCATATGAAGCTTCCCCAGCAGTTTATCGTGATTAATGAAAATAAGAAATATGTTATCAAGTCATGTAAGCCTAGTGATATGTTGATTGTCTATGGCGAAGTAAATCCGATCTGATATCACAGTGAGTGCTATTTCAGTAGAGTGGGGGCGGCGGCAACCATGCTACGCGTTTGAGAGAAACGACTTCGTTGCAAGTCGTTGTTGCGTTGCTTGTGGGTGTCATTCTATTATTTTAGCGATAGCATGTAGCATCGAGACAAAACGTCAGCTCTTTGGATCAGTATAATGGCGTTGCACCCATCACCAGGTTTCGAAGATCGATTGGCCTCATAGGTCCAGCACATTACCCATGGGTATCACTGGGTCTTTTATTCACACATACATGTCCCGGGCTCAAGGGCTTTTAGTTCGGCGGGTATGCAGCGAGGTCCCAACTAAAATTTGTTTCCTGTTTCCTGTTTCCAGCAAACACGCCGATGGAGCTAAGACGCTGGTGAAAATAGCAATATTCATTGCGAGAAAAAGCAAAGGAAATTACGGCTGACGTGCTTTGTGGAACAAGTTGTGTAGCCAAGCTGGTCAGTAATATTTATGGTTTACTTAATCTTCGAATGCTAAAGTTTTTTCTCCTTTACATGTCAATATTGTTCCGCACCTCCCCGCCAATTTCACACTCTGTCCCTTTCCTGATAATCAGTGTGATGAAGCACCGGCGGAGCTCAGCCAATCGCTGAAGCTTGTTACGTCGTTGCACTTCTTCCTGGTGTCGACCTACCACACGGCACCGGTTGTTTGGTCACGCTCGCTGATTCGTTTGACAAGCAGCAGCCCATGCGCAAGACGAGATGGCAGCATGGCCCATCATCGATCCAGTTCATGATACCATCTAGCCGGCTCTGTCAGATGTCAACAACATTGCTTTACGGATGCTGGGAACGCTCTGCAGTCAAGATCCGTAAAAGGCTGATCTCAATTAGCATTTGTTTAAGATACAATCAGAAGCATGCCTGCAATGGCAGATCAATGGTCATAACACGCTGGAAGCATACTTATCATCCATATCAACATATAACCACAGACCCCTGGCATCTGTTCAAGGCTTACGCCGTGGATGGTCGCTACCTAGAAGGCTTGCATTGCGTTAGGACAAAACCAGCTCAAGTGCGTCCCGCTGTCCGGTCAGGTCCCGGTAGCAAAGCCCCGGGGCGTCACATTTTCGTGCTGAGCCTGAGTTGGCATTGGCCTGGCCTGATACTTTCGTCGTTTGGAATTACCAGATTGACATATTTATGGGGCTGATCTTCCGGAACGATATTGTTTTACAGCAAATTGTGAGTTTTGTGTCTACAAAAGGCTCGATAAAGGCATGTTGCCGAAAAACCAATCTAACTGTATCTCTATTCTCCTGATTTTTATCCGAGGAATAAGGCTAATCCTACTGTCTTATCTAAATTTAAAGGGGTTTTCGGTTGCAAATGACGGTTGGATTCATTCGTGGATAATAGGTCGGCATGCTTCAAATGAATCGTACGGCAAAGCTATCTTAATTCTCACCCGCATACGAAAATAAATTTAGTTAAGCCCTGCATGATAGCTGGTTGACAGGGCTCAAGCTGCGATTTCAGTTTATACAAATCGCCCGCTTAGAAAAAGCTCAGTTCAGAAAAATGATGACTCGCGATCAGGGGTGCAAACCTTTGCCAACTGAGCTAAATCTTCCCCTGAAAAGCAAACCCGCTCGACGACTGCGAAAAAGCAAAACTCTGTCGGTCTCCTGCTTCTCGGCGTCTGTCGCTTCGTGTCTGGGGCCGCTCTGCCTGCTGTCGACACCAGGCGGTGATGGGTTGGGGTAAGTGCCGGATTAGTCTGCCGCCAGGGAGTTGCGCCATGTTTACGCCGCCCGCATGCCGAGAAGTGACGCCCCGAGACGACCAGTGACGCACCGAGACGACAGCAGATTCTTGCGACCTGGCCGGCGCCGCCGGGCGACTGCGGCGCCGACGGCTGTCCTCACGGAGGGAGAGGGGCGGAAGTGGGGATGGGAGAGGGGGAGTGGAGGCATGAGACTTGAGGAGCAGGATGCAACACTGCATTTTGTCAATCATTTCGCGAAATTGCAAGCGAAATGCGCGACAACTGACGATTTTTCTGAATGAACATGGCTCGGCGTTGGTCGCTGCATTTCTATGTAGTTGGGTCCAAGCGCGATTTTGGAAGACCTCAAACATTTGACAAAATTTGGCAACACGCGTATGGCGTTACATGCAAACGAACGGAGTATATACCTTCGGCGCACCGCACGGCAACTTCTCGAAAGACCTTGTGCCAGGTTACGTGCGACGGTTGCCAGATTAGCAATATCATTGTGCAATTGTACAGAGAAAAACTACCTATCTGTCGCCGGAGACCCCACCGGACAGAACACTCAAAGTTACTCAGCTCACTCAAATTACAAAACCAATAAAACGGGGGCAGCCGAGGCGTTTCGAAGTTACAACGCATCGTTTGCGCCAGGAACGCCTGACAACTCGGTGCAGCTGAAGTACATAAACACCTGGCATAGCCCCCACCGAAGTACGTTCGTGGCAGAACCGCTTCACGACTCGCTTTTCCTACCAGCCCACAGGATTCACGTGTTAAAACACTGCTTTTCACAGGGCTGTGAATCGAAGCTGTCAGGACAAATTTGACAAGCCTGGCACCAAACGGAAGATTGTTTAATTGTCTTGCGCCGATCTATCAACCATTTTGTGTCTAAAAAAAAAAAACACCGCGACGTACCGAGTCATAGTTTTCGTGCACGGTCCCCCGTGAATTACCGGACTTTCGCAATAAACCTAGCTGTCTCAGTGCCTCAGATGGTGACATGCTCGATTCGAGATCGCAGGGCTATGGGTTCAAAGCCAGGACGTGCCAGAAGATTTTGTTGCATGCTTCCTATACAATATGCTAACTTGTTTGCTAAAAATCTAGCCCACATCGCAAATCTAGTGTATTTCTAGTTTCATACTGTTGTTTTTTGTACTGAGCTTCGTTCTACGCGGTGTCTATTACCATGCACCTCACCCGCCTTATGCACATACCATAACTAATTCGGCCGGCCAGGCAGTCGACACACTGGTACTTTTGGCGAATGATAAAGCAATCACAGTGGTTGCGTCTTATGCTTCTGATACACTTTACAGCAGCTGCTCAAATAGGACATCAAACACCTATCATATAGCTCATTACCGGACATACCTGGTGCATCTAGCACAACGAAACATCCACCCTCGAAGCCTTCAATCTGACTCACCGGCGCCTTTCGTGAAGATCATCGTTCGCGCGGCCCTGACAATACTGCAGCGCTAAAATTAGTGCCGACGATAATTATTTAAAATGTTTGAAATGTCCAGACTCGTTGCTTAGCAACCATTCCCTCTGACCTGACTGCAGTCTAAAGGAAGCGCTCTAATCGCACGCAAATTGCAGGCATCATTTCGGAAGCAGCCTGCAGCCTCACGCGTTAATCAAGCCCGCTGGTGCTTGGATTGAAAGCCATTTCCAAATCCAAAGATTTCCAATCCAAATCCAAATCCAAATCATTTCCGAATCCAAAGATTGGATTGAAAGCTTGAAAAGAAAGATTGAAAATTGGAAAGAAAGATTGAAATTGAAAGCTTGGATTGAAAGAAGGAAATGAATATATATATATATATATATATATATATATATATATATATAAATGCGCACATACATAGATGATCCTCAGATAATGAGAGGAGTAAGCTGTAAAAGCTGGATGGCAAGGACAGCCATCACTATCGTTTATAAAATTCGTCAACGTTTCGATACATTGCATATCACCATCGGAACATAAGGGTACAAAGGTACAAGGAAATAAAAGTGCATTTAACAGGCACCGCTAGATATGGTCAATGGTCATCAATTGAACATGATTTTTCTGCGCACAAACAGAATAGCTTGAAAATTGCCAAACACGTGATATAACTGATTATGATACACAATGCATCAAAGCTTTTTTATCTAATCCAAACGTTCTGAACGGATGAATTTTTGTGATCGGAACTCACACTAAGCAGTGCTTGTTGTGTGAGCCCTGACCCCTGCTATTAGATGGCTCAATTCCAGGACGACGGCAGAGTTTGGTGGCGAAAGCTCAACGTGCCGCAAGGCTTGGCACGGTTTATCCAGCCCTCTGACACCAGCTGACCTTTAGCGTGGCCACTGCCACCGGCCGCAGATCATACCTGCACGGAGCAAAAAGCGAGCACCTAGGCGACTCAAACTCACCCCATCATGGATCGGTGAAATGGAAGACAGACGCTTTCACGAACTGAGCCACCGGGACGGAAAACGTTGTTGAATTATATAGATGATAGCAAGCAGTGCTATTGCCGTCGAATCTTGACTGTTTCTGTATATATATATATATATATATATATATATATATATATATATATATATATATATAGCATCCATGTGTACGTGCTTGCGTGTGTGCGTGCGTGCGTGCGTGCGTACGTGTGTGTAATGTGTGTGTGTACTTCTGGAGCTGGTTCCCCTTTATGCAGAGTGCTGTGGATAACGGCATATTCGTTGTGTAATATCTTTTTCAAATTCTCGGTCTTACGAACATACTTTCCGTAACGATGCTCATGAGATACTCAATCTTGAAATGTTTGTAATGTTTCGGCTGCCTAGGACACGACCAAGCAATCACAAGTGAGCGATATTTTCAATGCATACGTTATACCGGTTTGATTTGCATCACGTTCGGTTAAATCAATATAAGACATACCCTCCGTAAAGGCCGATCGCAATGGACATTCACGATGAACTAATAACGGTGGTTCGGACAAAACCATGGACAAACCGCCCAAAGGTTCCGAGGGAGCCTCCAGCAGGGAAAATTATCACATTCTGGCTATAGGCAGCGAACTATTAAGCGAGCAGACAGTGCAGTGTACATCCGAGACAACGACCCAGTGATCAAACGCCAGGTCAATGCAAGGGGCACACTTCGCTTGTTCGACGGTTCGTCGCCTGCGGAAAGAATGGAATTTTTCCCCTCCTGAGGATTCCTTCGGGAATTTTGAATGAATTCCTACAGTTTTCTCCAAACCACCATAATCGATTCATTGCAAGTTTTTCCCTGCGACCAGCCTTTCCGAGTTCATGTCTCATTGTTCTTTTTCTGAACATTGTTTAGATCAGACCAGTGTACAGTGCTGTTTGAATATTACGCATACTTATAATTGCCTGATGATATTTTATCTGCGGCGAAGCGCTGCAAAATTTGAGGATTTAGTGTATCTCATGGAGGAAGTGTGTTCGTGAGATCGAAAATTTGAAGAAAAACATACTGTACAACAATTATGTTCTCACACAGCATACAGCACATACATATACGTATTTATATAGTTACATATTTAAACATAATGATACTTAGAATTTGCTTCTTTACCTGCCGGGAAATAAAAAAGACCGAAAGCCAATTCGCCAGCCGAAAAACATTCGTGCCAACAGTGCCGCTGACTCGGTTGAGGACAAATACGCAGTATGCCGTTCAACCCGTGAAATTTACATCAAATAATGCAAACATGAAAGTCAAATTGTCGAACAGCTTGCAACATCAACTTGACATCCAAATATAGGACAGGTATTTCCAAAATGGAGGAGTCGAAGATGAATGTTTTATCCGCTCGGTTCTATGTCGACGCCGCACACTGATACCATTTGCCGAGCACGCTGTATGCCGGGCACGCTGTATGCAGGGCATGCTACATGCAGGGTCGGCCTAATGATGCTCCCCGTAACGATGCAGCGCTGCTCCACGTCCCGCTCCCGTCCCGTCCCGTCCCGTCCCGTCCCGTCCCGTCCCGTCTCGTCTCGTCTTGTCCCGTTCCGTTCCGTTCCGTTCCGTTCCGTTCCGTTCCTATCCCACCCCGTTCCGTTCCGTTCCGTTCCGTTATGTTCTGTTCTGTTCTGTTCTGCTCCGTTCCGTTCCGTTCCGTTCCGTTCCGTTCCGTTCCGTTCCGGTTTGCTCCGTTCCGTTCCGCTCCGCTCCGTTCAGTTCCGTTCCGTTCCGTTTCCGGTCAGGTTGCGCCACCATCGTTCGGATGAGTAAGACATGGACGCGTTCGGTCACACCGTTCCCGTTCGGTCACACCGCTTTCGGTCACACCGTCACACACGATAACCTGTGTCTGACGACCTTATCCCTGACCAGATCGGCTGATCCACGCCAGGTCAGCCGACTATGTTTGGATCGGCTGACCTGGCCGACCTTGCGGTTCTCAAGGCTCAGCAGCCGACGGCGCTCAGCTGCCTGGCTTTGCTCACGCCTTTGAATGATGCGTACGCACTCCATGCAAAAAAAAAACACAAACAAGCAGCACGATTCGTTGGGAAGCACGCATATACACCAGTTTGCCATGATATGCAAACTGGAACAGTATTTCCTGGGAACCATGCACATCCAACAGTTTGCCATGGTGTGCAAACTAGAACCGGTAACCAAGCAGACCTGAGGTCAGAAACCGCCGAGTTTCCCTCGGGAGCTCAAAGACCTTGAGCAGACCAAATCAGTTATAGCACCCGCAGACGCGACTGTTGAATTCAACATGAGCTTCGGTCGTTGCACCGTTGTTCCAGTCAGCGCCGCTCGCGCACGGGCGCACCAAGGTGGCCATAGCGGGAGGTGGCACAGGGGTGCATCCAGGCAGCCACAGCGGGAGGCAACGCTGGGGGTGGGGGAGGGAGCCAGGCAACCACAGTGGGATGAGGCGAAGAGGCGGAGCCAGTCAAGTGTTCGGTATACCGCGTTCGTGTGGATCAGCTCGCTTCCGGAACACAGCGATCGCAGCTACGCCACGAAGCTTCCGCGGGGCATTGGTGGAGCACGGCGCGGCCAAACAGCAGTCGCTCGATCAGCAGACGCAACAGAACTGGCAATGGCCGGTGTCTGAATGTCGCACCAGTCCATCCGGCCCTCCCTGCACGTCACAGCTCAGCAGATCAGTCGGTGGCCAACTCCGTGGCCAACGGTCACCATACCGCACAGACCAAGAAAGGGCTTCTGAGCGTGGCATGGCTGCGGAGCCGTCGCGCTCACCGGGCTGGCGCCCCCTCCCTTCCCCCTACCCCCGTGGTATGGTCAGAGGAGCGCATCTGTTGCAAGTGACGCCACTGGAAAAACCAATGGAATGCAGCGATATTGACGTATTCAAACTTCTGGTGTTGAGTTTAACTTTAAAATCCTGCCCATCCAGATAGTTCTGTTGGTAAGAGCGTCAGTGTTTGCATTCAACAGTTGTGGCGGGCTACTTTCAAGACGCTTTAGACACTCGATTGCTTTGCCCAGTTGATTGATTGCTTGATTGAAGCTTGATTGGTTAGAGCGTCATGTTGGCATTCACCAGCTTCAGGCGGGACGGGTTCAAGGCCTTTAGACGCTTGCGTATTTACCCTCACTGAAATGGCTTGCGACCAAGTAGCAGCGCTCGCGCTAAAAGTCAAGTGACGCCAGAGGGTAGAGCGAATAGTTGTAAATTGTTACGCTTTCGTAGCAAAATTCTGCCGTTGACTCGGAATTCCAAAATTGGATGGTAGGATCACGGCTTAACAAGCGCCCGGGTGGCCGGTTGGATACCCTTCGCCCGGGTGAGGGGGTCCGTTTGAGCCCCCTGAGATCCCAGAAACTAAGCAATCTAGATACACCAAATTCTACTGGGTGTGTTGGGCTGTACGTGAACTCACCTGGGCCAAAGTTTGAGGTTCCTGGGTCAGGACCTTTGCGCCAAATAAGGTCCAACAAGGCCAAACTCCAGATTGGTGTAAAAAGTGCCCTCAGAATCTATATACCTGTTCTAAGTAGAACGCCACATGCTCGTTCAAGGTCAGTGACCTTGTCCGACCCCTCGAAGTTTGTGGCTGCCAAAATCACACCAGACTGTTTTGAGTTTTGCATTTGAATAAGCGACAACGATTACGCTAGTCAGTATGTTCCTAGACCAAAACAACGTTGACTTCGGTAGTTTTTGGTCAGCGATCTATTTTGGCATTTAAGTGGCTGATGGAAAATGTATGATGAAGAACTTGCTAGCAATGGATTCGAAATGAGCAGCAGAAATTACCCCATACAGCGCACCCTAGAGTGATAAAACCGATCTTCATCTGACCATCATCCCCAACCCTAGGTTAATGAAATTTGTTCATTGAATTGTTGCATTGCCTAACAAAAATATCTCGGAGATGTATGGCTTCGTCTAACAAGCCGCTGTTGCATCAAAATAAGCGATTCCCTGGAACCTAGCTTTGCCGGATCAGTAACCGGACTTTGATCTGCCGTACGTCAGCGACATCACAAGGTAAATATATATTTGTAAATTGAATGACCCGCTGATCTGTTGGCTTCAGATTCGCAAAAGTTGGCGAGGCTACGCTGCACCGTTCGGAAACCATTCAGAAACAGAAACCTTTGGGTGGTCAAATTGACTCCACCAGAGCGTGTGTTAAACCAATTACTACTTGAGAGAGTGATCGCTGATCCACGGGATTTTTTCACGCAAAAGGTCTGTAAAAAATATTTTAAAATGGTAGTTGAATTCATTTCACCTATTATTCAGAAATGTTCTGCATTATCAAAATTGTGCCGGGCGAGAAGTATGCAATGAAATAAAATCCCGCTCGGTTGTGTGAAATAAATGCCGCGAGAGAGAGAACGGGAACATCAGTCGCTCCGCAAAAACTGAAGCTGGGTGGACTACAGATTTTACTATCAGTGGGTATAGGATCCTCAGTCACTCTACGTTCCGAACGGGGGGGGGGGGGGGGGTGCTACACGTACCTAAAACAGTTAAGATTGTTTTGGCAGGGCCTACCTGGATCAAGAAGCCCGGAGACAAAAAAGAGCAAAACGAGCCCGGGGGCCCAAACTCCACGGAGGCGGCAGGTCTGGCTTGTCAGCTTCCTCTCCGACCACTGCCAGCGAGTTAGACCGCGCCCGTCGGACCCGTCGGAGAAATGGCGACACGTGACGGAAACAAACATCACCCGGCTGACGCCTGTTCGGTCCGGTACTCAGATACGTCCTGACAACACATTCATGAAGAGTCGTAAACTGGACGTCCGCTAGACCGCTTGCCAACGCTTGCTTGTTGACTTGTTGTTTGTTAGCACCATGCATGACACCGACGGTACTCAAAATATCATCTTAACTGGAAACAAACGTGACCATGCTGATGTGCTGTTTGAGTTGCTTGAACTGAAGCCCTGCCGGCAAGTTTTCGGGTTATGGGATGAAGGAGGGTGGGTTAAGGTGGCGCAGAACATCCCGCACCTGGGGTTCCATCCGCTGAGTCTCAGCCAGCTTAGGGACCCCTTCTGGTGATTTGTGCTCGGCGCTTGGGCGGGGGCCCCGCCAGGGGATACTTGGGCCCACTCGTGGCTGGTGCAGTTGTCCTGCTCCAGTCAACTGCACTATGAACGGGCTGTCGCCATGATACAAGATTAAGCAAGAATGAGGAAAGTAGAGCGAGCTGATGGACGTTGCTGCTCCCTTCGGGGCATGCAGCCGGCGGCCCTCTGGTTCGGGTGTCAGCTGTTCAGTCAAAGCATGTCTGAACAGAATGTAGGTGTACGCTAATGAGACACATGAGCACAGCAGAACCAGACGTATCTGGGAACCAGAGGTACAGGGTTTCATCTTCCCGCGCTGTCCGCCCTTCCTGCCAGGGTGAGCGGCGGGCAACGCCAGTAGCTGACCTCAGCAGCTGAGTGCGTCATGAAGTCTCTACCGCACACGAAACAACGATATCACAACCTCTTGGCGCGCCAATGAATCTACGGCACAAAACATGCCAATAAGGTATCAATCACATCCCACGCATCCCACGTACCTAGGTGGCATCCCAACACGAGCAATTAGACAGCAACACATACAATTCAGAAAAGTACGCATGCCAGAACCTTCCGGCACATATTGCCACTGAGGTCGTCCTGAGCGTTGTTGGCGCCCAGTGTCGATACATCATTGGTGTCATTTCAGTACAAATGCATTCCTGACCCCGCCCGTCCGCAACCGCTTCCTGACAGGCCGCAGTCACCAAGCTCGATATGACCATGCATTAGTGTTCTTATTGGGTTCCGTCGGAACACGCGAGATCCAGCTTGATCGAGCACTTGATGACACGGAGGATCTCTGCCAATGAAGCGCTGGAGCTGTTCCTCGTCTGCCTCGCGCCGGAAAGCAGTGCAGCGAAGCAGCACAGTGTAAAAGATGAGCTCCGTTCTAATCATCTCAGAGACATCTGTTTTGCGCCGCCCAGTTCGTTAGGGTGAGGCTAACGAGCTGCCGTCTTCCAGTTAATGCCAAACATTGCTGCAGGCGACAGCAGCACCAGGTTATTCCAAAGGCAGCTTTCTGCCCGAATGATCAATATTCCTGTCTGCATCAGTCCGAAGGATATAGACTCTGATTGTCTGCTGTGCACTGTTTGAACTTCACGGTAGACACCACGAATGGAGTGCACCGTGAAGTCCAAGCAGTGCACGGCAGACACAATAAGACTTTTGTCCTTTGGGCTGTGGAGTCCACCGTGAAGTCCAATCACTGGTGGACTCCATTGGCAGAGTCCACGGTGGACGCCACTGGTGGAGTCCACTGGTGCATCCACTGGGAGTCACCAGCTTCAGCCGACTCTGCTCTGCGCCTGTTTTGTGTCTGACTGCCCGGTTGAGGGTGGCGGAGGATTGGGGGAGGGGACAGCCTGGTGGACTCCAGCGCAGAACAGGGCAGTGGAATTTCACACTGGAGGGGCATGCCTCCCATCCAGTGGAGGGAGGGGGAGGGGGCAGCTGGCGGCGGGACACCGTTCGCCACTATGGCTCGTGTCTCACGCCCCCGGCAGGCGTCCGTGCGAGATGTCGTGGCCAGGCGCCTCATCTGTTCGCCATCCGACTTTGAACAGAAGCGGGGTGCCGCCCGACAGGCAACAGGTGCGGTCAGCTTGGTGGACGGGCGCCCGGCGGCACTGGCGGCGGGCAGTGATGGTGGTGGAGGGGAGGGGCAGGGGTATCGGTGCAGGTACAGCTGCCGTGAAGGAGAACAAGTGTTGGCTGAGAACACATGGAGGAGACAGTGGAGTCGACATTTGGAAACGTGTTTTGAGCGCGTAACTTCTTCGAACTGGAGTGTCTCTCGAGCCCGCGTCGGAGCGTTAGGTAGGACGATTTGTGAAAGAGCAGGCGTGGCCACCACCCAGCTGTTCCATTCCTGCTGCTCTTTAGCGCACGAACAATACAAACTTAGACACGCCCGTCGCATTTTAAAGGAATCGTACCACCCGGAAAACAACTTGACAAATAGGTCGCGGCTCTCAGCATTACATCCAGACGCGCAACACATTGTTTTGATACCCGCTCTGTGTTACTCTGCAAAAATAGAAACCGTATCCGTAGCATTCCAAATTATGTAGCTCGATTCCAAATCACCTAACGGCTATTCATATACTAAGCAATGCTCGGAGGTGAAAAACGCCTGATCGATTACCTACAAATATCCATAATGCGCAAATTCACACTTCTGTGAGGTGCACTGAAAAAGATAAAAAGGATTGTTTCAGCACCGGGCCGATCCTAAAATGAGAGCTTTAACAGGAATCGTATGACGCATGTCGTAAGCCATCAAACGGGCCGGAGTCACGCGGCTATCAAACCGCATCACCTTGTTACGCAGGAGTGGACATCCACGGCAATCTCAAGATCAGCACAAACTAGCCAAGACTACGTAGCGTCATTGCCTTCGGGCGCTGATATGTCCACTGCGCGAGATACACTCCACAGCTCTCGTAGAGTGCTGCTGGCGGCCACGCGGCATCACCAGCCGGCTGGCTGACAGCCGGCGACGAGAGGCGGGGAGGGCCACCGCCATTGGCTCCACCGCCATCGTCGAGGTCAGGGTGTACGTGCATCTGGCGGCACTGGCGCTGACCAAGACGGAACTGAGCCTTCAGAGGCCTACAACACCCCTTGCCGTGATTACAGGCGCTGCTTCACATTAAAGCGAGTGCTGAGGTGAGAGGTACCCCCGGATGCACAGGCTGCAATGAACAATGCGGATGTTCTATATTTATGAATTTTGCAAGCAGTGTGCCGAAAGCAAGTCTTATATAGTGGCCTTGTCGTAATGACTTCCTCACAAATAACTCATAAACTCAAGCAACTTTTCCTTAGAGGCTTAAATAATACGCAGACTTAAGGTAAAGTGTAAAAATACTAAGCGTGAACTTGCTTTGATCCTGCTAGATGGCTGAAGATCACGACGACTTGATGGAACGGCTTCAGTTATAATTTAAGCCCGTTTCTTTGATATGCAAATGCGCTGCACTGGCGCAGCAGGGGGTGGGCACTGAGTAAGTTGCTCCCGTCGATACGAGAGCACTGCAGCCAGCCAACCATGGGTGCATGTCAGGCCCGACAGAGCACGCGACATATGCCTCATATTACCCGAGCTATAGCAGGCACCAGGACTTCGAGTCCGCCAGGATCGCTCACCCTCGCAGTGACGCTGACGCGCGCGTCAGGCACCAGGACTCCGAGTCCGTCAGGAGCGCTCACCCTCGCACTGACGCTGACGCGCGCGTCAGGCGCCAGGACTCCGAGTCGGTCAGGAACGCTCACCCTCGCACTGACGCTGGCGCGCGCGTCAGGCACCAGGACTCCGAGTCGGTCAGGAGCGCTCACCCTCGCACTGACGCTCACGCGCGCGTCTCAGCGAGCAGCACCCCGGTGCGACGATCGTGACGGTCCCGTTGCAGTGTTGTCTGCGGCGCCGTGGCCCGCCGATGTGATGTATACATGCAGGCCTGCTCCGTGGCGTAAGGACCGCCGCCCCGGGGGTGCGGCTTAGCCGGCATCTACGCTGGGCAGCGCCGCGTTTGGAGTAATGGAACAGTGGGGCCCGTATTCGACGCGCGTCGCTTCTGCCGCGCAGTGAGTCAGGCGTTGCTCACGGGCTGAGTCGATCGACGCCAGGATGTTTGTGTCAGCGAGGATATAGTGGCAATTACTTTTTTAAGGAACCTCATTTTTATCTTTTTTGGCTTTTTATCGTGGGACAATTAACTCCGTTGGCGTCGAAGCTTCGAGGTGCCTTGAACGTCCTGCTACCTCCTTGGAAAAATAAAACTATTTCTCCGTGTCCTATTGGGAACCAAGGCGATATTATCTAATACATCGCACTCGGCCACCGTCATCCCCGCAGTAAGACGCTCACGCCTGAACTACAAGGACGGAACTGGCGGCGTAGAAATGGCTGCTGACAAAAGGAGAGTATAGTCCAGGGAGAAGTGTACTCCGCTGAAATCTCCGCTGCGAGAACTCCGTGCTCCGCTGTTCCCCCCCCCCCCCTACTCCATAACTACAGCCATGTAAATAAAGTTAAGCGCCTTTCCAGCCTAGGACGCAGCTCGAATGTCCGC
>NW_023596805.1:23366130-23432962 GCF_011947565.3 Pollicipes pollicipes | reverse complement strand
ATATCCCTTAAAAATGCTTTATTCCACTTATCTTTATATTATTACAATTTCAATCAATATGGCAAACACCTCTCTGTGCGTGTGTCGCTCCTACCATTCGTGGGACGGAGCGGAATCTGTTGGCTGGGCTCAAAAATGACACTGGTTATTTACGTGCCAACGATTCTGCACGGACACAATGGCTGTTTAAGTAGCGCCCGTTCGTTGGCCTTGTTCGCTGTCACTCGCCGCTTGTATGGTGTCATGAAATGCCACATAACATTTTGTGACAACGGAAATGCTAAGAGATCGACCTGGCCCTTGCATGCTGATGATCAAACCATGTGTCTGAAACATCAAAATTTGGAATCAATGGTCGGTTAGAAAACGACGAAACTAGCTTTGTGCACACGATCTGACGCATTCAATGCTGGGGTATAGCTGCAGTTGAACAGGACAAAAAAAAACACAACAAGGACAAGGGCAGCAGGGCAAAGGATCGTAAGAAGGGTGGGGACAGGGTACGCTTGAACACACTCAACATCATTGTTGCTCTAATGAAATCCTCTCAGGTCCGCTTCGAATGCAAGCTGTTTGCAACTGTCTGCAAGGTTGTTGGATCGCCCATATGCTGAGTGCATGCATGACATAGTATTCTCAGCATTCGGGAAAAAAGATAAAAAAGATAAATGTATCATTTACGTATTATGCCTATTACTTGCACGGACCCAGTTAAATGTGTCCATCTCATCAAGGCAGAGGATTTCAGCAGTTTTAGTAACGACATAAGCACAGTGTAACAAGAAAACAGATAATCAGGCGCATGGTGACAATCGTATATTACTCATCAAAAACAAGCCAAGCTGAACGAGCTTTCGACCTCAACCCATCTTCAGGTCACAAGCTGAAACAATTTTAAGCCCGTTGGTGGCTTGAGACTGAAAGATCGTATGTCATTTTGGCTCGTCTCCAATGTCTGAAGCACATTTTTTGGCAAGCGGTTGATTGCCTTTGGTCATATTAAAAGATTCACGCTTAAGACGACCTGATGTGGTTGGATCCATGCCTGGTGGTATTTTGTTGCATGCATTATCTGCAACGTAGGAAAGTGTCCTCTTCCCACCATTCTTTCTGGGGCGTGATAATCGTACATCCGGTCTCTTTGGCAAATTTCGAGTTCTCTTGTGTTCGTGTTCTCGTATTCTCGAATACCTGTTTCTGAGTCTCAAATTCAGCAAAGATTGCCAACCTGTGGTTGGACTTATTTGACCTTATTTGACCTGTGGGTCATGACCTAGAAGCCTCAAAACTTTGCCCCAGTGAACTCACCTACAGGCAAACGCACCCTGTGAATTTGGTGTCTCTAACTCTCTTAGTTTATGAGATCTCAGCTGGTCAAAATGACCCCCATCCGAGCAAAGGGTATTGAACCGGCCTCCTGGGCGTGTGTTTTAACACGCGCTCGGGTGGGAGTCAAATTGACCCCCCAAGGTTTTTTCAAAATGGTTTCCGAACAGCGCAGCATAGCCGCGGCAAATTTTGCATAGCTGTAGACAATTAAATAGCGGATCGTTTGACAGCAAACATAAAGATGTACCTTGTAATGTCTCTGACCTATAGCAGGTCAAAATCAGGTCATGGTTTCAGCAAAGGCAATTTCTAGAGAATTGTCCAATCTGATACGATAACGGAGTGTTTGACGAAGCCCTACATCTCTGAGATGCTTTCTTAGGCACCACAAATATTGAATGAGCAAATGACGCTGACCCAACGTCAGGTATGAAGGTCACACCAAGGTCACAACCAACCTGATTTATCACTCTACGGCTTGTTGTATGGGACAGTTTGTGGTGCTCATTTCGAATTTATTGACAGCAGGAACCACATGATACATCTTCCATTGACTTCTGAGAGGTCAGAAATGGTCATTGACCTAAAACGACCCGGGTGCATATTTTGTTTTAGGAGCATACTACCTAGCGCAATCCTTGCCGCTTGTTCAAATGCAAAACTCACAGCAGTTTGGTATGATTTTGGTCGCCATGACCTTCAAAAGCTCGAACAAGGTCACTGACCTCAAATACGCTTTTGACCTTTTGCTTGGAAACAGTTGTCTAGGTTCTGGGAGCAGTTTGGGGACAGACCTATAGTTTGACGTTGTTTGACCTTATTGGACCTGAAGATCATGACCTAGGAAGCTTAAACGTTAACGTAAGTGAGTTAACGCACAGGTCAATATACTCCGTAAATTCGGTGTTTCTAGCTTTCTTAGTTTCCGAGATCTCAGTGGGGTCAGATTGATCTACTCACCCGAGCGAAGGGTATCTAGCCGGCCGGCCGGGGTCGTGTTTACGGTTGTCTTGAGCTGGTTTTGACAAAAAAGATGGCGAGCTGCAGCTATTGGGCTTCAAGTCGACTGTAGTAGAGTTTCTAGAGCAATCCCAGGGAACTGGTGCTTGCACCAACATATTCACTGCCGGGCATTTAACCCTTATTGCATTATCTACGTAAAGGCCCATCTATTTGGCGAAGTTTTGCGATATTATACGGTATCATACAACAGGACCGTGAAACCCGGGCAGTATTCGGAACATTCTTGTACAAATTAACGCCACCCTGTCTCCTCAAATTAACATGCGGGATGTCCGCATGTAAGAAGTGTCTATCTAAGCCAGTCGTTGTCAGCTTTGCGCATATGAAGCTTCCCCAGCAGTTTATCGTGATTAATGAAAATAAGAAATATGTTATCAAGTCATGTAAGCCTAGTGATATGTTGATTGTCTATGGCGAAGTAAATCCGATCTGATATCACAGTGAGTGCTATTTCAGTAGAGTGGGGGCGGCGGCAACCATGCTACGCGTTTGAGAGAAACGACTTCGTTGCAAGTCGTTGTTGCGTTGCTTGTGGGTGTCATTCTATTATTTTAGCGATAGCATGTAGCATCGAGACAAAACGTCAGCTCTTTGGATCAGTATAATGGCGTTGCACCCATCACCAGGTTTCGAAGATCGATTGGCCTCATAGGTCCAGCACATTACCCATGGGTATCACTGGGTCTTTTATTCACACATACATGTCCCGGGCTCAAGGGCTTTTAGTTCGGCGGGTATGCAGCGAGGTCCCAACTAAAATTTGTTTCCTGTTTCCTGTTTCCAGCAAACACGCCGATGGAGCTAAGACGCTGGTGAAAATAGCAATATTCATTGCGAGAAAAAGCAAAGGAAATTACGGCTGACGTGCTTTGTGGAACAAGTTGTGTAGCCAAGCTGGTCAGTAATATTTATGGTTTACTTAATCTTCGAATGCTAAAGTTTTTTCTCCTTTACATGTCAATATTGTTCCGCACCTCCCCGCCAATTTCACACTCTGTCCCTTTCCTGATAATCAGTGTGATGAGGCACCGGCGGAGCTCAGCCAATCGTTGAAGCTTGTTACGTCGTTGCACTTCTTCCTGGTGTCGACCTACCACACGGCACCGGTTGTTTGGTCACGCTCGCTGATTCGTTTGACAAGCAGCAGCCCATGCGCAAGACGAGATGGCAGCATGGCCCATCATCGATCCAGTTCATGATACCATCTAGCCGGCTCTGTCAGATGTCAACAACATTGCTTTACGGATGCTGGGAACGCTCTGCAGTCAAGATCCGTAAAAGGCTGATCTCAATTAGCATTTGTTTAAGATACAATCAGAAGCATGCCTGCAATGGCAGATCAATGGTCATAACACGCTGGAAGCATACTTATCATCCATGTCAACATATAACCACAGACCCCTGGCATCTGTTCAAGGCTTACGGCGTGGATGGCCGCTGCCTAGAAGGCTTGCATTGCGTTAGGACAAAACCAGCTCAAGTGCGTCCCGCTGTCCGGTCAGGTCCCGGTAGCAAAGCCCCGGGGCGTCACATTTTCGTGCTGAGCCTGAGTTGGCATTGGCCTGGCCTGATACTTTCGTCGTTTGGAATTACCAGATTGACATATTTATCGGGCTGATCTTCCGGAACGATATTGTTTTACAGCAAATTACGAGTTTTGTGTCTACAAAAGGCTCGATAAAGGCATGTTGCCGAAAAACCAATCTAACTGTATCTCTATTCTCCTGATTTTTATCCGAGGAATAAGGCTAATCCTACTGTCTTATCTAAATTTAAAGGGGTTTTCGGTAGCAAATGACGGTTGGATTCATTCGTGGATAATAGGTCGGCATGCTTCAAATGAATCGTACGGCAAAGCTATCTTAATTCTCACCTGCATACGAAAATAAATTTAGTTAAGCCCTGCATGATAGCTGGTTGACAGGGCTCAAGCTGCGATTTCAGTTTATACAAATCGCCCGCTTAGAAAAAGCTCAGTTCAGAAAAATGATGACTCGCGATCAGGGGTGCAAACCTGCGCCAACTGAGCTAAATCTTCCCCTGAAAAGCAAACCCGCTCGACGACTGCGAAAAAGCAAAACTCTGTCGGTCTCCTGCTCCTCGGCGTCTGTCGCTTCGTGTCTGGGGCCGCTCTGCCTGCTGTCGACACCAGGCGGTGATGGGTTGGGGTAAGTGCCGGATTAGTCTGCCGCCAGGGAGTTGCGCCATGTTTACGCCGCCCGCATGCCGAGAAGTGACGCCCCGAGACGACCAGTGACGCACCGAGACGACAGCAGATTCTTGCGACCTGGCCGGCGCCGCCGGGCGACTGCGGCGCCGACGGCTGTCCTCACGGAGGGAGAGGGGCGGAAGTGGGGATGGGAGAGGGGGAGTGGAGGCATGAGACTTGAGGAGCAGGATGCGACACTGCATTTTGTCTATCATTTCGCGAAATTGCAAGCGAAATGCGCGACAACTGACGATTTTTCTGAATGAACATGGCTCGGCGTTGGTCGCTGCATTTCTATGTAGTTGGGTCCAAGCGCGATTTTGGAAGGCCTCAAACATTTGACAAAATTTGGCAACACGCGTATGGCGTTACATGCAAACGAACGGAGTATATACCTTCGGCGCACCGCACGGCAACTTCTCGAAAGACCTTGTGCCAGGTTACGTGCGACGGTTGCCAGATTAGCAATATCATTGTGCAATTGTACAGAGAAAAACTACATATCTGTCGCCGGAGATCCCACCGGACAGAACACTCAAAGTTACTCAGCTCACTCAAATTACAAAACCAATAAAACGGGGGCAGCCGAGGCGTTTCGAAGTTACGACGCATCGTTTGCGCCAGGAACGCCTGACAACTCGGTGCAGCTGAAGTACATAAACACCTGGCATAGCCCCCACCGAAGTACGTTCGTGGCAGAACTGCTTCACGACTCGCTTTTCCTACCAGCCCACAGGATTCACGTATTAAAACCCTGCTTTTCACAGGGCTGTGAATCGAATGCTGTCAGGACAAATTTGACAAGCCTGGCACCAAACGGAAGATTGTTCAGTTGTCTTGCGCCGATCTATCAACCATTTTGTATCTAAGAAAAAGAACACCGCGACGTACCGAGTCATAGTTTTCGTGCACGGTCCCCCGTGAATTACCGGACTTTCGCAATAAACCTAGCTGTCTCAGTGCATCAGATGGTGACATGCTAGATTCTATATCGCAGGGCTATGGGTTCAAAGCCAGGGCGTGCCGGAAGATTTTGTTGCATGCTTCCTATACAATATGCTAACTTGTTTGCTATCAACCATGCATGCTGCCAATGCTATCTAGTGTACAGCTCCTTAAGAATTTCTTTCAAAAAGTCTGGGTACAGTGTCTATTTAAATTTTAAATAAGTTCACTATTGTGGCACTCGCGCAAAGCCGCCTTCATTTACCGGCTGCCAAATATTTAGGTTGAACTAAAAATCTAGCCCACATCGCAAATCTAGTGTATTTCTAGTTTCAGACTGTTGTTTTTTGTACTGAGCTTCGTTCTACCCGGTGTCTATTACCATGCACCTCACCCGCCTTATGCACATACCATAACTAATTCGGCCGGCTCAGGCAGTCGACACACTGGTACTTTTGGCGAATGATAAGGCAATCACAGTGGTTGCGTCTTATGCTTCTGACACACTTTACAGTAGCGGCTCAAATAGGACATCAAACACCTATCATATAACTAAGTACCGGACATACCTGGTGCATCTAGCACACCGAAACATCCACCCTCGAAGCCTTCAATCTGACTCACCGGTGCCTTTCGTGAAGATCATCGTTCGCGCGGCCCCGACAATACTGCAGCGCTAAAATTAGTGCCGACGATGATTATTTAAAATGTTTGAAATGTCCAGACTCGTTGCTTAGCAACCATTCCCTCTGACCTGACTGCAGTCTAAAGGGAGCGCTCTAATCGCACGCAAATTGCAGGCATCATTTCGGAAGCAACCTGCAGCCTCACGCGTTAATCAAGCCCGCTGGTGCTTGGATTGAAAGCCATTTCCAAATCCAAAGATTTCCAATCCAAATCCAAATCCAAATCATTTCCAAATCCAAAGATTGGATTGAAAGCTTGAAAAGAAAGATTGAAAATTGGAAAGAAAGATTGAAATTGAAAGCTTGGATTGAAAGAAAGAAATGAATATATATATATATATATATATATATATATATATATATAAATGCGCACATACATAGATGATCCTCAGATAGTGAGAGGGGTAAGCTGTAAAAGCTGGAGGGCAAGGACAGCCATCACTATCGTTTATAAAATTCGTCAACGTTTCGATACATTGCATATCACCATCAGAACATAAGGGTACAAAGGTACAAGGAAATAAAAGTGCATTTAACAGGCATCGCTAGATATGGTCATTGGTCATCAATTGAACATGATTTTTCTGCGCACAAACAGAATAGCTTGAACATTACCAAATCACGTGATATAACTGATTATGATACACAATGCATCAAAGCTTTTTTATCTAATCCAAACGTTCTGAACGGATGAATTTTTGTGATCGGAACTCACACTAAGCAGTGCTTGTTGTGTGAGCCCTGACCCCTGCTATTAGATGGCTCAATTCCAGGACGACGGCAGAGTTTGGTGGCGAAAGCTCAACGTGCCGCAAGGCTTGGCACGGTTTATCCAGCCCTCTGACACCAGCTGACCTTTAGCGTGGCCACTGCCACCGGCCGCAGATCATACCTGCACGGAGCAAAAAGCGAGCACCTAGGCGACTCAAACTCACCCCATCATGGATCGGTGAAATGGAAGACAGACGCTTTCACGAACTGAGCCACCGGGACGGAAAACGTTGCTGAATTATATAAATGATAGCAAGTAGTGCTATTGCCGTCGAATCTTGACTGTTTCTGTATATACATATATATATATATATATATATATATATATATATATATATATATATAGCATCCATGTGTACGTGCTTGCGTGTGTGCGTGCGTGCGTGCGTGCGTACGTGTGTGTAATGTGTGTGTGTACTTCTGGAGCTGGTTCCCCTTTATGCAAAGTGCTGTGGATAACGGCATATTCGTTGTGTAATATCTTATTCGAATTATCGTTCTTACGAACATACTTTCCGTAACGATGCTCATGAGATACTCAATCTTGAAATGTTTGTTATGTTTCGGCTGCCTAGGACATGACCAAGCAATCACAAGTGAGCGATATTTTCAATGCATGCGTTATACCGGTTTGATTTGCATCACGTTCGGTAAAATCAAAATAAGACATACCCTCCGTAAAGGCCGATCGCAATGGACATTCACGATGAACTAATAACGGTGGTTCGGACAAAACCATGGACAAACCGCCCAAAGGTTCCGAGGGAGCCTCCAGCAAGGAAAATTATCACATTCTGGCTATAGGCAGCGGACTATTAAGCGAGCAGACAGTGCAGTGTACATCCGAGACAACGACCCAGTGATCAAACGCCAGGTCAATGCAAGGGGCACACTTCGCTTGTTCGACGGTTCGTCGCCTGCGGAAAGAATGGAATTTTTCCCCTCCTGAGGATTCCTTCGGGAATTTTGAATGAATTGCTACAGTTTTCTCCAAACCACCATAATTGATTCATTGCAAGTTTTTCCCTGCGACCAGCCTTTCCGAGTTCATGTCTCATTGTTCTTTTTTTTAACATTGTTTAGATCAGACCAGTGTACAGTGCTGTTTGAATATTACGCATACTTATAATTGCTTGATGATTTTTTATCTGCGGCGAAGCGCTGCAAAATTTGAGGATTTAGTGTATCTCATGGAAGAAGTGTGTTCGTGAGATCGAAAATTTGAAGAAAAACATACTGTACAACAGTTATGTTCTAACACAGCATACAGCACATACATATACGTATTTATATAGTAACATATTTTAATATAATGATACTTAGAATTTGCTTCTTTACCTGCCGGGAAATAAAAAAGACCGAAAGCCAGTTCGCCAGCCGAAAAACATCCGTGCCAACAGTGCCGCTGTCTCGGTTGAGGACAAATACGCAGTATGCCGTTCAAACCGTGAAATTTACATCAAATAATGCAAACATGAAAGTTAAATTGTCGAACAGTTTGCAACATCAACTTGACATCCAAATATAGGACAGGTATTTCCAAAATGGAGGAGTCGAAGATGAATGTTTTATCCGCTCGGTTCTATGTCGACGCCGCACACTGATACCTTTTGCCGAGCACGCTGTATGCCGGGCACGCTGTATGCAGGGCATGCTACATGCAGGGTCGGCCTAATGATGCTCCCCGTAACGATGCAGCGCTGCTCCACGTCCCGCTCCCGTCCCGTCCTCGTCTTGTCCCGTTCCGTTCCGTTCCGTTCCGTTCCGTTCCGTTCAGTTCAGTTCAGTTCCTATCCCATCCCGTTTCGTTCCGTTCTGTTCTGTTCTGTTCTGTTCTGCTCCGTTCCGTTCCGTTCCGTTCCGTTCCGGTTCGCTCCGTTCCGTTCCGTTCCGCTCCGCTCCGCTCCGTTCAGTTCCGTTCCGTTCCGTTTCCGGTCAGGTTGCGCCACCATCGTTCGGATGAGTAAGACATGGACGCGTTCGGTCACACCGTTCCCGTTCGGTCACACCGCTTTCGGTCACACCGCCACACACGATAACCTGTGTCTGACGACCTTATCCCTGACCAGATCGGCTGATCCACGCCAGGTCAGCCGACTATGTTTGGATCGGCTAACCTGGCCGACCTCGCGGTTCTCAAGGCTCAGCAGCCGACGGCGCGCAGCTGCCTGGCTTTGCTCACGCCTCTGAATGATGCGTACGCACTCCATGCAACAACAAAACAAAAAACACAAACAAGCAGCACGATTCGTTGGGAAGCACGCATATACACCAGTTTGCCATGATATGCAAACTGGAACAGTATTTCCTGGGAACCATGCACATCCAACAGTTTGCCATGGTGTGCAAACTAGAACCGGTAACCAAGCAGACCTGAGGTCAGAAACCGCCGCGTTTCCCTCGGGAGCTCAAAGACCTTGAGCAGACCAAATCAGTTATAGCACCCGTAGACGCGACTGTTGAATTCAACATGAGCTTTGGTCGTTGCACCGTTGTTCCAGTCAGCGCCGCTCGCGCACGGGCGCACCAAGGTGGCCATAGCGGGAGGCGGCACAGGGGTGCACCCAGGCAGCCACAGCGGGAGGCAACGCTGGGGGTGGGGGAGGGAGCCAGGCAGCCACAGTGGGATGCGGCGAAGAGGCGGAGCCAGTCAAGTGTTCGGTATACCGCGTTCGTGTGGATCAGCTCACTTCCGGAACACAGCGATCGCAGCTACGCCACGAAGCTTCCGCGGGGCATTGGTGGAGCACGGCGCGGCCAAACAGCAGTCGCTCGATCAGCAGACGCAACAGAACTGGCAATGGCCGGTGTCTGAATGTCGCACCATGTCCATCCGGCCCTCCCTGCACGTCACAGCTCAGCAGATCAGTCGGTGGCCAACTCCGTGGCCAACGGTCACCATACCGCACAGACCAAGAAAGGGCTTCTGAGCGTGGCATGGCTGCGGAGCCGTCGCGCTCACCGGGCTGGCGCCCCCTCCCTTCCCCCTACCCCCGTGGTATGGTCAGAGGAGCGCATCTGTTGCAAGTGACGCCACTGGAAAAACCAATGGAATGCAGCGATATTGACGTATTCAAACTTCTGGTGTTGAGTTTAACTTTAAAATCCTGCCCATCCAGATAGTTCTGTTGGTAAGAGCGTCAGTGTTTGCATTCAACAGTTGTGGCGGGCTACTTTCAAGACGCTTTAGACACTCGATTGCTTTGCCCAGTTGATTGATTGCTTGATTGAAGCTTGATTGGTTAGAGCGTCATGTTGGCATTCACCAGCTTCAGGCGGGACGGGTTCAAGGCCTTTAGACGCTTGCGTATTTACCCTCACTGAAATGGCTTGCGACCAAGTAGCAGCGCTCGCGCTAAAAGTCAAGTGACGCCAGAGGGTAGAGCGAATAGTTGTAAATTGTTACGCTTTCGTAGCAAAATTCTGCCGTTGACTCGGAATTCCAAAATTGGATGGTAGGATCACGGCTTAACAAGCGCCCGGGTGGCCGGTTGGATACCCTTCGCCCGGGTGAGGGGGTCCGTTTGAGCCCCCTGAGATCCCAGAAACTAAGCAATCTAGATACACCAAATTCTACTGGGTGTGTTGGGCTGTACGTGAACTCACCTGGGCCAAAGTTTGAGGTTCCTGGGTCAGGACCTTTGCGCCAAATAAGGTCCAACAAGGCCAAACTCCAGATTGGTGTAAAAAGTGCCCTCAGAATCTATATACCTGTTCTAAGTAGAACGCCACATGCTCGTTCAAGGTCAGTGACCTTGTCCGACCCCTCGAAGTTTGTGGCTGCCAAAATCACACCAGACTGTTTTGAGTTTTGCATTTGAATAAGCGACAACGATTACGCTAGTCAGTATGTTCCTAGACCAAAACAACGTTGACTTCGGTAGTTTTTGGTCAGCGATCTATTTTGGCATTTAAGTGGCTGATGGAAAATGTATGATGAAGAACTTGCTAGCAATGGATTCGAAATGAGCAGCAGAAATTACCCCATACAGCGCACCCTAGAGTGATAAAACCGATCTTCATCTGACCATCATCCCCAACCCTAGGTTAATGAAATTTGTTCATTGAATTGTTGCATTGCCTAACAAAAATATCTCGGAGATGTGTGGCTTCGTCTAACAAGCCGCTGTTGCATCAAAATAAGCGATTCCCTGGAACCTAGCTTTGCCGGATCAGTAACCGGACTTTGATCTGCCGTACGTCAGCGACATCACAAGGTAAATATATATTTGTAAATTGAATGACCTGCTGATCTGTTGGCTTCAGATTCGCAAAAGTTGGCGAGGCTACGCTGCACCGTTCGGAAACCATTCAGAAACAGAAACCTTTGGGTGGTCAAATTGACTCCACCAGAGCGTGTGTTAAACCAATTACTACTTGAGAAAGTGATCGCTGATCCACGGGATTTGTTCACGCAAAAGGTCTGTAAAAAATATTTTAAAATGGTAGCTGAATTCATTTCACCTATTATTCAGAAATGTTCTGCATTATCAAAATTGTGCCGGGCGAGAAGTATGCAATGAAATAAAATCCCGCTCGGTTGTGTGAAATAAATGCCGCGGGAGAGAGAACGGGAACATCAGTCGCTCCGCAAAAACTGAAGCTGGGTGGACTACAGATTTTACTATCAGTGGGTATAGGATCCTCAGTCACTCTACGTTCCGAACGGGGGGGGGGGGGGTGCTACATGTACCTAAAACAGTTAAGATTGGTTTGGCAGGGCCTACCTGGATCAAGAAGCCCGGAGACAAAAAAGAGCAAAACGAGCCCGGGGGCCCAAACCCCAAGGAGGCGGCAGGTCTGGCTTGTCAGCTTCCTCTCCGACCACTGCCAGCGAGTTAGACCGCGCCCGTCGGACCCGTCGGAGAAATGGCGACACGTGACGGAAACAAACATCACCCGGCTGACGCCTGTTCGGTCCGGTACTCAGATACGTCCTGACAACACATTCATGAAGAGTCGTAAACTGGACGTCCGCTAGACCGCTTGCCAACGCTTGCTTGTTGACTTGTTGTTTGTTAGCACCATGCATGACACCGACGGTACTCAAAATATCATCTTAACTGGAAACAAACGTGACCATGCTGATGTGCTGTTTGAGTTGCTTGAACTGAAGCCCTGCCGGCAAGTTTTCGGGTTATGGGATGAAGGAGGGTGGGTTAAGGTGGCGCAGAACATCCCGCACCTGGGGTTCCATCCGCTGAGTCTCAGCCAGCTTAGGGACCCCTTCTGGTGATTTGTGCTCGGCGCTTGGGCGGGGGCCCCGCCAGGGGATACTTGGGCCCACTCGTGGCTGGTGCAGTTGTCCTGCTCCAGTCAACTGCACTATGAACGGGCTGTCAGCCATGATACAAGATTAAGCAAGAATGAGGAAAGTAGAGCGAGCTGATGGACGTTGCTGCTCCCTTCGGGGCATGCAGCCGGCGGCCCTCTGGTTCGGGTGTCAGCTGTTCAGTCAAAGCATGTCTGAACAGAATGTAGGTGTACGCTAATGAGACACATGAGCACAGCAGAACCAGACGTATCTGGGAACCAGAGGTACAGGGTTTCATCTTCCCGCGCTGTCCGCCCTTCCTGCCAGGGTGAGCGGCGGGCAACGCCAGTAGCTGACCTCAGCAGCTGAGTGCGTCATGAAGTCTCTACCGCACACGAAACAACGATATCACAACCTCTTGGCGCGCCAATGAATCTACGGCACAAAACATGCCAATAAGGTATCAATCACATCCCACGCATCCCACGTACCTAGGTGGCATCCCAACACGAGCAATTGACAGCAACACATACAATTCAGAAAAGTACGCATGCCAGAACCTTCCGGCACATATTGCCACTGAGGTCGTCCTGAGCGTTGTTGGCGCCCAGTGTCGATACATCATTGGTGTCATTTCAGTACAAATACATTTCTGACCCCGCCCGTCCGCAACCGCTTCCTGACAGGCCGCAGTCACCAAGATCGATATGACCATGCATTAGTGTTCTTATTGGGTTCCGTCGGAACACGCGAGATCCAGCTTGATCGAGCACTTGATGACACGGAGGATCTCTGCCAATGAAGCGCTGGAGCTGTTCCTCGTCTGCCTCGCGCCAGAAAGCAGTGCAGCGAAGCAGCACAGTGTAAAAGATGAGCTCCGTTCTAATCATCTCAGAGACATCTGTTTTGCGCCGCCCAGTTCGTTAGGGTGAGGCTAACGAGCTGCCGTCTTCCAGTTAATGCCAAAACATTGCTGCAGGCGACAGCAGCACCAGGTTATTCCAAAGGCAGCTTTCTGCCCGAATGATCAATATTCCTGTCTGCATCAGTCCGAAGGATATAGACTCTGATTGTCTGCTGTGCACTGTTTGAACTTCACGGTAGACACCACGAATGGAGTGCACCGTGAAGTCCAAGCAGTGCACGGCAGACACAATAAGACTTTTTGTCCTTTGGGCTGTGGAGTCCACCGTGAAGTCCAATCACTGGTGGACTCCATTGGCAGAGTCCACGGTGGACGCCACTGGTGGAGTCCACTGGTGCATCCACTGGGGAGTCCCCAGCTTCAGCCGACTCTGCTCTGCGCCTGTTTTGTGTCTGACTGCCCGGTTGAGGGTGGCGGGATTGGGGGAGGGGACAGCCTGGTGGACCTCCAGCGCAGAACAGGGCAGTGAATTTCACACTGGAGGGGCCTGCCTCCCATCCAGTGGAGGGAGGGGGAGGGGGCAGCTGGCGGCGGGACACCGTTCGCCACTATGGCTCGTGTCTCACGCCCCCGGCAGGCGTCCGTTGCGAGATGTCGTGGCCAGGCGCCTCATCTGTTCGCCATCCGACTTTGAACAGAAGCGGGGTGCCGCCGACAGGCAACAGGTGCGGTCAGCTTGGTGGACGGGCGCCCGGCGGCACTGGCGGCGGGCAGTGATGGTGGTGGAGGGGAGGGGCAGGGGTATCGGTGCAGGTACAGCTGCCGTGAAGGAGCACAAGTGTTGGCTGAGAACCACATGGAGGAGACAGTGGAGTCGACATTTGGAACGTGTTTTGAGCGCGTAAACTTCTTCGAACTGGAGTGTCTCTCGAGCCCGCGTCGGAGCGGTAGGACGATTTGTGAAAGAGCAGGCGTGGCCACCACCAGCTGTTCCATTCCTGCTGCTCTTTAGCGCACGAACAATACAAACTTAGACACGCCCGTCGCATTTTAAAGGAATCGTACCACCCGGAAAACAACTTGACAAATAGGTCGCGGCTCTCAGCATTACATCCAGACGCGCAACACATTGTTTTGATACCCGCTCTGTGTTACTCTGCAAAAATAGAAACCGTATCCGTAGCATTCCAAATTATGTAGCTCGATTCCAAATCACCTAACGGCTATTCATATACTAAGCAATGCTCGGAGGTGAAAAACGCCTGATCGATTACCTACAAATATCCATAATGCGCAAATTCACACTTCTGTGAGGTGCACTGAAAAAGATAAAAAGGATTGTTTCAGCACCGGGCCGATCCTAAAATGAGAGCTTTAACAGGAATCGTATGACGCATGTCGTAAGCCATCAAACGGGCCGGAGTCACGCGGCTATCAAACCGCATCACCTTGTTACGCAGGAGTGGACATCCACGGCAATCTCAAGATCAGCACAAACTAGCCAAGACTACGTAGCGTCATTGCCTTCGGGCGCTGATATGTCCACTGCGCGAGATACACTCCACAGCTCTCGTAGAGTGCTGCTGGCGGCCACGCGGCATCACCAGCCGGCTGGCTGACAGCCGGCGACGAGAGGCGGGGAGGGCCACCGCCATTGGCTCCACCGCCATCGTCGAGGTCAGGGTGTACGTGCATCTGGCGGCACTGGCGCTGACCAAGACGGAACTGAGCCTTCAGAGGCCTACAACACCCCTTGCCGTGATTACAGGCGCTGCTTCACATTAAAGCGAGTGCTGAGGTGAGAGGTACCCCCGGATGCACAGGCTGCAATGAACAATGCGGATGTTCTATATTTATGAATTTTGCAAGCAGTGTGCCGAAAGCAAGTCTTATATAGTGGCCTTGTCGTAATGACTTCCTCACAAATAACTCATAAACTCAAGCAACTTTTCCTTAGAGGCTTAAATAATACGCAGACTTAAGGTAAAGTGTAAAAATACTAAGCGTGAACTTGCTTTGATCCTGCTAGATGGCTGAAGATCACGACGACTTGATGGAATGGCTTCAGTTATAATTTAAGCCCGTTTCTTTGATATGCAAATGCGCTGCACTGGCGCAGCAGGGGGTGGGCACTGAGTAAGTTGCTCCCGTCGATACGAGAGCACTGCAGCCAGCCAACCATGGGTGCATGTCAGGCCCGACAGAGCACGCGACATATGCCTCATATTACCCGAGCTATACCAGGCACCAGGACTTCGAGTCCGCCAGGATCGCTCACCCTCGCAGTGACGCTGACGCGCGCGTCAGGCACCAGGACTCCGAGTCCGTCAGGAGCGCTCACCCCTCGCACCGACGCTGACGCGCGCGTCAGGCACCAGGACTCCGAGTCCGTCAGGAGCGCTCACCCTCGCACTGACGCTGGCGCGCGCGTCAGGCACCAGGACTCCGAGTCGGTCAGGAACGCTCACCCTCGCACTGACGCTGGCGCGCGCGTCAGGCACCAGGACTCCGAGTCGGTCAGGAGCACTCACCCTCGCACTGACGCTCACGCGCGCGTCTCAGCGAGCAGCACCCCGGTGCGACGATCGTGACGGTCCCGTTGCAGTGTTGTCTGCGGCGCCGTGGCCCGCCGATGTGATGTATACATGCAGGCCTGCTCCGTGGCGTAAGGACCGCCGCCCCGGGGGTGCGGCTTAGCCGGCATCTACGCTGGGCAGCGCCGCGTTTGGAGTAATGGAACAGTGGGGCCCGTATTCGACGCGCGTCGCTTTCTGCCGCGCAGTGAGTCAGGCGTTGCTCACGGGCTGAGTCGATCGACGCCAGGATGTTTGTGTCAGCGAGGATATAGTGGCAATTACTTTTTTAAGGAACCTCATTTTTATCTTTTTTGGGCTTTTTATCGTGGGACAATACTCCGTTGGCGTCGAAGCTGTTCGAGGTGCCTTGAACGTCCTGCTACCTCCTTGGAAAAATAAAACTATTTCCCCGTGTCCTATTGGGAACCAAGGCGATATTATCTAATACATCGCACTCGGCCACCGTCATCCCCGCAGTAAGACGCTCACGCCTGAACTACAAGGACGGAACTGGCGGCGTAGAAATGGCTGCTGACAAAAGGAGAGTATAGTCCAGGGAGAAGTGTACTCCGCTGAAATCTCCGCTGCGAGAACTCCGTGCTCCGCTGTTCCCCCCCCCCCCCCCCCTACTCCATAACTACAGCCATGTAAATAAAGTTAAGCGCCTTTCCAGCCTAGGACGCAAGCTCGACTGTCCGCCAATACTGTTCTCGCGCGGTTTCTGCAAATTCCCCAGACACGACTCTATCAGCCAAGTGGAACTGGGCGGATGTTTTCGTCAATGGCTGGGACACTACGGTCGATTCCACACCATCACCACCCTCGGAATGGAACTGGATGGGTGTTGCCACCAATGGCTGAGTCAATTCAGTCGATTCCACGACACCATCGCCGCCCTCGGGCGAGCTGGAGGCTCCCGGAGAGCGGGATTTTTTAACAGGCTTTTCAGACATAGGAAGGTCCACGAGCGTCTAACTGGATTTGTGGACGGTGATCGCTTCACAGGCAATCGTCAGCTAACGGGTGATATCATTCTCGTCGTCTACTTGGCGCACCGGGAGAAGTTGATAACTTCGAGGCTCAGCGATGGTCGCTCGGGCTCCCCTGCCCGGCCTACGTAAACTATGCTGATGTTGACAGGCAGGTCATGACCCAGGCATAGGACGTGAGACGGAAGGATAGACTGATGGATAATCTAATCGATTTGCACAGCTGGGACTGCTGAGTGATCTCATCATACCCACTTAAATATACTAAAATGAAAATAAAGGATGGCAATGTTTTTTAGAGAGTCTCGTCTTCGAAAGTCACTTTGGGACTTCCATGATACGCTGGAATTATGCGGAGGAGAGTTCTGGTGTGCTTTTTTCAAAATAGGGGCATTTTTGGGGGCCAAACAGATCGAGATAGAACGGTACTCAAGATTAAACTACTCAACCATGATGAGGCGGTATAAATATGCCATAAACACATAAACAAATGGGGACATGGCCATGTTATGCCGGGCGTTGTTCACGTACTATTCTAAGGGCTATTAGTTAAAATGCCGATTGGCACTGTATTTCACTTTGTTGTTAACTAAGGCGTATGTACCCTAACAGAGCCAGTGTCCTAGATTTATCAACTTTGGGTGCAAAACATCATCCTATAGGGAGGTTTTTTCACTCCTTTCCCCCACATTTCACGTAATTTTTAAACTCCTGACTGATATTGTGTAACCAGACATACCTTACCCATATTTCCCTTTCAGAGATTTTAGGACGTCTTCCAAGTCCGAGCTCACATGAAACCAACAAGGATAAACAAGGCGCCACAGAACCTGGACAACTATGGATATATTCAACCAGAACTACATCTGAATCATGCCTAGGCATGCACAGAGCAAGGGCACCAGGTACCTTCAAGCCCGAGAGACCCAGCGACTCCATCCGCTTGTATTCATCAGGGGTGGTAAAAGTGCATTTTTTTTGCCCACTGAATTCCAGCAGACAAAATTGCCGCCAACAGCGCAACGCGGTGCCATATGACCAGAAATGACAGCGAAATTCTTGCCCAGCGGCGTAATCAGAAATCGGCGATCATCGAAAGTCTCCTTTATCACCACAACTTGCAATATCGTGCCGAGAACCGAAATGATCATTATACAGTGTCACCCAGCTTATGTCGGGATATCTGTTGCTGCGAAGAATGCAGGCACGCTGGCCTTACACAATGGGATAGTCTGATCGCGCATTCAGCCTCCTTTCACCCCCGGGTCTTGCCGTAGCCTCACGTTTAAGCTTGATCTACGACTGGATTTGTTACCCTCGACCGCGAAAAAAACAGCAAAGGATCTCGACAGCCAGGGTAGTTGGGTACAGGAACATTTCCAGGCGGTGGAAGGTTACACTGGGGAATACAGAAAATGTGGTTTAGGAAATAAGTGAAAACTCTGCAAAAAAACGTGGGGGGGGGGAATTCAGTCAATGTCGGGGAGTTTATGCATCCTATTCGGTTGATATATGATGAACGCCTGCAATACGTTAAAAACAAAACAAGGAGTACCCCTGTTCATGCATATTTTCTGGCAAAACACGCTCAGGCTGAAAACCAGGGATGCATGGGCCCTATGCTCCTTTTAGAGCTCAAAACTATTTTCAGAGCACAGTACCAGCCAGACAGAAAATGTGTGAATTTGATGTCATAAAAGGTCGGCGACCAGGCCTTAACGTGTGCGTGGAACGCCGGGCACCTTTGGCTATACATAACCTTAACTCATCATGTGAATGTGATATGTACCTTGATGTATGATGTGTGCTAGGTTGAAATCGTGTGCATGTGTCAGTGATGCATGACGCGTAATGCACTATGCCTGTTTATTCAGAATAGTTTGCATCTATAACTGATGCATGATCTATGATGCCTGTTAAGTTGAAGTCGCTTGTATATTTGAGTGAGGTGTAATGCGTGGTACCTGTTTACCAGAGTTCGTTTGCATTTACACGCATTTTTCACGCATTCTAAGTTTTTGGTTAGATATGCCCTGTATCATAGTAATGGCTAGCAATTGCTCCTTGTTTGACCCCCTGCATGTTGGTGTCCTGCTAAAACTGACTCGCCGTATAAAAGAAGAGCTGAAAAATCGGGTAGGATCATTAGCAGGCAGTCTTTTAATTCTCTTCTGCTATTGGTTTCGATAAAGACACGTGGTTGAGATTTAAAGGCATCTATGTCTCCATTCTCCTGTTTTTTTTTTCTGCAAGGAACGTGGCTATTACTACAGTCTTATCCAAGCAAGTAAATGTTGATTGAGTAAAAGGCAAAGTGCTAAATGATAGGAATCACCTGCGATCAAAACAAACAGGATAAACCTGTCGACAAACACATTTAGGCGAGGGCAGGTTGTAGGGCCAATGGGTTTCCCCCTCCCAATTTTCACGACGTATAAAAATTGACCCTGGCATGATGCCACAGCCAGACAAACTATGCTCCTTTGTGATACCAACGTGGGCCGCATAGGCTGCCTACCCTCACAACCTGCAATTAATATAAGTCATGATTATGTTTAGGGTGCCATCATGAGAGCGTTTGACTTCAATATTTGCGACAACAATAATGGAATACATTGCATTTCCATCTACGCAAATATCCTGCTCATAGGTGCAAAGAAATTGTGCGTATAAATGAGCACTGCAGAGTGAGTCACTTCCAGCACTCTGTGTCACAAAAAGGGTGATATCACCAGCAAATAGTCAAAATTTCTCTCAGTGACAAATGCAGTTTGTTTGATCTAACCTCTATACCAATAAAACCACAATCCATCAGACCACCTCCTATTAGAAGTAAACCTCTTGGTTAAGGGAGATGGCAATAGACCTTTTATGTCAATGGTGATCAGCCTTTTAACCCCACCCCTCCTCACTGCCTACGTTTTCTGCAACTTCTTACTTCTCACCACTCACTTCCTGCTCAATGCCCACATCATTGGCTGGCATACTAGTCCCCAATAGGCAAGATTATTTTTGGAAAAACGTTGAGCAGGGGAATAATTGTCTTTTTGATACTAACAAAGCATAAATGAAATGACTGCATTTCAGGCAGAGGTAAAGGTTTCAAAGGTGAATGGGAAAGCTGAGTAGTGAACAATTTTGTAATATTTCCCCAAAATACGCCAGTCCCCAAGATTTGGCCCAATTCTTTGCAAACCGAAAGGGGGGAGACCTGAACCGAATAAGAGCTAGGTAAAAAGCTCTGATTGGAAGATCTGTTTGACTGGTAACCATTACCAATCAGGAACAAAGCACCAACATAAATTGTCACTTTACAACCATGCACGCCCCCTATAATCCCCTTCCCTGTGGAGTGCCTTCAGACCCCAGCTCCGAACCCACGGCCCTCTTCAAAAGGAGGAATACTCAATGCTTGAGACTGCTACGGTGATTAAACAGCCTTTCTGTTGTTTTTCTGTGTCTTGAAACGCCAGTCTAAATAATGAATAATCACAGGTCAATTTCTACCTCGTTTGTATCGTTTATCTAACTTTCCCTCAAGTGTCAATCAATGAAGTCAACAAGGCCCCAAAATTAAACCTATATAGGTATTCACGAAACTACGATGCGAATGACGCTTGCAAGGCCCTACTGTATTGAAAGTCACCGCTAACCTCACACATCTCGGTTGCATTGCAATGTTTGAAGCATACCCTCGCTGCCAAAACATTGCCACATCTAGATCTTTTTTAGTTTCTTCTACTTTCTAGTTTGGAACACTGAGATTTGGTAATTAAAAATAGTGAATCGGCCAACCGGTCGGGTCTTAGGAGACATACCGATTTGTCGCCGATCTCTCACAGAAGTGGGCGACCAGCTAAAAATCGTAGAATATTCTTGGTGCCGGGTTGGGATAGAGCCTTAAAAAGATACCATGTGTCGGCACAGAGTGCCTACGGAAAAGCTTGCTGGTATTGTGGGAAGAAAAATACTACCACTGAGGCCCATGTGAGGTTGTGGGATGTGCCGTGATATTTTGTCGTGGTCGTCACCAAAACTATCGGTCGCAAGCACTTTTTGGGACCAAGCGTCGCGTGAAAATGGACATTTTGTCGCCGACCTCATCCAGCCCCACCGAAGCACGTTGGTAGCGAAACCGCTCCACGGGCATACTTTTCCTACGGGCCCATGAGCTTTTACGTGTTTAAGGCCTGCTTTGCAGAGAATTCTATCATGCCAATATCATGCACCGAATTCTATCATGCCAATTTTGACGAACCTGGCACCGAACAAAAGTTTGCTTAATTGTCTTGAACTGATCTCTTGACAGTTTTTTTTTTGTCTAGAAAAGCTAAAGCCCACGGCGTCCCGGGTCAAAGTTTTTGTGCATGGTGCGCCGGTGTTTTGGGGCACCCTAAAAGCGCTTGTGGGACTTCTAAAACGTTAAAAACGAGCTATCGAAGCAGCAAACGAGATCCCAAGACTGAAAACAGCTTTGAAATCCAAAAGCAAGGCATCCTTGGCTGTAAGCTTCCTAACCCCTCCCGCTGTGCCCCGGTTTTACCCCTTCTGGGCGAAGTTCTGGCTTCCCCATTCATTAAGCTTAGTATGAGCTTGATCGACATAAACTCGTTCTTGACATCTTGATGTAGGCTAACTTACTGACAGTACAATGCCAACGGTTGACCGCAGCTGCTAATATAAGTACACGGTAACAGGGATAGTTATCTGTGTAGCAGCACATGCGGATAATTCGATTCCGGCATGTGATGTCACTGAGACAGATAGCGCTGGCAAAATATCACGTGCACCTCACAATATTTGCTTCCCTGATGCATCAACGCGCTGCAATCGGATGGCAGAAAGTCCGCGAGAAAAAAACTTTTTATTTTACTGCGAGCCGGTTTTACCCGTTTTATACCGGCTCCCAACTATAGTACAGCGAGCTTTACGTCACTAAGGCGCCCGATGCGCGTCGACACCGCCCGTGCACGTGCAAATTTTGTTTCTACCCGCGCCCAGCCAATAATGACATGTCGAAAGAACACTCTGGCCTGTGCAAATCTGGGGAAGACCATGGCGTAGCGCCATGTTCTGGGAGACCATGGCGTGATGCCATGTCCGGGGAGACCATGGCGTGACATCATATCCGGGGCAACTATGGCGTGACACTATGTCCGGGGCGACCATGGCGTGACACCATATCCGGGGCAACTATGGCGTGACACTGTGTCCAAGGCTCAGCATGGTGTGATACCATGCCCGGGAGCGATCATGGCGTGACATCATGGCAATGGTCAGGAGAGCAGCGCATGCTCCGCACGAGCACTCACGCGCATGCAAACTCATGTCCCAATACAAATTATCAAGTACATGCATATGCCCTGGTGCGTGGTTTCCAGTCAGCCTTGCCTGGTATGTTGGACCTTAAAAGCTGCAAGGCAAGGTCGAATTAATAGTATCTGTGAGCAACAGCTGTGACCGATCAGCATTAACTCAGTTTACAGGGCACAGAATGCCACGCTCGTTGAAAGGCCCTCATCGACAAGAGCAGGGAAAGCGTGCGACCGATGACAGATTTAGAACTGTTTGCTCCCGACTTGTCCAAGAGGATATATGGTCAGGTCCTAAGGGACCTATGAAAAACACTGCCAGCCAGCCGTCAGTTCGGAAGGCCAGAAGTCCGGTTCGCGGTCTGGTGTGGGTCAGTGTTACCTGGAGCTCTGGTGGCCGGCCCCCCTGTGCTTCGCGGGAATGCCTGCCCGGAACTTAATAAGCGTCGCCTCAGAACAAATACAGCACAAATCGCTGAGCTCGCAGAGCTTACACACGGAGCATGAAATTTTTGGTGATGTCACTTATATGCTGCCACTGGTGTGCCGTATGGGAACAGAAAGTACCTTCTGTGTCTATCCCGACATACATATATATATATATATATATATATATATATATATATATATATATGTGTGTGTGTGTGTGTGTGTGTGTGTGTGTGTGTGTGTGTGTGTGTGTGTGTGTGTGTGTGTGTGTGTGTGTGTGTGTGTGTGTGTGTGTGTGTGTGTGTGTGTGTGTGTGTGTGTGTGTGTGTGTGTGTGTGTGTGTGTGGTGTGTGTGTGTGTGTGTGTGTGTGTGTGTGTGTGTGTGTGTGTGTGTGTGTTGTGTGTGTTGTGTGTGTGTGTGTGTGTGCGTATGTCTGTCTCTGTGTCTATATCTGTGCTTGTGTCTGTGACCTTGTATTAAGTACAGTACTCGGCAAGCCTTCACGAACAGCTATTGTTACAACTTGTAGTTTTTACATTCTGCAGTTTTCCTTGCTTGCAAACTTTCATTAAAGCATAAAAGATATCTGAACAATGCAGTGTGTCTGAGCATATTGCGTGTTCTTTCAATGTAAGCGTTTATTAGTTATTGATATCATTCTAGACATCGACAGTGCAAATTGGAAGTCTATTTGATACTGAGATGATAAGTATCGTAAGCCAAGCACAATTTTGAAGAAGAGAAACGATCCCTGGCATTTAAAGCTTTCCACAAGCTAGTTAATTCACATAAAGGACACACATCTTGCTCATCGCTCCGCGTATTCAGTGCTTCCGCGATGCTGAAGACATCTGGTGATGAAGTGTCACCTAGCAGTTGGGCAACAAGCCCCCCCCCCCCGTGCTAGGACTCCTGCTCCCCCCCCCATCACCCCCCCCCATCACCCCCCCCCCCCGCCCCTCCCCGCCCCCCCCCCCCCGGAGACAACCACCCCAGCCTCGCAAACGGTCATAAACAGATTGATTTACGCCGATCTCCGACCAGTATCAACCCACCGTTCAGTCACGTGATCATCCGTCCCGCTGAGGCTCCGCAGCCAATGAGTTTGAGATGATTTATTTTGATTCGAGTCGCTCGCCGCGGCTAGCTGGAAAGCAGTCCGAATTGCGCCTCCAAGATAAAGTAGGCCTTCCGAAGTCCGGGTAAACGCATTTTCTGGTGCGTGGCAACAAGCAATGCTCGAAACATTTTCTTATCTTTAACTGGGAGCATAGTTTTGCAATACAAGTTTGGGAGGGAGGGGGATAGATATTAAAACATTCCCATAAAGTACTGAAAATAGGTTTCTAACCAGAATCGGTCTGTTATCCTTTCAAGTGGGAACTTAACTACATAGAAACTACAAACTTGTCCATAACCGACACAAGGATGATAGAATTCTTGTCTTCACCTTACATCACTGAGCGCTTCTACCAAAAGTGCTGCCATGGTACGGTGGTGCAGCGGTGCGGCTATAGCTTCAGTCACATGCGAAAATACTACGCTGGTTTCCTTAACTTCCGCGTTAAATTAAGCATTTCGCAAATTTCTATAGTGTAAAGAAAGGTTGTGTGGTGAAAGGTAAGATGCTAAACCAAGGTATTGTGCCCTCCAAGCCTTAGAAAGCAGGTCTCTGCCAACAGCAGGTGACTGAGCTGTGCTATACGCACCGATTCACATATCAATTCACAATTCACAGTTGACATCAATTCACAAATCAGTATACACCCGGAGTGGCCAGGGCTGCTGGCTTCGAACTATCCCAGATCCGTTATCTTAGATGGATATACGCCATGGTGAACACCTCTGCTAAATAACACCCGGCAGGCTTGGCATGTCATAAATTCGACGACGCGGACGATGAGTTGTGGCTGTGGACATTGGATGCTGGCTCATTATGCTGCGTCATAGCTGGGTCGTCCATAGATGTTCAGTGTCACTAGATCGAGACAAGCATTCCCAGAGGGCCAAGCTAAGTATTAGCGTGTCTTGGATAGGAGGATGCATCATTACAGCATATAGCTTCCGGTTGCTCCATGTCATTTCCACACGTCCTGCATTAGCAGCAACTTCCCAACAACAGTGCGGCCCACCACTGGGAGCGGCAGTCGAATGAACGCAACGCTACCTCATTGCCGCCCGTCCGCGCGGAACGGCTCCTGCAAAGTTCAAAATTTTGGACCGCGTCATGCTGAGCTCCTCGTCTCACGTGCTCAGTGTCCTCGGTTCAGTCTGAAGCGCCTGATGTTTTCGAAGCCACAGGTGCGATGACGGAAGGTGCTCGCCCGCGCACGTCCGATGACTCCGCGTCCAATGCAAGCAATCAGTGGCGAGGCCACAGCGCCGCCGAATCAGTGAACCAGCCCGTGTTGAGAAAAAGACCTCCGAGGCTACAGCGTCACCAAACAAGTCACCCAGGCCGGGTCGAGAACAAGCCTTCGAGGTCCCATAGACAGTCCTCAGTGTCGCAACGGAGTAGATCTTCTAAAAGCAGCTACGCTGCGCTGGTACGGGGCAGCGGCCTTTTTCTTACACATCCAATCAGTCATTTGCTTCATATGGAAAGTCGAGAGCCAAAAAGTTCGCAATTCAAGCGAGGGTGATGGGCCAGAATCAGGCTGGTAGTGTCTGGCGTAAAAAGCACGGTAAATTATGATTGCGGTTCCACAGATCACTGCGTCTTTTATCACTGCATAATATTTTCGGCGAGTTGGCAACCATTCATTACCATTTGGAACCGGAGCCTATGTTATTTGGTGTCATTTCCGGAAAGAAGCGAAGCACGAGGAAGGACTTTCGGTGGCGAAGGACTGTCCAGAGGCGCTTTGGGTCGGGCATTTCGTCTGTGCACAAGAGACCAGCCCGTGGTTATCATTCGACAGATTGCTGTTGCTAGATGTTTATTCTGTTCCAATTGCAAGATGTTTTTTGCAAGGTTGGCATGATCAGAGTGTCGACGACTTTCATCAATGTGAGACAAAGTTCGGAGACTTAAGATTTAACTAGCTGCAGTTTTGCATGTTGACAAGTTTGAAGGTGCGTTTTCCGCACAGTGGCTGTTTTTTTTAGATAGCTGCATCTGCATCTTACGTTTTTATATTTGCCAACAATGCCCGAGAAGTCGAAGGCATTGTCCGGTGCTCGTCCTATTTTGGTGGTATTGCGAAGGCCGTCCATTGGAAGGACTGACTGCGGCATCGGCGGTATCTGCGCTGATCAGTGAATTTACTCTCAAGAATTGTGGTTCTTTAATAGAGTTCTCATTTCAGAATGCCACTGGGCATTCTGAGACTCAGCGATGAACGGAAGTGACCAAAGCAGTTAACAGGCCCTTAAAACTCAAAAACTAACTGTCCAACTTCCTCGCCAGAAGGATATAAGGCAGCTTCGTCGAAATCAGATTCCACGCAGTGGAGGCGTTATCAACAACAAAAGGAAGGCCGCCGATGAGAATAAGCCCGAGGTAAAAGGAACATAAAGAAACGGAGATCTGGTTCCTTCGATATCAAACCAATCAACACTGAAGAAAAAAGTGGAATGACGTGAGGGAGTCCCTACAGCGCTGCGGTATGGTGCAGAACCGGGAAGTAAAAATAAAAACCGTTCCAAAGGCTAAAAGATCACAAGGTATGAAAAACACAGACATTCCGCTCCAGAGCATCGCAGTCGTTATAAACCTGCTCGTCACTGAGCCGTGCAGGCCCCGTGATTTTATGTCCTCGCTGTTGACGCAAGATGTCTCCCTTTTAAGCGAACCAAACTTAAATAATTTGATAAATCGAAGGATGACACAAAACTGACCGACAGCGAGCTTAACTGGGACATCTGCAAAAGAAACGAGGCTGGTGAAAGCACAGCGGCAATTTTGGTGCTTGTTCTCTCAATCATTTGCATCTTTGTCAGACATGACACCGTCAAAAAACAAAACAAAACAAAGCAAAACCAGTATGGCAGGCAAACAAACTCTGAGCATAGAAATTGCACGTAGCGTGCAAATAAAGTTTGCTTAACTACGCAAATTGCATGCATTAGAATTGGTGGCTGATTCCGTGCTTGAAATATGTGTGGAAAGTTTCTAGAAAATTAACATTGATCAAAGCGATGCAACACAACCATGGAGAACTTTTGATTTTGTGCACGTGCATCCAAACTTAATTTGCCTCCACTTGTAGATGACGTGATCAGTGGCGGTTATCAAGCTCACTAAATTAGTGGTGGAAGATATCTCCGTCACCGCATTTAGAGATATATAATTACTAACATCTCCCACTCTCTCGCACCCCAATGACCGTGTGTGCGGCCAGGTCCGTGCGCCGATGCCAACGAAAGAGAGCAGTTACGACCGCTCAGGCCCCGCGTCGGGCCGCCGGGCGGTCAGCAGAAGCTTGCGCTGGCAGCACATAGCCGCTGTTGTGTTAACGCCGTGGCGTCGTCAGTGTTCGCTGCCGGCCGTCGGACGTAGCATGAGCACGGTGACGTCCAGCTGGCGCTCCTCGCCTGTGCTGTCACAAGCCGCGTGCCTGTGCGTGCGGGCGTGCGTGCGTGCTTGCGTGTGCTTACATGTGTGCATGTGTGACGTGCCTCGGTGCAGCTGACATCAACGGCATGCTGTCCAATCTGTGCAAGATGTAATTATGTTCCCCTGCTTTAAGCGCTGCATACGTAACTGTTACATACTACTACTGCGTTGCTACTACGCAACAAATATGGGCTGCTACGCAGCATACTGCTACTTCTACCTTGAAACAGTACTCTTACACTCATCAACATCCGTTATGTTTATATCGTCATCTATACCATTATCTATTCCATTACCATATATTACACCAATAGCCATTAGCAGCTATACCATAGCTAGCTATCTTACCATATCTGCCTTGAGGTGAATCTTAAACGTTCACAACGAGCCACGTCCCTCCATTTCAGGGGCAGTTTGTTTGATCTCAAGTGCACCAACCGTGCCTATTTCAGGTCGATAATGACCCCGTCTACCCGTACGTCTATCGATAATACCCGTCTTCGAACGGATCGTTGCTGTGATGGCCTAGTATACACTGATTTGATGGGGGTGTCCCGGTATCTCTGTATCCCCATGGTACAAGAGGCACTGGACCGTGCGGCTTCAGTTCATCATTTCTGAGCTTGTCAATTCAGTGTCACGACGTCGATGGCCTGGGCTCGGCGTTGATGTCGGTGATGACGTCACGGTCCGTGTGACCTGGCCACTGGTAAGCCGGACCGAGGGTTCGTGAGGTCAGTGATGACGTCACGATCCGTGTGACCTGGCCACTGGTAAGCCGGACCGAGGGTTCGTGAGGTCAGTGGTGACGTCACGGTCCGTGTGACCTGGCCACTGGTAAGCCGGACCGAGGGTTCGTGAAGTCAGTGATGACGTCACGGTCCGTGTGTCCTGGCCACGGGTCAGTTGAGCCGACGCTCGGCGGGGCCAGTCGAAGACAGTCTCTCAAGTCTGACGGTTGGTGATTTAAATGCATGACGTCACGTCACTCCATGATGAACGGTACAGCGCATCGGTGTGCGATACTCGTCTTGTAACGGTTATCAGTCCGTAAAATGTGCGTAGATTAAGCATAGAATGCTTGCGAGCGGCTCAAATGTGAGTAAACCTACGCTGATTTATGCGAAGATCGGTGTCATTTCATTATTATGTTATCCCCGCGCATATCTCATTTATGCAAACATGCCACATCTAATTCAACGAGCAATTCCTAGAACACGAGCAATCACTAGCTATGTTACGCTCGTTAGTTTGATGATGACATTAAAGATGCATCGCAAGGGGAGACTTTCAGAAGTACTACTGGTTGCTTACTAATTAGTAAGCAGCCAGTAGTATTACTCAGATATTACTCAGACACATTCATCGTTAAGAATTTGACGATGAATGTGTCTGAAAGACCGTGATTTTTTCTGATACGTTTCCTGAGAATTAACGATGAAGCAGCCAAATCTTCTCAGTGTAGGACGACATTATGTTTACACGGCATGTACATTAAGCCCTCTTACTAAGATGGTTTCTTGGAGGCTAGAAACAACGGCGGGGAAGGGCGAATGCGTATATAAATAAGATGTAAAACGCCGCCAATAATATGGCTAAGGGCGGAAATCCGTTTGATGCACTGGAGACCAGAGGGCAAACGAGCAAAAAAAAACAACACTTAGTGTCTTATTTCAGTGGTTTTGAGTAGCTCTTCAATGATTTGAGTGCCTGGAGAGAAGCTCTACACATGGACGTAGTGCTCAAGAGTTCAGCTCACTTCCCAACATCATCTATAAGACCTAGCGATCTCGTCCAAATTTCGCGCTCAACCGCCAGCTCCATCCCACCGTAACCTAGTGGGAGCTGATTAGCTCGTGTTACTCTCACATTGTAGGAGCTGATTAGCTCGTGCCACTCTCACTTCATGAGAGCTGATAAGCTTATGTTACCATCACCTTGTAGGGGCCGATTAGCTTGTGTCACCCTCCCCTTGTGGGAACTGATTAGCTCGTGTTACCCTCACGTCGTTGGGGCTGATAAGCTTGTGTTGCCCTCACCTTGTAGGCGCTGATGAGGTCGTCCCAGTGGAGGCACACTCGGAGCCAGAGCGCCTGCGGCAGCGCCAGGCTGACAGAGAGCACCCAGATGGTGACGATGGCCACCTTGGTCCGCTGCCGTGACTGGTGGTTGATCAGGCGATAGACGATCGCCTGGTACCGGTCCATCGCGATCGCGGTCAGGGTGAACACGCTGACCTGGAACGAGGTCACCGTTAGTTCGCTTGAGTTTGGAAATCGACGTCGATGCCTATGCGTCTGCATTGGTCTGAAACTCGTCTCTTCACGTCTGTCTGAACACGTCGGGAGGCTCGGATCGAGCGTTTACACTCGTATCCGCCGTCTACACTCGTCTAGTCCACCGCGCTCGTCTGCAGACTCGTCTCGTCTGCTTGCACTCTTCTGCAAACTCGTCTCGTCCGTCCGCACTCTTTTTGAGACTCCAATCGACAGTCGTCGCTGGTATTATCCGTCTACACCAATCTTGTGTGTCTGCAAACGTCCGCAAACTCGTTTCGTCTGTCTACACAGTTTTGCAAACTCGTTATGTCAGTCTACACTCTTCTGCAGATGCCGGCACTGTCAGTCACTTATATCGACCTGAATAGACCACCCCAACGTACGCAACGGTTAAGCGCCATAACACAGCTTATAATGTTTATCGTCTTCGTTATCATCGAAATATGAGCATTTTGGCCTGGGGCTCTAGCATAGCTGCCACGATGTCCCATCATATTGGCCTTGACACGTGGCTTTTGAAAAAGTTAGATCACAGCAGTAATACAAAGAAGGCAAACAGATCGCTGAGCTAAAAAATGAATCGTTTTATAGAATTGCGCGTTCCTACGCTACCCATTGATTTTCCTCAGGCTATTTGAATATCTTCTGCGGATGGCACGTTCGTGATTGGATGAATGGTTATGCCATTGCTACGTAAAAAGTTCATTCTAAGTCCATGCTATTAACATGAATGGACCTACAGTTTATCACCAGAAGGCCGTCTTGCACTTACGCAATGTTAGAAAAGAGCCCCCTCAAACACAAGCTAGCACCAGGAGGGGGGGGGGGGGAGGGGAGGGAGAGAGATCTTTGCTCCTCGGTTGTCAGATGCGCCGTCACCGGGCGGCCCACCCACCAGACCAGACCAGACCAGACCAGACCGGTGACAGCTGGCGACAGGCGCAGCGCCGGCTCTGTCCATTTGGACGGGCGGTTGCTTCAGAGTTTCAGATGGAGAGTGGTCGTCGGTTTATGAGGAGGCGGGAGCTGGTCGCGTCGCGTGGGCCGAAAAGACATCAGGGAAAGCATCGAAGTATTCTGGTTACTCTTTTTTCAGAGTTTTGAAGGAAAATCATGCCAAATGAGGCAGTTATGCGCTATTCACATAACAGTGCATGAGCTACTTGCACTTACGCTGAGGCAACAAGAGCTAAAGCAATAATAGATCAACATAAATATGAAACGTTATACTACGGGCTTGATTTCTTCCCCATAGCGTTTAGAACTACGACTCTTCGAGGCAAACTGGCATCGGGAATGGGTGTATCATACGGTCCTTGTGACGCACTAGTTCACACTCCGACCATTGTGCTCCTTGGCAAGAGGCCCTTGCCCGCTGAGCCAATCACAAATGTTGCTTTTTTCGCACCCTAGTGCGCATACGGCGGCTACGACTGCTGGAATGTAGCATAGTATTCTTACAAGCCGTTGAAAGCGTAATTTAGACTAGAAGCCAATTAACATTGATATCCGCATCACATTTCTACGGTGCTGCAGTGACACTACTCGGTGATATTATCACGCGTAGCTTTTTCTGAGGCTGAACTTAAGTTTTAAAAAAAATGCCCCGAAAGTGGGACACTCCCTTTAAGATCACATTTGAGCATGAGCAGGTACCCTGGCCGCCTGCTGCTGACCACAGATGTTGTCGGGTAGCACTTGGCGTTTGCTCTGCCCAGCCATCGCGAACTCAATATCACGTCCAGTCTGCTCTATCAGGCTGTGCGATAACATCGACACGTGCACCTCATCTGACTCCAGGCGACCGCTGACATCGCGAATGGGTTGAAATGAGGCACGTACCCACATGCCCCTCCATCTAGCCACAACGTATCAATCGGGATTTTGTTGGAGATCAATCGGACAGTTTGGCTTTTGCTGTATACCGATACTGACAACTCGCGAATCATGGAAAACTCCCGCCCCTGTGTATCATCGCTCGCTATGAGCCGATTTATGGCTGCACCGAGTGAAGATGGCAGAGTGGCAGCGCCGGCCCTCTGGCAAAATCTAGCGCCACTCATTGCCTGCTGCTGCGTGACTCTGAATGACCAAACAGATTTCCTTCGTTTTTACAGCTGACTTCGCATCGTTATGTCGAGCTATCGGGGACGATGGCCAGCTGATTATCAAGACATCATTAAAATTAAGAGATATTTATGCACAGAAATAAATCACGGCGACTGATTATGGCCTGCATGGGTAGCAATAACCTGTAGGTGACTATTGTACACTGGGAACACGCTGGCAGCGTGCATCTGGGTGGCTGGTGAATGCCGTAAATAGCTTCATTCTCACAGGTCGAAAGGTTATAAGTTCGGCCAGATGTGAAACGCAGCGTGCCCTCAATGGCGGCTCGGCTCATACGTCTGTGTAGTTGTTACCTCGCCTGCTAAAAAATATAGCTGCTCTGGTTTTCTAGGGTTAGTAAATCACGGACCGGTCAAGTCATGGCTGGTGAAGGTCAAGGACGGTCAAGCAAAGTTGGATAACTACGCCGCTCTATCAGTTTGGTGTATCTCCTTTCCTTTCTTTTTCCATTCCCTTTGATTAAGCCCATCAGGGGCGCATCGATCCGAGAGCACCGCCGCACAAATAGAAATTGCCGGCCAGGGCTAACCATTGTTTTTCAACTGGTAAGACGGGTCATTGCGTCGGAAAATGATATGTCACGAGTTGTTGTGGCGCGGCCACATGCGTGTGCGTGCCATTTGGAGCCATGTCGTGCCCACGCGTGTACGTGCCGTTTGCAGCCACCACAAGCACGTACAACACGACAGGATAAATGAAAAATGATTAATATCCTGACAGGTTTGCGTAGAGATATGGAGCGGAAATTGGAGAAATGCCAGCTGCGTGTAGCCAGACGCAGCACCACAATTTGCCCTTATCAGGTATGATATTTAAAAGATAAGACGATTTTCCTAGGAATAGCCTTATTCCTAGGAAAAACCAGAACAGAGATATCGTTAGGTGGATATGTCGGCAACATGCCTTTCTCAAAACAACAGCAGAAGTAAATATTTCTGCACATTGAGAAAGGCACGTTGCCAAAACATCAACCTAACTACATCTCTATCCTCCTGTTTTTTCCGAGGAATAAGACTAATGCTACTATCTTATCTATGTGACTAATGTTCCCCGCTGATGTAATGAACAACTTACGTAATACGATATTTAGGGTTTACTGCTCATTGAGCAGTGCGTGTGAGTGCACCCGGAACTTTTTTCGTTCCGTTTTTGTCCCGCTGACAGCACATTATACGATAAGACAGGGTCCGATGTCATGGACAGACGAATGCGTCCAGCCTGTCACGACGGATTAGTCCGGCCGCCGCATAAGCCGCTGTGTTGTCTGAGCTGCACAGCTGTTTGCCACGCCCTGGTGTGACACATATGTGAGGCTTGACTGCTGCTGATGCGGCTCCATAAACGAGCGTGGCTTGGCCTTTTTGCGAGCATCTTGTACTCCTGTCCAACTGGTAAGATTTATCACATCACGTTTTCACACAATGCTTAGTTTTGAAACGAAGAACACCAAGCATGCGGAAAAGAGCATGACTTGGCTGGTCTTGCGTGGCCAAGACCAGAGAAAGACGTCCAACTGCGCTCGCCCGACTCCGCACACGCGCCTGGGTACGCCATTGCGCGGAGTGGCCGTCCCTGCACATTGACCTGAATCCGCCCCTGTGGCGCTGAGCGACAATGTGCAGGACTGCCTCGCTCGGCGCGCGGCAGGGTTAACTGCAAACAATCGCTGACTCGATAACCCGATTAGTTGACTGGCTGAGGGCTGTGAACTTCACTCCTGTAGAGGCCAGATCATTTGTTTACTTTAAAATTTAGGGCCGCCAAAGGAATGCACTGTTCATTACCCTAACTGCGGCTGGACATAACTGCAGCTTTCACAGCGGAAGCGGCACTGTACATCGAGACCACTTCCCTAAGTGTAGCCACGTTTCGAAGACTACCGCAGATTACCATGCTGTTTTAGTCCAAATTGTGCTGCTTCATAAATAGCGGGTGCGCGCGAGAACCGTGCCAACAGAAGAGTGCGCGGCGGTAAGCCACGCGCCGTAATTGCGCCACGGTCTTCACTCGGCCTCATAAACATGCATGAAACGTGGTTATATCTGGAAGCTTTTTACTCTGGCACGCTGAACCACGTCAGGTGCTGCCGTACGACGTCGGATTCTCAGCCGTGCTAATGGCAAACCAATGTGTTTGGGAAGAGTGTTGTGCTCAGGGCGTGATGGAGTAGGAACGGCCATGCCTATTATTTGCTTAAAAAAACAAGACCAAATTTGGTCATCCGTGATATGCACAATGCACGTCGAAGCGTGAAACATGGGGAGCATGTCGATGGAGCTTCCCTCATACACGAACCAGTCTGCACTCGTTAACGACATGAATTCGGACTTCATTTAGCAGGATTCATTAGTGCAGCCGGAAGGTACTACAATAACCAGATGAAGGCTATATATTCGAGCCTGAATGCATTTTTGTTGGAGTTTGCACTGTCCCACGACTTGGCAAACATTTAAGGCAGACGGCTGTATTCTGGTGGCAACAGAATAGCTCGGAGTGGCCCACCAGTTGGCTCCGGTACAACTCCAGTACCGCTGGGAGTGTTGAGATGCGACGACCGCCTACGCGCAGTATCTGAATATTGCATTTCCTCTCACGTGGTTCAGCTTTGACACATTATGCAGGCGTCTGCAACCACTCAAGTGCAGGTCTAAGGCTCCCATGTTTAACGTCAGGACACTGACGAACCATCTAAAGCGGCCTTTTCGAGGAAGAATCGAGAACAGGAGTGCTCAGCCCTCAAGGTCACCTTCTTACCAAAACTCACTCACGACTCTGACCTCGGAAGGCCGTCTTGGGGAGTGCATAACTGGTACGGGTAGGCAGTTCATGGGGGCCACTCTAAGTGCAGCCCATCGATTGGCTGAAGGCCTATCCGTAGCCGGTGAGCCATCCCTGATTCAAAGATGGATGGGCTGGGATGGAATGGCCGCGTCTGCTCCGCCGCCACTTGAAACCATGCTTTGAAAGACCAGAGTTAGCGGTTTGGCGAGCCTCAGAGAGTAGTCAGTGGAACCGGTCTATAATATTCTGCAATGCCTCCAGATGACACACAATTTCGATACCGTGCTTATGCATGGCGGTGACGGGGCAAATAACTCTACGTTTGTTACGGCCCAAAGAAAGATCCAAAAATAACAAACCATGGGAGGTTAAATGCACCAATTCACTTTCGATTTTTGTTTATCGTACCCTAGGAATTTGGGAGTGTTGTGATGCGACGACCGCCTACGCGCATCAATTTTGACTCAGTTTTTTGGGAGGTTTACGGGACTGAAGAAGATATTCAGTACCGCATCATGCTAGGACTTGGCCGGCCTGAGCCAGGTTGACCTTGTTTGGCCGGTTGCCAGCTGGCCTTTCTTTGTCAGTCGGGCGTGACAATACGTCCTGTCTAGGAACCGTACTCCGTGCCGCTAACCGTCAATCTACCCATGCAGCTAGATTACTATCCTGGCCGATGGCCCCTAAGCCAAGGTGTGAATATGTAAACCAAATTATCCTACCGCTATGTTATGTTTGTAAACAGCTTTTAAAAGATCTGCTATTGACTACGACGAAGCGATGGCGCTCACTTAGTCTTAAACGAAAGCAGGCGAGCAGTTAGAGATTAGCTTTATATCAACAGGTCTGGAGTTCGATTCCCGCTGCCTCCTAAGCCCGATGACTCCCTTTGACTCAGGGCGGCGACTCCATTTGACTCAGGGCGGTGGCTCCCTTTAAGCCCGGGCGTACTCACGCTGACGCTGAGCGTAGCGAAGAACTCCGATGTGGGGCACATGAAGTGCGCCAGGTTCCAGCGCTGAAGCAACGCCGACTGGAACTGGAACGGGATGGAGAAGACGCCGATGAGGATGTCGGCCACCGCCAGGTTACCGATGAAGTAGTTCACCGTGGTGCGCATCCTGCGGAAGGGAATGCTGTTAGGGAACGTGCATGTTGTCAACACTAATCTGCCCGGTGCCCTTAAGTCACGCTATGTTGCTTTTACAGTCACGTATTTTTACTGTCATATTTGTACTACAGCTCCAGATGGCTGCGATGTTGATTTTGCCTTTCTGCCCTTTCGATTTAAACCGCTACACGAAGCTCCTTGCACCGCACGTCATCGAACGGCAATACGTCACGAACTTCCCAAGCGTTTTTCGTCACTTAAGTTCGGATTTCGACTATTTCAAGCTGAAAACGAATTCGTAATTTTCGCAAGCTCTTTCCAGACGACGTCTGGTCTTGGTGCAGCATGAACATAACAACATCTTCGTGCATTTTTTGTCAATGTCGTGATTTTTTCTGCGTGCATTGATTGACTACGCCACGCGTGAGTCACACATGCCCACGGCGGACCAAATTTAGCAGCCAAGTCCCCGGCGGATGCGGTCCGGGCAGCAGGCCACCCGACGGCTGGACAATCAGCTCCCAGCCCGCGGCGCATCGCACAGTGTGACCTTTGACCTGCGTGCTCCGTTTAGCCGGGGCAGAGCGGCCACCGGTATAGAGACACGGCTACCCATGCTTTTAGGTTGTTCACTGAGATCTAACGTCAGTAGCTCGGGGTAAATTTGGTGTTAGCGCAATTCAAAAACAGGCGAATATCTTGCACATTCTCTACAAATCGCACCAAAAGAGAACATCTCCATTACAGTAATGCGCATCAAGCCCGTAAAACATATCATGCCGCTAAGAGTTTTTCCAGTCATATGCAGCGGCACAAAAACATGGTCACAAGATCCAGGTAACGTGCCCTCACTTTTGTTATAAATGTCGAAGAAGTGACTTCGACAAACAGCCATGCCGAGATGCATGAAATGCACTGCTGTGAGTACCCATGACCGATTCGAATGCAACATAACTGTTTTCGAGGTTAAAAACGGTGAACGCGGCACCAGCGGCAAAGATGGGGCTGATCTCTGAAAGCGCAAATTTATGATATGGTTGGCGGAGTGGACAGGTCGATCCGACGCAACAGCCAGATACACGTGCGCTAGATGCACGTTACACGTGCGTTGTAAGCTGCCGTCAGGGCTGGTAAAACATGCCGACTTGGTGGATACGGTCGGCGATAAAATTGTACATTTTCACGCAAGCCTTGGTGTCAAAGATGCTTTTGACAGGGCATTTTGGCGACGGCCACGACGACATAACACAGCACGCTGCAAAACTCGACATCAAGTACCCATACATCGACATTATGTCCCCATGGTGATGGATTTCGTCACACGACACCAGCGAGTCTTTCTGTTAAGACTCTTTACCGTGCCCTACGGCACCATGATTTCTTTTTTAGGTTTTATTCTAGAACGGCGAAAAAAATATCCTATAATTTCTAGCTGATCACTGGACTCGGTGACAGATCGGCGGCAAATCAGCATATCTTCCACGACGCGTCCGGTCGGCCGATTCGCTGTTTTTACCAGCCGACTCTCAGTGTCCCAAAATGGGCAGTATGAAATGCTGAAAACAATCTAGACATGGGGATTCATAAGGCCGCAAGGGCATGTTTCCATCGTTACGATGCGACTGACTAAGGTGGGCGGTGACTTTCAATGCACTGCAACTTTGCAAGCGCCACTCGCATTACAGGACCATGAACAAATGCTTAGGCTTTAATTTTTGGGTCCAGCGTAATTCGTTGCGGTGCCGTGATTCAGCATCGTGTGCTCAGCGACGATAGGCAGTGATAGTTCAGGGTAAGTCAGCGAGACGATCCGATCCTGGTAGAAATGGATCTGTGATCATTCTCACCGCGTTTTCTATTCGCAGCAAAGTCTGTTGACTCACGGTGGCAGTCACAAACGACCAGTATAGTATAGTATAGACCAGTATAGTATAGTATAGACCAGTATACTCCCTCTGAAAAGAACAACGTGGGTTCGACGTTGAAGTCTGATGACCCTTATCTTGAGGGGGAATGACAGGAGCGGATGATTGAAATGCCAACGTATGCTATTTTTGCTCTTGTCCTGATTGACAGTAGTTACCAGTCAACATAGATCTACAAATCAGGGGTGTACCTAGGCTCCTACTCAGTTCAGGGCTCTATCCCTCCCCCTTCAGTTTGCGAAGAAGTGTGTCAGTCTGGAGGCATCCGTATTTTCGGGGTAGATTGCATAATTTTCCACTGCTCCATCCAATCTTTCTTCAAAACTATGTCCTTGCTTAAAATGCAACTATTTCATCAATGTTTTGTTAGTATTTAAACAACTATTCAAAGTTCAAACTTTTGCTTCTATGAGCCTCAGTTTCTGGAAATTTATCGGGCAGCCAATGATGTATGTAATGAGAAGGCAATGATAGGTGTGGCGTGAGGTGGTGAATCAAATGCAGGCGATGAGGAGAGAGGGTGCAGGTTCCAATTACCATATCACCCTTAGCCAGCAGCTTTACTTCAAATGGCGGGGGGTTTATGGTATTGTGGTCCAACCGTCCTAGGAGTTCAGTGAAATATGGGCATGTAATCGTCTCTGTTGTCAATGTTGTCTGCTTGCTGATGATAGCACCCGGACGGTAACAGGAAAACACTGGAATTGAGTCATCCAGCAATGCTCATTCCTATGCATTTGTTTGCACTCGCGAGCATGACAAATGTAATATAAATTTGAAATTAATCATCTGAGCAACATAATGGTGAAAAACAAAGTAGGTTGTATGGTGGTCGTATAGTGACAGGGGCGTCAATTTTATATGCATGATCAGGGAAAAGTAGCAAGCCATGGGTCTCGGTCAATGAATAAAGCTAAAAAAGATACATTTTGTGCTGTGGTTATCTTTTTATACTCTGGTAATCTTCCAGTCCAGAGTGTAGTGTAAAGGGGGAGGAGCACCAGATTGAGGGGGCCCAATACAACATGGGGGTTGGCAGGGCCCGAGAAATTGATTTGAATCGACATTCCTGCATTATACATGACAAGTATCACAGGTACGATTAAATTTCCATGTTAATAAGCGTTCGAAGGGCAGTTTTGGCTTACTGATTGAATTTCTACCCCTGTTTGGATGTTGGTAACAAAATATGTCATTTTGCTGTACCACCTGATTTTTTCATGATCTGAGATGCAGATTTGTACACCAGCGTATATCAAATGAATAAAGAAGGACGATAGCCAACGATTTTAACCCTTACCCTGATTCACTGGTTTTTATAACGTACACTAACTGGGTATGACCCGGTGCCGTTTGAAATTAAGAAAGGTAGAGCCTCGTGGAACAATAAACGATGAATTGTCTTTAACGGGATCTCACGATTCGTAAGAAGTCTTGTTGTTAATGGACCACACCACACCAAGTCCAAGGGCAAATGTTCCTGAAAATCAAACTACTTCAGCTTTGTATGCTCATATGTGCAAACCCATGCAGGGCAGAGACATGTAACATAAAGAGACCTGCTCCTTGTTAATTATTGGGACAATGGTATGCAGCTTTACCTGTATAGAGCCTTTATCTATAAGTTGGAGCTTCATCAATGTAACAGTGTCAGACCTCTGCGCGCAGTCCACGGAATCGTCGCCTGCGGTTCGCCGCCCCCGCCGGTACGGGATCGTCTTGCAGTGCTCGTAAGAAACCCCGGCGCCAATCCGAAACCAGAAACGCTAGGGGCAAGTTTTTCGTGTCAACACACGTGCAAGAGATGTACCACAGGCTGCCAAAAATTTGAGGGCGGCTGCGCAATATGCCGGACTGGTATTCTCAGAAATTCTTAGGAGGGGGGGGGGGGAGGGAAGGTTGCATTGGCCCCCTTCCCTGCCGACAAAACCATCATGTTTTTTTTCGAAAGAATTGGCAGCTTGATGGATAGTTATTAGAAAATTTCAAGGCAGCATACTTTTTAGGAGACAGCAAAAGGCACCCACCAGGCAACGCATGTGCCAGGGTTAAAGCATGTCTAGAGTAGGGCGAAGAGTTTGATGACGGTTGAGATGGGACTCGAAACGCATGCGTGATTTTCATAAGCGGCCATTGCTTCGAGGAGGCCCGCATGTAAGACGTCATTCCCAGTGCTGCCTACCAGTTCGAATTCTGCCATGTAAGGATTCAGCCGCCCTGTCAAGGCCTCTCTTTTGTTTTGTTTCCAGTGGCGAGGAAAGCAAATCCAGCCGTAGATCGACTTTAAACGTGAGGCCCCGGCAGATCCCGAGGGTGGAAGAAGACTGCTGTTGCTATTGTGCTATCCCATAGTTTATGAACGGTGCTGCTGTTGCTTTCCTAGCAACAGCAGCTATCCTGATATTATTTGGAAGGCACGGTATAACTGAGCGCTTTGGTTGTGTGCATGATATTGGAAAGTGCGGCGATGGAAGAGGTTTTCGGTGAGAGGATGGTTCTTGACGCCCCTGCGAACGGACTTCATGTCATTTTATTTCGTAAGGTATCGCTTTGCTTTGCTGGCAACAATTTTTCCTGTAGAAATTTGGTCGGCGGCAAAAAGTACAGTCCATCCCCCCCCCCCCCCTCCCTGGCTGCCATACTCTTCGCGGATTTTCTCGGGTATGGGCACACAGTTAACAACATAGAGGCTTTCTGCATTGCTCAAGGTGCACAAACACTCTGCACAAGATCGATACTATTATTCAGAAAATTTCAGACAACGCCCTTCTCCATGCGGCATACTGAGAAGCAGCAGTTTTATTATTGATACAACAATTCCAATTTCAATTAAAAGAAAATCGATTGTAACAATTTCCACTCGCCAGGAGGTTGCAAGGCTAGGCTGGACCGCTATTCCCCAATCCCTGCACCTTACGCCCTTCGCGACGTCAAACGTCTGCCACTTCGGTTCCCTGAAAGACTACGTTCGTGATCACCACCTTCAAGCTGACGCCGATGTCGAAAGCCCGCGCGAATTGGTGGAGCAAACTGAAGCCGAGATTACTCTTGCGGGATATCAGCGTTGGTGACAAGTACGTCTAGGTAGATGGTGGCTGAGCGAAGAAGAAGCATATGCTCAGATAAGCCAGAAGAAAAGTGGATGAAACTTTGACTGTGCTAGCTTAACACAAAACATATAAGTTTTGGCGCGCTGCACCTCACTTATTGAAAGACCCACGTACATTATTCGTGATGCTCCGCAATCTTTTAAAACGACTCACGCCGGAGTGTGCATGCCAACGACGTAATTTTGGATCCCACGCGGGCATTACGTTTCTGTTGGTTCTACGACGCGTCGTTTCGCAGACTTACGAAGCACATGTCGCATACCACCGTTCAGGTCATGACACCGCTCAGGTCAGGTCACGCCACCACTCGGGTCAGGCTATGCCGCATGTCTCACTCAGGTCATGCCACCGTTCAGGTCATGCCGCATACCCTCGCTCACGTCATGCCACCGCTCAGGTCAGGTCATGCCGCATACCATCGCTCAGGTCATGCCATAGCTCAGGTCACTCAAAAAGTGATTTGGCCACCCTGATAGGGAGCCGTAAGGATGGCGTGGGATCTCACAAATGATCACGGTAGGCGTATGGTGGTGAAGCCGTGACGAGAGGAAGAAAGCCAGGAGATGGCTTCTTGTTCGAAAACACGTCGTTTGTCTGCAGATCGCAGGTCTCAGTTTACCGCGCCACCTCGCGTGACTTTGTTTACCGGGTCCGGCACCCCGTGCCGCACCACTGCACTTGGCTGCAGTGAGCACCAAAGCCAAATTGCCGTGGGTGTAGCTTGCCTTGCGACTGTGACCGCCGGCGGATACCAAGCGACCAAGTTTGGTGCGAGTTGGTTCGAGGAAGTGAGCCCGCCATCGTCGCCGAGCGCCGCGTTACAGCATCGAAATGCCCTGGCGACCTCAGAAACCGGATCTCTCGGCGCAGCAATAGTTGGTGATATCGGACTCAAATAGAGGCTCAATGGGTCGGGGCCATGCTATTACTTCAACGACCGGTTCTAAACGCCGATGTGTCCAACTAAGAATGAGCGAACCTTTTCGGATATATGGATTACGCAATAAATTGTCCAAGAAGCGTGTGAGGCTCCTGCATCTGCGAATTCTTAATACCTTTGCAATGATAGTACATCTTCGTAACTGCAGCGTCCGAGTTTAGATAACGTGACTCCATCAGAGCATACAAATAGATGCAGGTGCGTTAGTTGCCAGTCGCGCCCTCTTTGATGCGATATTTGTATTTTTATTATTTTGCGATGCATGCTATTACTTTCGCCACTGTCATCGCTATTCCACTCGCCATTTCCACCGGCGAAATAAATCTAACGGATTTGTCCAGCATAGAATATCCGCTTCTGCGTCACCCATCAAACGCCACGTGCGCCACGTTTTCCGCCATGGGGTCGCTGGGAGCACGCGCATGTTAATAAAGCAGCCAGGAAGAGCACACGCATGAGGTTTCCAGGACGTCTGGACCGTTCATTACTAGACCATGATTTGCGGTGGCGCGGGAGAAGTAATTGTTACGCGGCATCGCCAATTGAGCTGTGTCTTGGCCGTTTCCTGGCTGTAAGTGATGAGGCCTGCGATGCATTGATGTATGATCCGCCATCTTGTGCTAGTGCGGCTTCTGCTTCGATGGAGGTCTGGCAAGGAAAGTATGAACACGGAAATGGTGCAAGCATGTGCCTGGCTTCCAAGAATGGTTGCTGGTTTCCAGTGGTTCTTCCGAAAAAACAAGGCTCTTGGTTATGGTTCTCAGTTGTTTCCTTAGCGAAATGTGGTCATGAATTATGGTTGTCACTGGTTCGTCTCAGCAAAATAAAACCCTGGATGCTAGTTTGAACTGGTTCTTTCTATGGAAAAACATGTTTCGTTAAAAAAATTGAACCCTGTATCCTGGTTCGCATTTGTGCCTTGGAATTCCGTGGATTCCTCGCTCGCGTTGCCCCTTCCATGGACTTCACAGCTTGGATATCGGTTTTGCACTGTTTTCGTAAGTGTAAGCCTCTTGTTCTCAGTCCTTACCCTTTGCAATCATGCATTTCGCGCGGATAACTCAGCCATTTTTCACCCAATAATGGTCGAGCCACCCACCACAGACAAATCAAGCAATCACCAAACCCTCGCAACACAACTAACACATTTTTTCTGTTCGTTTGGGGACGTTACCTATCAGACAGCATCCAGCAGCCGGCGCCATACGCTCACTACTCCTGAACATCAGGGGTGTCCACACATATTTTTTATGAGAGTTGCTGGTTTAATGTGTTCCACATATGCCCCTCTCCTTCCCCTATTGATTCATGCCATGTCGGCCCGCGGCCCAATATTTTTGGTTCAATATGACTAAAACTCGGAGCAGAAACTTGCTTATCCCATCAAATGGTGCCCTTGTTCTTGAATTAGGTGTGAACATAACTGAGTTACCGTCTCGTCAAAAGGCAGTACTGCAAGTGGGGCGCTGAAATATCTGGCATCCTCCGTCTGCCTGAAGTAAAGCTCCGCTCCACCTCTTCCATTAATGTCGCCATGTTGGTGACGTCACCGTCTGTCATGTTGGTGACGTCACTAACTATCATGTTGGTGACGTCACTGCCTGCCACGTGGGTGACGTCCCCACCTGCCACGTTGGAGATATCACGATATGCCATGTTGACAGACGCCTGAGGAGCAGCGTCACCGATCCTGTGACAGATTTAGACTACGTGACTGACTTCGCCGCCGGCGGTTTCTCCAGGTCAGCGGGGTCGCCGTTGTCTGAACTGCAAAAATACAGCACTTCTCGCCAGCAACAATGGGTCTTCTGTGGGTCAATGGGCTTCCATGGAGAAGGCTACCGTCAGCGGTCGGTCGGACACGTGAAGAACTGCGATATTCAGCCAGCCTGGCCCCCCAGCATTAAAAAAAACACACACCGGCACGAAATTAGCCGCACACAACTGGTTTCTTAACGAAGAGGGCCGAAAGCTGCACGCAAAAGCTGGCCGTCGGCGCCGGGCTGGTGTTGTCAGTGAGAACATAATGCCCCTCACGATAGAGGTATGATGGCCCGGGGTCTTCGATGGGGGGGGGGGGGCACTGGGATTTTGAGGCGGGGCCCGGTTATATGAGCACATATTTGAACACATTATGAGACCGTTATGACCGCAGCAGTCCTTGACGTCAAGGACGATCCACAACACGGGTCGCGTGCCATCCGCGTCAAGCGTATGGCGCGCTGGCGCCTTGCATAGTTGGTATTTAACCCGACCCCGGCCAGGGGCTGAGCCAACCACGCCCGGCCGCGGCCGGGGGGGGGGGGGGGAGGGGGAGTTGATTTTCCCCGGGATCTCCAACTTCCAGACGGCTTATGAGAAAAAACGAACACACCGTTTTGAAGGTCTCAACAACTCATGAAGACTGCAACCCCATTTTTTTACCTTGGTCAAATGTGATGCCATCGCAGGCTACAAAAGCTCAAAGACTTTTTTTTCTGATGAATGCAGTTAAAACATATGTTAACGCATGCAGGCGGTTATTGAGAGCACGCAAATGAACGTAAAGGCAGTGGGGAGTTCATTTCGACTATTTCTGTCCCTCACATGGGCCAGGCCAGATTAGGTCGGTTCGAAATTGGTCCACCTCTGGCCTAGAAGAGAGATGCTTTTCTTCACTATGCGCTTTGGACTAAGTTTATCTTATTGGATGCAGCTGTGTGACAAAAGTGTTTCAGACACAAAAAGACCATTCTATGGTGACCTAAAGGTCATGTGAGGTCAACTTCGGCCAAATTTATAGGCCATCTAACTACAAATTTTGAGTGATAACCGGGTCTTTGTGACCAGTACAGTAATTTTGTTTGCTTTTTGGTCAGAAATAGTGCATTGGACATCTACAGGAGCTGAAGTTGCATATCTGTTGTCTGCAGTATACACAGTCCGTCCGAGGCTTGGCAATGTATTTGTAACCAACTGAGAACAGGAATGTTGGTACATGAAATAAGACGCTATCAGCTTCACAAGCACGGTGAGGAGGGTGGTTAAACGGGTCGCGCTCATGCACCTAACCACTGCGCTACTGGCAACATAGGTCATTGACCTTGGATGACCTCATACGACCATGCATGGCCAGTTATGGCCCTAAAGTGCATTATGGTCCTGTCTCAACACGTTTTCAGCACAGTGTTCGCATTCTGCGGCCAAAATGTCCAAAAAACTCTATTTGAGCTCCGCATGTGTGCTGCCAAAAGTGCCTATAGCGTTGCTTATGGCTGGGCCATGGGCCTGTGCTCTGTCGTCATATGACGGTTGCGCATGTAAGTGAGTACTCTTTGACTCAAATACAGCACCAAAACTACACAAGAAAATGTACAAATATTTATTATTTACGAAAATAGCCAGAGTCGACCTGAAATCAAGTCAATGCATCGCGTTTTCCGAAAAAAGTGAAATATACACTGCAGGCACTGTTATCTTCTACTAGTATAATCAGTTGGAACAAGGCAACCGATCCACAAAGAGCTAGGTGTGGTCAAATATTTTAGAGGATGGCTTCTTTGACATGACCTAGGTTACTGATCTTGGTAGATAGAAACATTAAATTCGTGCAACGGATACCACACAGAGAGATAAGCAGATACTGAACACGTCATGTCGCTGCGAACGTTCGTTCTTGAAATGTGTTCGAAAAACGCACAGTGAAGTGGAGTGGAGTGAAGTCAACTCCCCCGGCCAAGCGCGGGTTAGACGACATACGACAGATTCCAGGGGCACTTGGGGATCTGTAATTTTATCGGCAATGCACGTAATGCACATCGTGGTCCCATTATTGCCATCGATGGTGATAACCTTAAAAACGAGGCGTAACACAGAACTACTCCTTGCCCAATACAAATCTAAAGAATCGCACCCATGCAACAGATTGCAAGGTGTGATCAAGAACTTCTCTCATCTTTATACGAGTTTATTTGACTTCCTGTTAGGTCACATCTTCTTATAATTTAGTTCATTGTCCTAGCGTAAGTCGAAGCGATCACACGGCAAACACTGAAAGAGCCTGAATTGTAGTTTAAGTCACCTGTATCAGCCGGAATTATCAAAAGTCAACCCAAATAGATATGTAATAGAAGTGCATGGCTTGAAAACAAGTCACATTGTTCGCAAGTACGCCACGACATCGGAATAACATACAGAGCTTCAAGATTGTTGTTCTGGGTGTAGTAGAGCGTAGGACTCTGTCAAGGGAAACAGTGTAAAAACGGTGGAAACGTGAAACCTGGCTGTCCAGTCTGCGGTACATCTGGCTGTTCGGTCTGCGGTACGCCTGGCCGTCCAGTCTGCGGTACACCTGGCCGTCCAGTCTGCGGTGTATCTGGTTGTTCAATCTGCGGCACACCTGGCTGTTCAGTCTGCGGTGCATCTGGCTGTTCAGTCTACGGTACACCCTGGCCGTTCAGTCTGCGGTGTATCTGGTTGTTCAGTCTGCGGTACACCTGTTCGTCCAGTCTGCGGTGTATCTGGCCGTCCAGTCTGCAGTACACATGTCCGTCCAGTCTGCGGTACACCTGGCCGTTCAGCCTGCGGCACATCTGGCTGTTCAGTCTGCGGTACATCTGGTTGTGTGAGCGGCATGTCTGACTGTGAGGAGGCTGGGTCAGTCGTCAAACGCTTCACGCCCCCTTCACGACTGACCTTCGATGGGGATGAACAGTGTGCTGTGAGGTGGGGCGCTCAGGAGCTGTCATGGCGGAGACGCTTCCTCATACACTACCGCTTAGAGGTCATCACGGACCAGAGCGTTGGACGACGAGCCAGAGCGTTGGACCATGGTCCAGAGAGCAGACGATCGCCAGCTGTTCCCTGAGCTCGCTACGTGATGTTCTGCGTTGCCTTGAGCACAGACTTCTTTGCGGAACGGCTCACGATGTTGATACAAGTGCACCTGCCTTGTCCGGGTGACAGAGAGGATTGCAGGGATGTCGAGGCCGCTGCAAGCAGCTACCTTGCGCTGTAATGCGTCTCCTTGCGCGAACGCCCCACCAGACGTTGCCAGAACAGGTCTATAATTTGCTTAGTCCATGAAATTTATATTTTTTCGAGACCGACTGCGGTCGTGAGACACTGGGCGTAATCCACCCTTTAATCTATTCTGTATGCGTAATTCATGGTTTTGTTTTCCGGCCAAGCCCTGTTGTTGCGACCACACAGAGGAAGGCAAGCACCAACAGGCAAGTCCGTCTACGTCAAAAACTTTGCGCTGCTTTCCGCCAGTGTGGTCATTGCGTCCCTTCAATGAATCCAGCCATAAGATCAATGCCCTGCTGTTGAACATTTTTCCTCGTCCAGCCTCCTTGTGTCTTGGGTAGCAGCCATCGCCTAGGATATTTATCAAGGCACAGACATTCTTGTACGGCTCCTCGGTCTGTGCGACAACGCCATCGGCTGACGTAGCACACTTCCAATCGCCGGCAGCGCCATAACAATCAAGGATGCACTCGCCAACACATTGCCAGCTCTTTTTATGCGGAGCGCGAACAGATTTCCGCTCGACGCTTCGTTTGCCAGGTCGTGCCTTGTATACCGCATGGGTCTCACTCTCGAGTCAGAAAAATCAGAAAGTTATTCGTCTGGTTCACAATCAACAGGTTTGTAGCACGTGATCGTTGCCATCGCAACTGCAAGCGTCTGGGCGTTATCAGGAACTGGCCCGTGTTGATGTCATAGGTAGAACGCGATCAGTCGTCTAGCCGATCGGCTTTGCCAGAACCGGGTAACAAATGGTGTCATAAGACCTAGGTGTTGGTTACGGGCGAACCCGCAATGTCCTGTGGTATGCCAATAGACAGCAAACCAATAGGCAACACATCGAAGCAAAAACCAGGACAGTAAAAAAGCTTCATACAGTCATTAACAGACGCCTCAGATACCAGTCACACTTTCATCGACAAACCACAAAACTCACCTGAGCTCTTCTTGCCCCGATCACGCAAAACACGTCACTTCGTGGTGCGAATGAACAAACCTTATTGATGTCGCCGTCATTTCATATTATAGATAACACACATGCATTTTTGGAGCTTCCGGTGTTGCCGAACTCCAATCAGTTCAAAAAGTGATCAACCCGCGCACACCGTGGCGGTGATCATGCTCCGTTAAGCCAACTGACTCGATTTGCATAGTAAATCAAGTTAATTTTGCACGTTTAGCACACCGACATTTTTCATGGAGACATGTTTTCAGTCATGCAGTAATCTGATTGACCACGAACCTCTTCATGATTGCCATATCTATATCTATATCTATATCTATATCTATATATATATATTATATATATATATATATATATATATATATGTCCATGTGGTGAAATGGCGCATGTGGGGCAGTTACAGTAATGTTTTCAGCCTGTTCTAACTTCACAGTTTAAATTTTGAGAAAAGGCTTATTTTGCTTTGGTCTGGTTCTAAATTATATAGGGTATTTTATGGCCATTTATGAACGAGCTCAAAAGTTTCGCAAACCAAAAAGTCGGCGGAGCGCTGAAAGTCTGCATACAATTATGTTGAAAGTTCAAGATCTCACAAACTGCTGCGGTACGATTGCACAAAAAACTCGAGACGCCAAGAGAAACTTCGGCAAAGTTCCATAACGGGTCCTAGATCCTACAACATACCTTGAATAAAATCCCAACGGATCCTAGAAGCCAGATGTCCAATACAGAGTTCAGGTAACTGATCCTGGCATCAACGTCGGTTGGAGGCGTATGTTTGTTGCGGTGTTTTCACCACTTGCACCGAGTGTACAGTAATCATCTTTTGCACCTGGGAGATTATAGAACTTGCGGTAAGAGGCGGTGACATTGCGTGCACATGGCGGCTGTAGGGAAGCAAGGCATGATGCAACCGCCTCCCGCTAAGCAGAAGTCGCTAACGAAAGAGTGGGAGTCTTTGAGCACGCCATAGCCGTTTTCACAAAATCGTTTGGCTCGGGAACATTGAACTAAGCCTAATGAGTTGAGCATTGGTAGGATAATATACAGATTGGAAGTGATGCTAGGTAAACATTTCTGGCAATACGGGTTTATCAAACTCAGGGTGCTTCTTTGAGTAATGAATAACGGTAAGATAAGATGGTAGTAATAACCTCATTCCTTGGAGAAAAACCAAGAGAATGTTGAAAAGGGCTATACTACTTTCTCATCTATGTGAAGAATGTTCCTCGCAAATGCACTGAGCGACTTACGCAATGAATAATGGGTTAAAATACTTTGAACCAAAGTTCTCGTACATTACATTGTCAACTCTTTTCTTGAAACGTTTCCGAACATGCCGCACCGCAAGCCGTCGTGCAAACGACCAACGTCAGGCGTTTTGGATATGTATGCATGCAGGCTCCGCTAAGGGCAAGTGTGTGGGTATGCTTCAATATTAAACAGGAAGGTGGAAATACGAACACCACGTTTTGGAGCGGGGGGACACTGCCGCATTGCTTGCCACTCCCCCTCCCCCTTCCCACATCTCTCATGGCTCTCGTGCCGACTGAAATCTAAAGCCGGAAGTGAAGCTCGGCTGAGCGCTAAGGGCGGCGCTTCTGTAATGCCCGATGACGCCACCGTATGATTATGTTGAGCTCAGCTAAGGCGCACGGAGACGGGCGTGGAGCTAGGAAGGGTGTGACTTATGGCTGCTGGAGGAACGCCGTGAGGGGCACTACTGTAAGCTCTATCCGCGAACTTCCATCGGCTCGACAGCAGTGGATGAGCAAACAGGGGACGGTTGTACCATGTGTAAATGGAACATGATGAGGTGTTCCCGAGATTGATAGCTATGTTTAGCCGCCAGTGTATATCATACCAGAGTGTGCACGCCCCTTAAATGCACTACATGGGCGCACACGAGCAGAGGCCATCAAGGGCTTGGTCACCATGAGGATGGAGCTGAGCGACTCAAACTCGTCCCAATAGGTACTCAAGCTCACTAATGCGTTTATCGTATGAACCTTAATTATTTTCCCGCCACGCACCTGCAACGGTGTCACTGATGCCAGCAATGGAAAAGGTGGATAACCAAGCACAGGAAGTGTAAGGTAAAGTCACGACAAAATGCTGAGAACTGTTGAGGTAACGTATTTCAATTACTGCTGCATGCCTCCCACGCGTCCTGATCCATATCAAGCTTCATGCTTTGCGTGCAGTTGAGTGACTCTGCCTTCCCGACCAGGTTTGCGTTTGAAGACTGTCAAACGCGACCAGGCGTGCGACCCAAATACCCCTCCTCAGAGACAGCTACATGGACCTCTGACCTTAAGGTCTCCTGCAGGGGATGCAGGTGGATGAACGTGCTAGACAGTGATTGCCCCAGAGGCTTGGAACATTCCGCGCCGACGTAATAGGCTGCGGTTGTCAGGATTCAGCCCCGGAATGGCTCAGATAAACTTTATTAAGCAGCTGCACGAGTCTCGCAGGCTTAGAATTCCAACATGTCAGACCACGATTTGAAGCACCGATTGAATTCAAGACTACGCATTGAAGTGAACGATTCGTTGAACGGGCCCGAGCGAAACGAGGGCTGCGTTCACGCTCTTCGAAAGCGCAACCAGTTTTTGTATCGCAACGCAAGATAGTACGTAACGATTTGTTCAAGTGTTTTGACTTGCAACTGGGATGTTGGTAATTGTGGACGAGGCGCCGTGCCTTTCTCACCCCGGGGGTTATGCCTTATTCCTGCCGCATAGATCGTGGAATTACCCTCCGCAACAAAGTGCGTATGGTGTTTGTGAGCCAGTATCATGTGTAATCAACGTGGAGAAGCAGAACGAACGTTCGCCATACTAGCGCATTTTGTCTAGATGATTATGTTGAGTACCCTAAAGTTGTTGCATACAACTCAGGCCACGGTACGTAACGCAACTCAGAACGTTATTCCTACAGATAAAGCAAACACTACATCCCACCGTGCATTATATGTGCGTGTTGCACATGACCCAGACGGCTGTGATGGCTGCTGCCATTGCTGCACAGGGCAGAGCACAACAGCGTGTTACCTGTAACTATCGTCGACGACCGAGCACTTCGCGCAGTGCGTAACACGTGACCGATACGCATACGTCAAATTGCTATGCTGGTGCGGCCCTCCGCCGCTGTGCATAACCAAGAGCAGCACATTGCGTGAGGTACACAGCTGCTGTGTGGACAGGTCGACCGTCACCTGCGGCTGGTGCAGATGATCCAGAGCACCAGCCCGTTGCCAGAGCACCAGCCCGTTACCTGCGGCTGGTGCAGATGATCCAGAGCACCAGCCCGTTACCTGCGGCTAGTGCAGATGATTCAGAGCACCAGCCCGTTGCCAGAGCACCAGCCCGTTACCTGCGGCTGGTGCAGATGATCCAGAGCACCAGCCCGTTGCCGAGCACGGCGATCACCGACACTGAGCCGTAGAACACGGAGAGGACGGGCGATGATGGCGGTGGGGACTTCGTAGAGCGCGCTCGCCGTGTCGTTCGTCGACAGCTGCTCCGCGGGGTCCTTGAAGCAGACGTCCATGGTGAGGCGAACGCTGGTGCGGATGCGGATGAGGCGTCACGGCACCGTCGTCGTCATAGGTCCGATCAACGTTAAGACAGACTCCCTTCTTGCGGCGCTGGTCCGTCCCGGTGTGACCTGAACGACTCGCGAAGCGCGCGCGGCGAACCAGTTCACAGTTTGTAGTTCACAGTTCACCAGTTCGTGTTCACTGCTCACGCGGCCACAGCCGCGTCCCCACGCTGCCGCCGCTCTCGCGAGAGACTCGCGACTTGCTGACCGGGCTCAAGTCGCGACGACCGGACCCGATTTGTGCCGACACGGCGGCGTCCGTGCCCCGGCCGTCACACCCGTCCCGCTGCTGCCGCTGACCCCACCCGGCGACGCGGTCGACCGACTGCCGAGGTCAGCACGGCCGGGCGCGGCGGGGACCAGAGACACCGCGCGCTCACTGGACGCAGTCAGGGGCCCGACTGGGCCGCGCGCCGGCCGGCCAGGGACGGCGCGCCCTCACCGCACGGGCCCGCGCAGCCGGCCAGCGCTGCTGGCGCTCGGCGGCGGCGATCAGGCCGTCGGACGCACGGCGGTCAGGGGTTAGGCACGCGGCGGTCAGGGGTCGAACGCACGGCGGTCAGGGGTTAGGCACACGGCGGTCAGGGGTCGAACGCACGGCGGTCAGGGGTTAGGCACGCGGCGGTCGGGGGTCGAACGCATGGCGGTCAGGGGTCGAACGCACGGCGGTCAGGGGTTAGGCACACGGCGGTCAGGGGTCGAACGCACGGCGGTCAGGGGTTAGGCACGCGGCGGTCAGGGGTCGAACGCATGGCGGTCAGGGGTCGAACGCACGGCGGTCAGGGGTCGAACGCATGGCGGTCAGGGGTCGAACGCACGGCGGTCAGCGGCTGGACACATGGCGGTCAGGGTCGGACACGCGGCGGTCAGGGGTTAGACGCATGGCGGTCAGGGGTTAGACACACGGCGGCGGCAATCAGGCGGTTGGACGCACGACGGTCGGGGGCTAGACACACGGCTGTCAGGGATTAGACACATGACAGTCACAGAGGCTAGACACACGGCGGTCAGGGGTCGGACACGCGGCGGTCAGGGGTTAGACATATGACGGTCGAGGGTCGGACACACGGTCCGCTGGGACGGATGGTCAGCTAACACAGGCCAAGGGAGAGATAACTGAGTCAGGAAAGTAAGGTCAACACCAACGTGAACGGGACAACGCCAACGGCAAACGTAAGCTCCGCCGATCCACTCAAGCGACCGCCAGAAGCCGGGCAAAGACTGCGTCTTGAGACCCCGACAGTCAGGACACCGGACAGCTTCATCTGCCATTCTTACGCAGCGGTTCAGACCAGCCCCCCCCCCCCCCCCCTCACGCTCCGCGGAGTCTCAAGCTGCGGCTCATCATGACCCCGTGTCTCCCCGCTCCCGAGGACGTGCTGTCAGCCACTGCCCATGAGTTCACCCCAATGACTGATCCCCGCCAATCTGCTGGGTCGGCTACACCAGCTCAGACCAGCGCCGTCAGCTGCGCTCCGGCCTGTTCTCACCCAGCAAGTGCCGATCTTAGCTCAGCGGTGGTAACGCTTACAGCTTGTAACGCATATTAACGCTATTGGTGGATAAGATCTGTGGCTCGGATTACGTAATGCTACGAGCCCCACGTAAACTAGCCTCGTATAATTAGGCGGTCATGACCCTGAAATAATTTACAGCCAGTGTCTCATTTCCTGCTGCATCTTATTCGCTTATTCATTTTGGCTCAAAGCATAGTGGGGGCATGGAGGAGATGACAATGAGCGCGCAGCCCGCTGGCTTTATTTGCCTGTCGACATCACTGTCCGTGATTGCTGTCCGCCAACCATCCTTAAATCAAGTCAAGTCAAGGCCACCACAAAGTTTCGCCTTCATCTGTTCGACACGACCTGTCATCAACTTCCTGCACTACACACATGTACTCCAAAGCCTATAAGGTTTTGGGTGTCTCTCCGCACGTCGACGTAGTTGCATTTCGATGTGTTTATATACATTTATATGTGCTTACTTATAGCTGCACGCAGTAGCTCCGCACACACGCATACATTCACGAGTGTATACATTTGCATGCATTCATGTACATTTCTCACGTATACATCACATTCCAATTTTGCTACAGAAACACTCGCATGCACCAGGGGGCGGTGTGAGGATGTGTTCAGTATTGAGCCCGCAGAACAAAATAACTATCCACGAAAACGTTTCGATGAGCTTCGCATTTACGGGTGTTGTTAAAAAGTTGCCACTTCTTATCTTTGAAATACCCATGCCCATCCCCGCGCCAAATTTGGGAACACACACCCGCCCGCATAGCAGGTGTCCCCAAATAAGGTCGCATGGTCCCACCATTCTTCTGTTGCGCCTGTGTTTTGGCTAACGTCAAATTACCTTATTCTAACTCCATGTACACTTATTTAGTCTAATCCCATTCATAAGGGTCCCCACCAAGAATCTACAAGTGTGCAAACACCATTACCATACATTTAAAAAAAATAGCACCAGGAAAAACCGGTGGATTTTATACAATTCAAGATCCGGAATTAGGACTCATTCAAAAAGGCTGGTGGAGAACCAGCACGTGCGATCTCCTTGGTCTCAAGCATATGTAAAATCCTCTTTGTCCGGGGCAAAATCCGTGCGTTGTTAAGTGCATTTGCGAGGAACATTATGCACATAGATAAGACAGTAGTAATGGCCCTATTCCTCGGAGAAAAGCCGGGAGAATAGAGATATAGATGAGTTGATATTTTAGCAACATACCTTCGTAGAAACAAATAGCAGAAGTGAAATCAAAGTTTTCTGCCGCCGATCGTACTCGATTTTTCAGTTGTTTTTTTCAGCAGCAGCGTGTCATGGTTTTTACAGGATGCCAAAAATTTGGGGAAATAGACAAGGAGCACTTGGCAGCTACTACGATGCAATGTATATCTGACTAATAATTGGGATACGCGAAAAATACGTGTACATGCAAAGGACTTTAAGTAAACAGGCATCACGCATCACGTTTCCTTCAAGCATACAACCGGGGTCAAGTAAACAGGCATCACACATCACACATCAGTCATGCATACAAACGATTTCAATTAAAAAAGCATCGCGCATCACGCGTCAGGCATCACTTCTACATGTAAATGACTTTAAACCAGCACACAACACACATCAAGGCACATATCACGTTCGCATAATCGGCTATAATGAGCCTTCTAGGTTAACGTTTGGTCGCTGTTTTTTATGATAAATTGGCTCATTTATTTTCCTGTTCTGCCTGAACGCGTCTTGCCAAATAATGACCAACCGTAACATGATTCTCTGTTTTGTCTCTAGCGCCTCGCAGGCGTTCATTATATCTCAAACGAAAAGGGCGTATGGACTCTCCGACATAGACTATGACCCTCCCCTGTGTTCGCACAGTTTGCACTTAATTTTGTAAACAACGCTTTATGCGCGCAAACCCCTTGAAACCCAGGCATGCGTCAATGGCATCTATTACCACCCGGGCACTTAAGCTTTGAGATAAAGCATTTGACCAGAGACCCTTTTAGCTTAATGTCGTTCCTCCGAGCTATGCGTACGCTAAATTTTTATATTAACGATGTGTTTGGCTTTCCAAAGCAAGTGCTAATATAAGTAAGGTAAGGTCAAGAATCCGCCTTCCAATAGAACGTGTTCCCGCCTCGTATCATCCATCCCCCCGCACGCTCTAGATGTTTTACTTCTTCCACCATTCTACCTAAAAATTTATGAAGAATATCCACTGCCTAACAACAAAGTCCATATTTCGTTATGCTCTTTCTTTCCTTTTCACTACTTGAAAAGTGTATAGAGTCCTATGGAACATATTGCAGATTATGCTGCACTTAGTGGAAGCGGGATGTGCAGATTCGCCGTTGAGATATGCCCAATACTTAGGTACCAGAGTGAAATGCCAGACTACCATACCGGAGTTGGTGGGCTTGACAAAGAGCTCCGTTTCCAACGTTGTGCTGCTGTTTCTCTGTTTCATCGTCACTAGTGTATCTACATATGGGACCCCCTTTCCGCCCCCTATACACTCCATCGTAAATGCTTAATTTGGATGCTGGTTATTCACTAACTATAAAGGTTCTTGAAGGGAACGCTGTTCACGTGTACATACCCCAGCATAATCATAAACGTTTCTAGCAGAGGCATCTATGATTAACAATTGGCTTTAATAAGAAAATTGGCTTTTACTGGGCTCGCGGCCGGGGCCTTCGTTTCAAATTGATCTAAAAACATTATGATCAGAGGATGAGCGCATGGATTCTCCACTGGTATGCCCAATTCATGTCAATAGAAGTCATCTCCGAAAGAAAAAACGCATATGACCCGTGGACACACGTTCTAAAAAAACGGAGATGTCCTATTTTGATATACCGAAAGCATCGACTGCATGGAAATATTTGTCTACCTTAGCTTCCACGGCAGCGATAGCCTCATTGACTGACATATCGCCATATCATTTGACAAAATCTTCACTGATAGCTTCTAGCTTCGTTTCGATAAAGGCATGCTATCGAAATATGAACGGATCTATATCTCCACTTTTCTGTTGTTTTCTTTTGTCAAAGAATAAGGCTATTTATGCTGTCTGTCTTATCTAGAGCCAACCAAGATGACTCCAAGCAGTATGAGCATGCAAAAGCAAGACTGAGGCTTCATTTGCCCGGATCTATATGACGACTTTCCAATCCTTTGTATGTACATAAAAGCAGACCTTTTGTCCTCCAACTTGGCCATCTCAAGTCCAAAAGTAGTAGGCACTCCAAACGAACCCTGTCATCAATTTTACAAAGAAGCACTGCCATATACACTGGAAAATGGGCAGCATGTCACATGGACACATGTCTTCTTGGAGGAGAATTCACAGAACACTGCCCACAGCCACCACAACAATATTTTCAACTCCATTAATAGCAGTGGGTGCCTGAACAAGGGTCAAATATGTTTGCCTGCGTCCAGTAACCAGGCTTAGAGTTTAACTGCATATGGCTCTTTTAATGTCGGACTTATACTCAAAATGCATTCAATGCGGGCCGTACGCAGCAGAATCCCAACCGGCTTTGGCATCGTGAGGCCCCGGTCATGCCACGTGGCAGGTAACAGGAGGTAAGCGAAGAATTCGGTGAGTGACGAGTGCACCACAAATGACCTCACGTCTTGCCCTGGACAGCTGATGACTCATTTAAACGTGACTAGCACATACAAAGTCATCCGTATGCCACGTAATGGTTATCGTGTGGATCCGAGCTCCATGAACAGCTGACGACATAAACTTGTTTTTGTAAACCACCGTTTGCCGATTTCGTCCTTCGATGCGTTCTTTTTGAAGCTGTGTTATGACGGCTGGGATGGCTAACTAGTTACATAAATTACAGATAGAGTTAAGTTACAGTTATATAAATCACAGGTAAGGTCTGAGCTGCAGAAGACTAAATTGGCTTATGTTGTGGGTTTCGCAGATATATCTTGGAATTTCGATACAGGACCTTTCTTTCTTTCAAATTAATCCAGACCATGAGTGGCATTTGCTGTTTTGAACATGTCCTGTGTAGACGCGTTCATCAGATGTGTCTAGAAACCATCGAGCGTTTGCATGTGACCTGTGTTGTTTGCGACCAGTCATCTACTAGATAAATGGTATACAAAATCCAGGAGTGTACTTTTACAAAATATGCTTCCGGTCGCTGAGCAGAGATATATGCCTAACTTGTTTCGTTGTTGGGGACTGGAGGTGGAACCCATGAAATGAAAATAGAAACGTACGATAGTGTTTCGCGGGTTTTCTGTTGTTACCAACAATAATTACCTACTCACGATGTATTTTGTTTATAACCTATTTGTGGCCACGATCACAGCTTCCTCGCGATCCAGACGCGCCTGTTGGCGGTCTGGGCTGTGGACTGGTGCTGCTTCGTCATCCCCCCCCCCCCCACCCCCTGCTCACTGCTCGTCGGCCGCAGCCAACTCAGGTCACTCCACCGTGAATGGTTCACTCGGACGCGCTGCTCTCGTTTGTGAATCGCTGGTAGCACGTTTCTCGCCAATGGTGGTTATGACCATTAGCTAATTGCTTGGTCGGAAAGCGAGGCCTAACGTTGTCCACCGATTTCGGCGACCGCTGTCTGCCGATTGTCTACCGTTAATGCCTATCGGTGTCAACGTTGATGTCTGCCGATGTGTACCGATGTATACCAATGTGTGCCGATTTGCGCCACTGTGTAACCGATGTGTACCGGTATCTACTGTTGATATCTACCGATTGTCAGCAAGGTGCGAAGTCGTAGCCCCGGTAGTCGAAGCTTAGGTCAAACCTATGACCCTGATTTTCCTATAGCGCCTAAGAATAATTCGACGTCATCGCCATCCAAAGTATCTTATCATCATCACCATCATCGTTATCATATCTTTATGATGATCATAGCTGTCATTATCATTATTGATTTGGTTGTTGCTGCTGTTGTTGACGCCCAAACGCCCAGCGCGGCGGTCTAGCTACCTCGGCCTGTATGGCCCAACACAGCACACGCCGTCTCGAGCCAAGAGCGGGGCTGGCGCATCGCGTGCCACAGCCGCCCCGACAGCCAGCCAGTGCCCCTGATGAGGCCTTCCGTGCTGGGAGCCGCCTCCGCGCTGAATGTGCTGGGTGCCCCCCCCCCCCCCTCCCCCCTTCTGGAGCCTTCTGAGCGAGGCGTTGGCTCAGACCGCTGCAGCTGTGCTGTCCCTGGAGGCGCGCCTGTGTGAAGTCCACGTCCGGCGCGAGGCCAGATGTTGATGGTTCGCTTGGCTGGAGGTTCCTGGGTCGCAGACGGTGACAACGACATCTCGTGCCTTGACTAGTGAAGAGCGTGCAAAGACGGGGTCGTGCGTTCCCGAGGCGAGGTCGGTTGCGCAGCGGCGGCAGAGTCATGATGCACGGGAGCATTCTGCCCGGCGGCAGCGCAACGGACGGAACTTGGATTAAGCTCTCCCGGGCGGCTGGCACATTGACTGTCCTGGGAAGCGGACGAGGGATGTCAGATGCCGCTAGCGATCGTGCCGTAGAGGCCCGAGAGGGCCCAGCAGGGACCCATCGGTATCATTTGACGTCCAGCTCAGCACCAAAGCCTCCATTAAGCCATTCATCAGCGGGGTTGAAAAATGGGACGTGCCCTCAGTTTAACTGAGCCCAATTTGTTCGACTCCGTGACCGTGTGCTTTCCGTTGCAGTTGGGTTGACTGGGAACGCTCACCGATGGGGCACGTCATGTGTCTACAAATGAATGAGGGCACTCACAGATGGGGCACGTCATGCGCCTACGGGTGACTGGGGGCACCCACGGGTGGGCCACGTCATGCGTCTACAGATTAAGGGCGCACTCGCCAATAGGACACGTCATGCGTCTATGGGTGACTGGAAGCACTCACCACATGGGCCACGTCGTGAGTCAAAGGATTGAATGAGGGCACTCACAAATGGGGCACGTCATGCGCCTACGAGTGACTGAGGACACTCACAGATGGGCCGCCATCATCCGTCTACACCAGTGAATGTCATAGCCAGTAAACATTTCAAAGAACACCCCCCTACCTGGCACGCGGGAAGCATTACCAAACTCTGGCCCAGGCGCAGGAAATTGGACACAAATCAAAGGTGAAGGGTACGGTTTGAGCGAGGTGTGTGATTCACAAACATAAAACAATGAACAACACTGTGGAGAATGAATAAAAAATACAGCGATATTTCCCTAGTTAAGTCGTAGTCAAATGCTCAACTAACTGGGGATCGCGCGATCGGGCTGAGTACACTCAGCATTTCGAATAGCTTTTGGAGAACGGATTCAGAATAAACAGTTGACTGTGAGTCGAAGTTGGAATCGATCCCAGCCAAGCGGAGTCAAGGGCAAGTCTGCTCATTATTTTTGTTTTTGCACGTGACCAGCAGCGCATTGCGCCCGACATCCCTTCTCGGAACATAAGCTGCTGCTGCGTTTGAAAAGAAAACTTGACCAACCAGCGACAAACAGTTTCACATGGTTAAAAGTGGGAGATATGGTAGCCCTGACTGTACTTTCAAAGGCCACTAGACCCATGATATCCAAAGCTATGAGCATGGTAGTTTGGTGTGACTGGTACGAGCTGCGTTTCGATCCTGCAGTGCTCATAGGGGGCAAATTGTTCGCGATCAAATCAAACAAGTACGCAAAACAATAAGCCAAAAAGAGTCTTGCGTGTTGGTCTCTTCAGACATCAGGCGTACGATGGGACTTTGATATCAAGTTGGCTGACGGTGTTTTATACTGTCGGCAGAATGCCAGATTTGAAGTGGCATTTATGTAAACGAACGCGTCTGTTGTTCACCGGCGAACAATTGTACAAATTCTACTAATGTCATCTCCAGAGTCTCGCAAATGCCCAGCGCACAGCTTCGCCCCCACACCTAGCTCTTTCCACGAAACTTCAACCGAAAGACATCGCTGTTCTTAGGCCAAGCCTCGGAGAAATTAGCGGTGGACAGACCACCGAGCCGCCTGGCTAGCCCACTACAACTACATCGACTAAGCCGTCCAAAGCAAAGGCCGCCGACCGACTAAAAATACAGCCGCAGACTGAAGGGGTGTGGGTGGGGTACGACGTCGTCAGCCATGCCAGCTTAGTCTCCAAACCGCAGAGGCGCAGCTGTTCTCAGACCGTTCCCGGTACATTCTCATGGCGTCGGCTGTCGGACGTGGTCGTACCAGGTGGCTCAGACGGTTTGCGACACGTGCTGGACAGGGCTCGAGTGAAATTACACCGCTTGGCTGCATCGCGACGGAGAATGGCAGGCCCTGTTGGGAACCAGTTTAAAGGTAAGTCGCATCCATAGCGTCGGAACCGGTCCATCAGCCTTCTAGCAAAGCCATTGCATGGATGACCCTGGGCTTGTGACATGGCTTGATGCAATACCATCAACGATAGCAGACTTAATGTAAGCACAGATACGAGGAGGGCTTGCCGGAACCCTGCTATTTTGTCCATTTTGTCGGGATTTCGGATCGCACCCACACAGCTCTAACATCCAATCACGGGCGTAATTCCACAAAATGACTCGGAAGGACTGAACAGTGAAGAATGACCAGCCTACCCACAAAATGTGCCAATAAATAGGTTTTTCCCCAAATTTGGTCCTCGACCTTCCCAAAGCTGGGGGGGGGGGGGAGGGGCTGAAGTGCTCCCCCCAGCTGAAAAGGAAATTACAGCCCTGCATCCAATGATACAATCGACGCAGTACCGTAATCCAAGTCGCAAAGCTCAACCATCGAACGCTTGTGCAACGCACACGCTCACAGACATATTGATTCAAGGGCCATGTGTGCGTGCTCTTTATATCAGGTCACTGTGGCGACTGCACGGACCGCCGACAGCGTGACCTGTCATATGACCAGTGTTCCAGGCACGTGTCAAGACAGGCCGGCCGTCCGGCTCCGCGTGGCAGTCTGAAACATCGGCCGGGCTACACTGGCCCGTCTTGGTCTCGGTTACGACTCGACTTTGTTGCTTGTTTGCTGGCTCGTTTTGGTCTTGGTGACGGCCCGGTTTGGATGCTTGGTTACTGGCTCATCTTCATCTCGGTTACGGATCGAATTGGTTGCTTGGTTACTAGCCCGTCTTGGTCTTGGTTGCGACCCGACTTGGATGCTCAGTTACTGGCCCATTTTGGTCTTCATGGCCCGACTGGTTACTTGGTTACTGGCCCGTCTTGGTCTTAGTAAAGGCTCGACTTGGTTACTTGGTCACCGTCTTTGGTTACGTCTTGGTTATGTCGCGCTCTTAGTGGAGGCAAGGCCTTCACAAGTTGGGCAAACGCGCAGGTATCTACACGGGATGGGAAAAATTTGGGAACACTTTGGGAGGCGTTCAAGTATGCGTAGGTACGCATGTGCAGTGATGATTCAAAGAATGTCTGGTAGATACTTCAACGGATGTCAGGCGAAATCGATGGCCGCTGTCTGACACGCTTATCTGCATTCAGGTGCCTTGAGCTTATCGCAGACAAAATGTCAAAATTAGGCGCAAGGCTTTATTATTGTACTCTATGGATTAAAATTACAACCAAGAAGGTGGTCCATAGGTGGCCGCGGGGTGAGGTGTAACTGGCGGGTGGGGCTGTACCATACACAGCCACTCCTTCATCCTCCTTCTTCCTCAATCCACGCTCCTCACAACACCCCGCTTGTCCGGGCAGGCTGCATGCGCCAGCCACGAGCGGGCCGAAGGGGCCCCTGGTGGGGTCCCCATCCAAGCACCAAGCGCACACCCCGCAGAGAGGTCTACACGCGGGCAGAGCCTCGGCGGTTGGATCTCCGGGCGTCACGTTATCTAGTCACCTCACGTTACCCGCCTCACATTATCAGTTATATGTGGTCTCATAGCCCTGATATGATCCATACTGGTTGAAAGTTCTCTTACAAAAAAATCAAAATAGAGTGCACACGGATGTGGCTCAGCTTCCGCACCAACCATAGCGGACCAATTAAGCACAGAATATCCTACCGCCACCACCTTTATCGCGGGCTTGACGTTGCTTGCATAGGCATGTACGCTGACCGGGTGTATTTTACACATTATTCCTAGAACCGGGATTTCATTTGTTTGTAATGACCTTTGGGCTGAATTAGATTCGAGTGCGTCGATTAATTTTCATAAGAGGCCGTGCTCTGGCCGAATCCTTGCAGCTTAGCAATGCTGTATCGTCCTAAATGGTTAGGAAAGGTGAGCCTTATGGAAATGTTTTGCATTTGTATGGGCTTTGAACAAAGACAGCAGTGTTAAGGATAATTCAGTGCAGTTCACAGTGACACCCTTTTTGATTCTAATATCCCTTGTTTCGTCCGACGTACGCAAATTCTTACAGAATATTTCGTTCAGGTGATTTCCAGGTCACCATGCATGACGTCATAGAAACGCCATGCGAATGTTGCCACTTCATTGGCCATGTAGTGCCCAAGGTCAGTGCAAATATGACCGTTGAATCATTTGTGTCTAGTATGCGTTGGCACGATTTCTGATATTATCAGGCTTCAGTTGGCTCTTGACTGATGTACCCCGCTTAGCACAGAAGTAAAAACCTTACACTTGTCTCCCACAAAACATAGATGGTCTCACATGTCCCCTTCGCTCTCGCTCTCATTCGTCGTTTTTTTCCAAAAAAGAAGGGGTAAACTGAAATTAAAGCAAATGCCATGATAAACGACAAAGATAGGTTACGCATATTTGCGTCACAACATATCATAAACCCCCAAAACTCGTTAACAGTGAATATAAGCAACCCGAAAACGCAAGAGCAATGACGACAAATATTTCTGCTGGCAAGACAAGCTGAGTGAACGAACACAAACTGGACGCTAAACAAAGCAGATGAAACCGAAGAAACATTGTTTATAGTCCGCCGGAACTCTGACGTTAAAATCGATCGCCTGAGCGTCCTCGATTATTCGTGCGTTTTTCGAGCCCGCTATAATTTTCCCGTGGAAGATGTCGCTCCGTGATGCGGACCGTCACCAGCGGACCGTCACGTGATGGCCAGCCTGAGTGATTAGTGAACCTGAGCTCCTTGCCGGCTCCGCAAATTTCCAAACTCGTAATGGCTGAGACGTCTCGCCGGCTTCGCTGCGACGATCACTGGGAGTCTAGGTGGCCAGTTGGTCGCTTTGGTTGGCACGGCTGACGATGCATGGCGAACCGTATAACGTTGGTTATAACCTGGTTTATATTTATATAACCTGGTTTAGCCAGGCTTCTTAGTGGTGTACCATTCACCAGGGTGGGGGAGGCTTGACCCAACCACATGCTTATCTCAAGAGCGGCCGGGCTGAAGGCAACTTTCCGAACGGTACTTGATAGTGCCGTGATGTGCTGTCTCAGAGCACACGACGAACGTAAGGTGGCCCCCGCCGCCCGTCATAGCGCCACCGAGGCAGAATTGAGCTCCGCCGCTGAGCCGGTCCGGGACCTGCTGCGCACGGGCAATAGGCGCTCCACTCATTGCTGTAGATGAATGTTTCTTATTTGGTGCAGTTCTTCGCCACAACCTAATAAAAATGTCGCATGCTAGGGCCAAAGATTTTGAGCGTACTTTTATCAACATTTTTGTTATTTGACATGCCAAGATTTCAACGCGCGCGTTGACGTTGAAATATCGAAACAACACAACCACAAGGCATTTGAACGGCGAACTAATTATCTCATATTTTCCATGTACACATATCAAATATATTTTTGCGTTCCGTTTCTAAGTCAATATGTCTACGGCTATGACCTTTCGCGACAAATCGGCAAATATGACGTCACGCTGACTTAACTCACACTTGATCTCTTACAGGTACATGGCTGGTCAATTTTGCATCGATATCTCATGGCTTTTTTAAAATATCGCACATATTCTACAAGAGGGCAGGTTCACTCGCCCACCCCCCCCCCCCCCTCCCCCCTCCCTCCCCTGTCGATGTCAGGCTGATGCACCTAAGCGGACGCAAACCAGATACCATGGAAGGTGTTTATGGCTCACGACACCAGGACAGTGGCCTTGAAAGTCGGCAGTCGCTCAGGAATGTGTCAGGACTCATTTGCCCAGGCAGTGATCCCTGAAAATGGGTGGCGCTAAAGCGTCCCACCGGTACTCAACCGTCGTTGGCGTGCGATGCTCCAAGCACAGCGTGAAAATACTGACGACGTGGAGATGCTGACGACGGGAAGATTCTGATGACGTGATGATGCTGAAGACGTGAAGATTCTGACGATGAGAATACTCACAATCTGACGCCACGACGAGTAGGATGGCCTAGTAGTGACCATTGATGGTGGAGCCGTGAGGCAACCGCAGTAGGTGCATATATTAGAGTTGGCAGCAAATACGCGAGCTAGATTCCCGCTGTCCGCCGTGAAAAAGGGCTCCGCGTGAACAGGACTAGGACGTGGGTGGGCAGACGCTAAGCCGACGAGCTATTCCTGCATCGCGTGTTTGCTGCTTTTGAATCGCAGGAGTTGATCTCGAAAGTGAATGCCGCAACTACGTGGCAACCGAGCGCAGGAGTTATTGTGCCAGCGGCACTAAGGTGAAACTGCGAATGGTTTATTAAACCAGTTATGGTGTGTTAGCTGAGACAGTGATAAATGAGTGATCATGGTTATGAGCGGTTCAAAGTCCAACTTGGGCCCATCGCCGCTTTTCAGGGTTTGGACCCAGTTCCCAGTTTCAATTTTTAGCGGCTTTCCCAGTCCCAGTTGGGGCCCAGTTCAGGACCTTGACCCTAGACCCTAGAGTCTTGCACTTCGCGAGTCATAACGTATTGGTTAAGTTCTTCAAAACTTTTCCTTACAGGCAATATTGACGTTTATCTTAATTGTGTTTTCGCTAGTTAGCATTCTTTGTGCGATTTCGTGTCTAACCTAGACTTACATTTATTACTCCGGTACTCATCAAAGGTATGCATGATATGGCTCGAGCTCAATACGCACAAACTACATTATATGTTCCTCTCAGTGATACCTACTGGCATAATGTGAAGAATATATTATATATATATATATATATATATATATATATATGTGTGTGTGTGTGTGTGTGCGTGCGTGCGTGCGTGCGTGCGTGCGTGCGTGCGTGCGTGCGCGTGCGCGCGTGCGTGCGTGCGTGTGTGTGTGTAGCACGAGCTTCGTCCGATGATACACCTGGGTGTTTGAAGAAAAAGGAAAAAAACTTCACCGTCACCGCGGAATATTAATTGGCTCAAGGGTATCATTGTGAGAGTGAGCTCAAACACTGCGTTGTATCAAAACCATTGCTGTAACCAAAAGTATAATCAGCACTCTGTACAACAACAAAAAACGTGGTGCAGAGGTGCGATTTTACTGAACCCCCACAGGGATTGTTAGGGCGTAATTTGTCTGGCTCAGCATACCGGCTGCCTTGCCAGGTCTCTGGGTCCGCGTGCCGCGGTCTGGTAAGCACCAACTGGAGGCTGTCCGGCCCATGTGCTCGGATCTGTGATAACGCGCCAGGGACGCGCAACAGATTGTTAAAAGGATCCATAGTTGAGGGGCAGCACACGTTGCCACTTCACGGGTCTGCATAATCCTGCACATCAAAAGCAAAGAAGATCACGCGCCAGTCAAGGGATGTTTTTTAATCTTTTTGAGAACTGTCTAGGTTAAAACAATGAGTCGTCGTGACTTGAAATCCTATCACGTAATTGCCGGTCACTGGGTACGGCTTATACTAAGCAGCCACTTGTCCAAATTTAGACGAAACACCTGCTCTGCTCAGTTAACATGTCTTGTGTCGAACTGATTGCAATTGAATATCATTGAAAACCACTTCAAGCTGCCGGCAATTTTCTCCCAGACAATATCACGTTCATTCTATTTTTTCAACATGCATCTGCGCGTTTTGTAAAAACGTTGAGACATTTATTTGAGTGATTGGAGACCCGATGGACGCCGGGGTGCGCCATTCTTACAGGTCGTCTTGATGGCTGTTACCCTGCATGTCACATACACTGGTAAGTAGCTCTAGCAATTGTGGGGATCAGCATAAGCCTTGGTCATAAGCACTATTCAGTGCTGTAAGCCCAGCAAAACTCAAGGGCTTGTGGCCGAAACGTCTGCTGATTCCCGTGCTCTTATTAGAGCTACTTACCACTCTATACGGCATACTGACCAACGGCCAGCAAGAAAACGTGTCCTTGATTCATTTCCCACTGTATTGTAACAGTAATCAGCGACGTTGGGCGCGCCTTCTTTTGTAAGTGATATCATGCACCAAGTTATCAGTCCAGCCATCTTAAAGCTTCAATAACCGAACGAAGAAGGATGTAAATCAAAAGAAGTATCAGTAGCAAACAGGGTGAAACGATATTTGGCTGCGCTAACAAACAGCAAATAATGCAGTTACAGTTCACCAGTCGGCTGCGGCACCTTTAAACAAGGGCTTTTACCTTTCGCATGTATACTAGGTAGAAAATGCGCCACATCATCATCGTGACTAGGGACTGATCTACGCCGACAGGCGGCGCTGACATCTGCGCCGTTCACGGCAAACGCGTTAATAACATTACTACCTGGACATTCCTTTTGATTGAATGTTTGGTCCACTCGAAAAATGCCTTGCTCCCTACATTGAGACTTGCCTGACTGGCTCATACGATATTCGGTTGTCATTTCGTGTCTATCGGTTCTTAAGCGGGTTGCTTTTTAGGCTTCAATATCTGGGCGAATGATGGGATTCATGCACGCAACGTCTCGGAGGGGGAGGGAGGCAGGCGCTTAAGTTGCACCCGATTGCGGTAGCGCTTTCTGTTTGCAGAGTTTTGACTGGAAAGTCAAAGCAAGAAGAGTAAAAATAACAATCATCCCCTTGCTCTGTTTGTTGGGTTGAATGCTATTGAAAAGCTATCTCGTACCATAGTCTTCCTAGTTTGAGACAAAAATAAGGCTACTTTTCTTTGGTCTTACCCATTAACTTCACCCACTTACCTCTACCGCAAAATTTCCCTGATATCACTCAAGCGCCGTGACTCCTAGAAAAACACCCACGTCACTTTACGGTGTAACACATCTCAACCCTATTCCGAAGTTACATTGTCCTGGTTTCTCGCAAATACGTCATATACGCGAGCCAGTGCACGTGGCTAATGGCGTAAGGCGCTTCTCCAACTAATAGATATGTACCTAATTGGCACAGCTTCCTGCAGCACATCCTCTTTCGTTCATTGCGTGCTAGCAGTCGAAAATCCCCGTATAGCATCCGGGAACAGTGGCGGCACCCCACATCGCTCAAAATCGATCTCCCACGCCGCGGAGAGGCGAACATGAGTGCCGGCGCAGAGGAAGAACTCCCGTCGACGTCACACCTGCGCCCGCCAATCAGATCACCGGACGCTGAGTCACGTGCTGCCGTGTTCGGAGGATGTTGTCTCAGCTCTCCGCGGTCGGTGGGCGGCACGTCGGCTCCCTTGATCTCGAATAGACATCAGTCGTGGCTAGCTGGCCTAGACTGTCTATTTTTGGACGCCGAGCTGGGCTCAG
>NW_023596805.1:23274427-23365130 GCF_011947565.3 Pollicipes pollicipes | reverse complement strand
TTACGCATACTTATAATTGCTGATGATTTTTATCTGCGGCGAAGCGCTGCAAAATTTGAGGATTTAGTGTATCTCATGGAAGAAGTGTGTTCGTGAGATCGAAAATTTGAAGAAAAACATACTGTACAACAGTTATGTTCTAACACAGCATACAGCACATACATATACGTATTTATATAGTAACATATTTTAATATAATGATACTTAGAATTTGCTTCTTTACCTGCCGGGAAATAAAAAAGACCGAAAGCCAGTTCGCCAGCCGAAAAACATCCGTGCCAACAGTGCCGCTGTCTCGGTTGAGGACAAATACGCAGTATGCCGTTCAAACCGTGAAATTTACATCAAATAATGCAAACATGAAAGTTAAATTGTCGAACAGTTTGCAACATCAACTTGACATCCAAATATAGGACAGGTATTTCCAAAATGGAGGAGTCGAAGATGAATGTTTTATCCGCTCGGTTCTATGTCGACGCCGCACACTGATACCTTTTGCCGAGCACGCTGTATGCCGGGCACGCTGTATGCAGGGCATGCTACATGCAGGGTCGGCCTAATGATGCTCCCCGTAACGATGCAGCGCTGCTCCACGTCCCGCTCCCGTCCCGTCCTCGTCTTGTCCCGTTCCGTTCCGTTCCGTTCCGTTCCGTTCCGTTCCGTTCAGTTCAGTTCCTATCCCATCCCGTTTCGTTCCGTTCTGTTCTGTTCTGTTCTGCTCCGTTCCGTTCCGTTCCGTTCCGGTTCGCTCCGTTCCGTTCCGTTCCGCTCCGCTCCGCTCCGTTCAGTTCCGTTCCGTTCCGTTTCCGGTCAGGTTGCGCCACCATCGTTCGGATGAGTAAGACATGGACGCGTTCGGTCACACCGTTCCCGTTCGGTCACACCGCTTTCGGTCACACCGTCACACACGATAACCTGTGTCTGACGACCTTATCCCTGACCAGATCGGCTGATCCACGCCAGGTCAGCCGACTATGTTTGGATCGGCTGACCTGGCCGACCTCGGCGGTTTCTCAAGGCTCAGCAGCCGACGGCGCTCAGCTGCCTGGCTTTGCTCACGCCTCTGAATGATGCGTACGTACTCCATGCAAAACAAAAAAAACACAACACAAGCAGCACGATTTCGTTGGGAAGCACGCATATACACCAGTTTGCCATTGATGTGCAAACTGGACAGTATTTCCTGGGAACCATGCACATCCAACAGTTTGCCATGTGGTGCAAACTAGAACCGGCTTAACCAAGGCAGACCTGAGGTCAGAAACCGCCGCGTTTCCCTCGGGAGCTCAAAGACCTTGAGCAGACAAATCAGTTATAGCACCCGCAGACGCGGACTGTTGAATTCACATGAGCTTGGTCGTTGCACCGTTGTTCCAGTCAGCGCCGCTCGCGCACGGGCGCACCAAGGGGCCATAGCGGGAGGTGGCACAGGGGTGCACCCGGGCATGCCACAGCGGGAGGCAACGCTGGGGGTGGGGGAGGGAGCCAGGCACCACAGTGGGATGCGGCGAAGAGGCGGAGCCAGTCAATTGTTCGGTATAAAACCGCGTTCGTGTGGATCAGCTCGCTTCCGGAACACAGCGATCGCAGCTACGCCACGAAGCTTCCGCGGGGCATTGGTGGAGCACGGCGCGGCCAAACAGCAGTCGCTCGATCAGCAGACGCAACAGAACTGGCAATGGCCGGTGTCTGAATGTCGCACCATGTCCATCCGGCCCTCCCTGCACGTCACAGCTCAGCAGATCAGTCGGTGGCCAACTCCGTGGCCAACGGTCACCATACCGCACAGATCAAGAAAGGGCTTCTGAGCGTGGCATGGCTGCAGAGCCGTCGCGCTCACCGGGCTGGCGCCCCCTCCCTTCCCCCTACCCCCGTGGTATGGTCAGAGGAGCGCATCTGTTGCATGTGACGCCACTGGAAAAACCAATATAATGCAGCGATATTGACGTATTCAAACTTCTGGTGTTGAGTTTAACTTTAAAATCCTGCCCATCCAGATAGTTCTGTTGGTAAGAGGGTCAGTGTTTGCATTCAACAGTTGTGGCGGGCTGCTTTCAAGACGCTTTAGACACTCGATTGCTTTGCCCAGTTGATTGATTGCTTGATTGAAGCTTGATTGGTTAGAGCATCATGTTGGCATTCACCAGCTTCAGGCGGGACGGGTTCAAGGCCTTTAGACGCTTGCGTATTTACCCTCACTGGGATGACTTGCGACCAAGTAGCAGCGCTCGCGCTAAAAGTCAGGTGACGCCAGAGGGTAGAGCGAATAGTTGTAAATCGTTACGCTTTCGTAGCAAAATTCTGCCGTTAACTCGGAATTCCAAAATTGGATGGTAGGATCAGGGCTTAACAAGCGCCCGGGTGGCCGGTTGGATACCCTTCGCCCGGGTGAGGGGGTCCGTTTGAGCCCCCTGAGATCTCAGAAACTAAGCAATCTAGATACACCAAATTCTACTGGGTGTGTTGGGCTGTACGTGAACTCACCTGGGCCAAAGTTTGAGGTTCCTGGGTCAGGACCTTTGCGCCAAATAAGGTCCAACAAGGCCAAACTCCAGATTGGTGTAAAAAGTGCCCTCAGAATCTATATACCTGTTCTAAGTAGAACGCCACATGCTCGTTTAAGGTCAGTGACCTTGTCCGACCCCTCGAAGTTTGTGGCTGCCAAAATCACATCAGACTGCTTTGAGTTTTGCATTTGAATAAGCGACAACGATTACGCTAGTCAGTATGTTCCTAGACCAAAACAACGTTGACTTCGGTAGTTTTTGGTCAGCGATCTATTTTGACATTTAAGTGGCTGATGGAAAATGTATGATGAAGAACTTGCTAGGAATGGATTCGAAATGAGCAGCAGAAATTACCCCATACAGCGCACCCTAGAGTGATAAAACCGATCTTCATCTGACCATCATCCCCAACCCTAGGTTAATGAAATTTGTTCATTGAATTGTTGCATTGCCTAACAAAAATATCTCGGAGATGTGGGCTTCGTCTAACAAGCCGCTGTTGCATCAAAATAAGCGATTCCCTGGAACCTAGCTTTGCCGGATCAGTAACCGGACTTTGATCTGCCGTACGTCAGCGACATCACAAGGTAAATATATATTTGTAAATTGAATGACCTGCTGATCTGTTGGCTTCAGATTCGCACAAAGTTGGCGAGGCTACGCTGCACCGTTCGGAAACCATTCAGAAACAGAAACCTTTGGGTGGTCAAATTGACTCCACCAGAGCGTGTGTTAAACCAATTACTACTTGAGAGAAGTGATCGCTGATCCACGGGATTTGTTCACGCAAAAGGTCTGTAAAAAATATTTTTAAAATGGTAGTGAATTCATTTCACCTATTATTCAGAAATGTTCTGCATTATCAAAATTGTGCCGGGCGAGAAGTATGCAATGAAATAAAATCCCGCTCGGTTGTGTGAAATAAATGCCGCGGGAGAGAGAACGGGAACATCAGTCGCTCCGCAAAAACTGAAGCTGGGTGGACTACAGATTTTACTATCAGTGGGTATAGGATCCTCAGTCACTCTACGTTCCGAACGGGGGGGGGGGTGCCACATGTACCTAAAACAGTTAAGATTGGTTTGGCAGGGCCTACCTGGATCAAGAAGCCCGGAGACAAAAAAGAGCAAAACGAGCCCGGGGGCCCAAACCCCAAGGAGGCGGCAGGTCTGCTTGTCAGCTTCCTCTCCGACCACTGCCAGCGAGTTAGACCGCGCCCGTCGGACCCGTCGGAGAAATGGCGACACGTGACGGAAACAAACATCACCCGGCTGACGGCCTGTTCGGTCCGGTACTCAGATACGTCCTGACAACACATTCATGAAGAGTCGTAAACTGGACGTCCGCTAGACCGCTTGCCAACGCTTGCTTGTTGACTTGTTGTTTGTTAGCACCATGCATGACACCGACGGTACTCAAAATATCATCTTAACTGGAAACAAACGTGACCATGCTGATGTGCTGTTTGAGATGTTTGAACTGAAGCCCTGCCGGCAAGTTTTCGGGTTATGGGATGAAGGAGGGTGGGTTAAGGTGGCGCAGAACATCCCGCACCTGGGGTTCCATCCGCTGAGTCTCAGCCAGCTTAGGGACCCCTTCTGGTGATTTGTGCTCGGCGCTTGGGCGGGGGCCCCGCCAGGGGATACTTGGGCCCACTCGTGGCTGGTGCAGTTGTCCTGCTCCAGCCAACTGCACTATGAACGGGCTGTCACCATGATACAAGATTAAGCAAGAATGAGGAAAGTAGAGCGAGCTGATGGACGTTGCTGCTCCCTTCGGGGCATGCAGCCGGCGGCCCTCTGGTTCGGGTGTCAGCTGTTCAGTCAAAGCATGTCTGAACAGAATGTAGGTGTACGCTAATGAGACACATGAGCACAGCAGAACCAGACGTATCTGGGAACCAGAGGTTACAGGGTTTCATCTTCCCGCGCTGTCCGCCCTTCCTGCCAGGGTGAGCGGCGGGCAACGCCAGTAGCTGACCTCAGCAGCTGAGTGCGTCATGAAGTCTCTACCGCCACACGAAACAACGATATCACAACCTCTTGGCGCGCCAATGAATCTACGGCACAAAACATGCCAATAAGGTATCAATCACATCCCACGCATCCCACGTACCTAGGTGGCATCCCAAACACGAGCAATTGACAGCAACACATACAATTCAGAAAAGTACGCATGCCAGAACCTTCCGGCACATATTGCCACTGAGGTCGTCCTGAGCGTTGTTGGCGCCCAGTGTCGATACATCATTGGTGTCATTTCAGTACAAATACATTTCTGACCCCGCCCGTCCGCAACCGCTTCCTGACAGGCCGCAGTCACCAAGATCGATATGACCAGCATAGTGTTCTTATTGGGTTCCGTCGGAACACGCGAGATCCAGCTTGATCGAGCACTTGATGACACGGAGGATCTCTGCCAATGAAGCGCTGGAGCTGTTCCTCGTCTGCCTCGCGCCAGAAAGCAGTGCAGCGAAGCAGCACAGTGTAAAAGATGAGCTCCGTTCTAATCACCTCAGAGACATCTGTTTTGCGCCGCCCAGTTCGTTAGGGTGAGGCTAACGAGCTGCCGTCTTCCAGTTAATGCCAAAACATTGCTGGAGGCGACAGTAGCACCAGGTTATTCCAAAGGCAGCTTTCTGCCCGAATGATCAATATTCCTGTCTGCATCAGTCCGAAGGATATAGACTCTGATTGTCTGCTGTGCACTGTTTGAACTTCACGGTAGACACCACGAATGGAGTGCACCGTGAAGTCCAAGCAGTGCACGGCAGACACAATAAGACTTTATGTCCTTTGGGCTGTGGAGTCCACCGTGAAGTCCAATCACTGGTGGACTCCATTGGCAGAGTCCACGGTGGACGCCACTGGTGGAGTCCACTGGTGCATCCACTGGGGAGTCCCCAGCTTCAGCCGACTCTGCTCTGCGCCTGTTTTGTGTCTGACTGCCCGGTTGAGGGTGGCGGGATTGGGGGAGGGGACAGCCTGGTGGACCTACAGCGCAGAACAGGGCAGTGAATTTCACACTGCAGGGGCCTGCCTCCCATCCAGTGGAGGGAGGGGGAGGGGGCAGCTGGCGGCGGGACACCGTTCGCCACTATGGCCCGTGTCTCACGCCCCCGGCAGGCGTCCGTTGCGAGATGTCGTGGTCAGGCGCCTCATCTGTTCGGCATCCGACTTTGAACAGAAGCGGGGTGCCGCCGACAGGCAACAGGTGCGGTCAGCTTGGTGGACGGGCGCCCGGCGGCACTGGCGGCGGGCAGTGATGGTTGTGGAGGGGAGAGGCAGGGGTATCGGTGCAGGTACAGCTGCCGTGAAGGAGCACAAGTGTTGGCTGAGAACCACATGGAGGAGACAGTGGAGTCGACATTTGGAACGTGTTTTGAGCGCGTAAACTTCTTCGAACTGGAGTGTCTCTCGAGCCCGCGTCGGAGCGGTAGGACGATTTGTGAAAGAGCAGGCGTGGCCACCACCAGCTGTTCCATTCCTGCTGCTCTTTAGCGCACGAACAATACATGCTTAGACACGCCCGTCGCATTTTAAAGGAATCGTACCACCCGGAAAACAACTTGACAAATAGGTCGCGGCTCTCAGCATTACATCCAGACGCGCAACACATTGTTTTGATACCCGCTCTGTGTTACTCTGCAAAAATAGAAACCGTATCCGTAGCATTCCAAATTATGTAGCTCGATTCCAAATCACCTAACGGCTATTCATATACTAAGCAATGCTCGGAGGTGAAAAACGCCTGATCGATTACCTACAAATATCCATAATGCGCAAATTCACACTTCTGTGAGGTGCACTGAAAAAGATAAAAAGGATTGTTTCAGCACCGGGCCGATCCTAAAATGAGAGCTTTAACAGGAATCGTATGACGCATGTCGTAAGCCATCAAACGGGCCGGAGTCACGCGGCTATCAAGCCGCATCACCTTGTTACCCAGGAGTGGACATCCACCGCAATCTCAAGATCAGCACAAACTAGCCAAGACTACGTAGCGTCATTGCCTTCGGGCGCTGATATGTCCACTGCGCGAGATACACTCCACAGTTCTCGTAGAGTGCTGCTGGCGGCCACGCGGCACCACTAGCCGGCTGGCTGACAGCCGGCGACGAGAAGCGGGGAGGGCCACCGCTATTGGCTCCACCGCCATCGTCGAGGTCACGGTGTACGTGCATCTGGCGGCACTGGCGCTGACCAAGACAGAACTGAGCCTTCAGAGGCCTACAACACCCCTTGCCGTGATTACAGGCGCTGCTTCACATTAAAGCGAGTGCTGAGGTGAGAGGGACCCCCGGATGCACAGGCTGCAATGAACAATGCGGATGTTCTATATTTATGAATTTTGCAAGCAGTGTGCCGAAAGCAAGTCTTATATAGTGGCCTTGTCGTAATGACTTCCTCACAAATAACTCATAAACTCAAGCAACTTTTCCTTAGAGGCTTAAATAATACGCAGACTTAAGGTAAAGTGTAAAAATACTAAGCGTGACCTTGCTTTGATCCTGCTAGGTGGCTGAAGATCACGACGACTTGACGGAATGGCTTCAGTTATAATTTAAGCCCGTTTCTTTGATATGCAAATGCGCTGCACTGGCGCAGCAGGGGGTGAGCACTGAGTAAGTTGCTCCCGTCGATACGAGAGCACTGCAGCCAGCCAACCATGGGTGCATGTCAGGCCCGACAAAGCACGCGACATATGCCTCATATTACCCGAGCTATACCAGGCACCAGGACTTCGAGTCCGCCAGGATCGCTCACCCTCGCAGTGACGCTGACGCGCGCGTCAGGCACCAGGACTCCGAGTCCGTCAGGAGCGCTCACCCTCGCACCGACGCTGACGCGCGCGTCAGGCACCAGGACTCCGAGTCCGTCAGGAGCGCTCACCCTCGCACTGACGCTGGCGCGCGCGTCAGGCACCAGGACTCCGAGTCGGTCAGGAACGCTCACCCTCGCACTGACGCTGGCGCGCGCGTCAGGCACCAGGACTCCGAGTCGGTCAGGAGCGCTCACCCTCGCACTGACGCTCACGCGCGCGTCTCAGCGAGCAGCACCCCGGTGCGACGATCGTGACGGTCCCGTTGCAGTGTTGTCTGCGGCGCCGTGGCCCGCCGATGTGATGTATACATGCAGGCCTGCTCCGTGGCGTAAGGACCGCCGCCCCGGGGGTGCGGCTTAGCCGGCATCTACGCTGGGCAGCGCCGCGTTTGGAGTGATGGAACTGTGGGCCCGTATTCGACGCGCGTCGCTTCTGCCGCGCAGTGAGTCAGGCGTTGCTCACGGGCTGAGTCGATCGACGCCAGGATGTTTGTGTCAGCGAGGATATAGTGGCAATTACTTTTTTAAGGAACCTCATTTTTATCTTTTTTGGGCTTTTTATCGTGGGACAATTACTCCGTTGGCGTCGAAGCTGTTCGAGGTGCCTTGAACGTCCTGCTACCTCCTTGGAAAAATAAAACTATTTCCCCGTGTCCTATTGGGAACCAAGGCGATATTATCTAATACATCGCATTCGGCCACCGTCATCCCCGCAGTAAGACGCTCACGCCTGAACTACAAGGACGGAACTGGCGGCGTAGAAATGGCTGCTGACAAAAGGAGAGTATAGTCCAGGGAGAAGTGTACTCCGCTGAAATCTCCGCTGCGAGAACTCCGTGCTCCGCTGTTCCCCCCCCCCCCCCCCCCTACTCCATAACTACAGCCATGTAAATAAAGTTAAGCGCCTTTCCAGCCTAGGACGCAAGCTCGACTGTTCGCCAATACTGTTTTCGCGCGGTTTCTGCAAATTCCCCAGACACGACTCTATCAGCCAAGTGGAACTGGGCGGATGTTTTCGTCAATGGCTGGGACACTACGGTCGATTCCACACCATCACCACCCTCGGAATGGAACTGGATGGGTGTTGCCACCAATGGCTGAGTCAATTCAGTCGATTCCACGACACCATCGCCGCCCTCGGGCGAGCTGGAGGCTCCCGGAGAGCGGGATTTTTTAACAGGCTTTTCAGACATAGCAAGGTCCACGAGCGTCTAACTGGATTTGTGGACGGTGATCGCTTCACAGGCAATCGTCAGCTAACGGGTGATATCATTCTCGTCGTCTACTTGGCGCACCTGGAGAAGTTGATAACTTCGAGGCTCAGCGATGGTCGCTCGGGCTCCCCTGCCCGGCCTACGTAAACTATGCTGATGTTGGCAGGCAGGTCATGACCCAGGCATAGGACGTGAGACGGAAGGATAAACTGATGGATAATCTAATCGATTTGCACAGCTGGGACTGCTAAGTGATCTCATCATACCCACTTAAATATACTAAAATGAAAATAAAGGATGGCAATGTTTTTTAGAGAGTCTCGTCTTCGAAAGTCACTTTGGGACTTCCTACGCTGGAATTATGCGGAGGAGAGTTCTGGTGTGCTTTTTTTCAAAATAGGGGCATTTTTTGGGGCCAAACAGATCGAGATAGAACGGTACTCAAGATTAAACTACTCAAGCATGATGAGGCGGTATAAATATGCCATAAACACATAAACAAATGGGGACATGGCCATGTTATGCCGGGCGTTGTTCACGTACTATTCTAAGGGCTATTAGCTAAAATGCCGATTGGCACTGCATTTCACTTTGTTGTTAACTAAGGCGTATGTACCCTAACAGAGCCAGTGTCCTAGATTTATCAACTTTGGGTGCAAAACATCATCCTATAGGGAGGTTTTTTCACTCCTTTCCCCCACATTTCACGTAATTTTTTAACTCCTGACTGATATTGTGTAACCAGACATACCTTACCCATATTTCCCTTTCAGAGATTTTAGGACGTCTTCCAAGTCCGAGCTCACATGAAACCAACAAGGATAAACAAGGCGCCACAGAACCTGGACAACTATGGATATATTCAACCAGAACTACATCTGAATCATGCCTAGGCATGCACAGAGCAAGGGCGCCAGGTACCTTCAAGCCCGAGAGACCCAGCGACTCCATCCGCTTGTATTCATCATGGGTGGTAAAAGTGCTTTTTTTTTTTGCCCACTGAATTCCAGCAGACAAAATTGCCGCCAACAGCGCAACGCGGTGCCATATGACCAGAAATGACAGCGAAATTCTTGCCCAGCGGCGTAATCAGAAATCGGCGATCATCGAAAGTCTCCTTTATCACCGCAACTTGCAATATCGTGCCGAGAACCGAAATGATCATTATACACTGTCACCCAGCTTATGTCGGGATATCTGTTGCTGCGGAGAATGCAGGCACGCTGGCCTTACACAATGGGATAGTCTGATCGCGCATTCAGCCTCCTTGCACCCTCGGGTCTTGCCGTAGCCTCACGTTTAAGCTTGATCTACGACTGGATTTGTTACCCTCGACCGCGAAAAAAAACAGCAAAGGATCTCGACAGCCAGGGTAGCTGGGTACAGGAACATTTCCAGGCGGTGGAAGGTTACACTGGGGAATACAGAAAATGTGGTTTAGGAAATAAGTGAAAACTCCGCAAAAAAACGTGGGGGGGGGGAATTCAGTCAATGTCGGGGAGTCTATGCATCCTATTCGGTTGATATACGATGAACGCCTGCAATACGATAAAAACAAAACAAGGAGTACCCCTGTTCATGCATATTTTTTTGGCAAAACACGCTCAGGCTGAAAACCAGGGATGCATGGGCCCTATGCTCCTTTTAGAGCTCAAAACTATTTTCAGAGCACAGTACCAGCCAGACAGAAAATGTGTGAATTTGATGTTATAAAAGGTCGGCGACCAGGCCTTAACGTGTGCGTGGAACGCCGGGCACCTTTGGCTCTACATAACCTTAACTCATCATGTGAATGTGATATGTACCTTGATGTATGATGTGTGCTAGGTTGAAATCGTGTGCATGTGTCAGTGATGCATGACGCGTAATGCACTATGCCTGTTTATTCAGAATAGTTTGCATCTATAACTGATGCATGATCTATGATGCCTGTTAAGTTGAAGTCGCTTGTATATTTGAGTGAGGTGTAATGCGTGGTACCTGTTTACCAGACTTCGTTTGCACTTACACGCATTTTTCACGCATTCTAAGTTTTTGGTTAGATATGCCCTGTATCATAGTAATGGCTAGCAATTGCTCCTTGTTTAACCCCCTGCATGTTGGTGTCCTGCTAAAACTGACTCGCCGTATAAAAGAAGAGCTGAAAAATCGGGTAGGATCATCAGCAGGCAGTCTTTTAGTTCTCTTCTGCTATTGGTTTCGATAAAGACACGTGGTTGAGATTTAAAGGCATCTATGTCTCCATTCTCCTGTTTTTTTTCTGCAAGGAACGTGGCTATTACTACAGTCTTATCCAAGCAAGTAAATGTTGATTGAGTAAAAGGCAAAGTGCTAAATGATAGGAATCACCTGCGATCAAAACAAACAGGATAAACCTGTCGACAAACACATTCAGGCGAAGGGCAAGTTGTAGGGCCAATGGGTTTCCCCCTCCCAATTTTCACGACGTATAAAAATTGACCCTGGCATGATGCCACAGCCAGACAAACTATGCTCCTTTGTGATACCAACGTGGGCCGCATAGGCTGCCTACCCTCACAACCTGCAATTAATATAAGTCATGATTATGTTTAGGGTGCCATCATGAGAGCGTTTGACTTCAATATTTGCGACAACAATAATGGAATATATTGCATTTCCATCTACGCAAATATCCTGCTCATAGGTGCAAAGAAATTGTGCGTATAAATGAGCACTGCAGAGTGAGTCACTTCCAGCACTCCGTGTCACAAAAAGGGTGATATCACCAGCAAATAGTCAAAATTTCTCTCAGTGACAAATGCAGTTTGTTTGATCTAACCTCTATGCCAATAAAACCACAATCCATCAGACCACCTCCTATTAGAAGTAAACCTCTTGGTTAAGGGAGATGGCAATATACCTTTTATGTCAATGGTGATCAGCCTTCTAACCCCACCCCTCCTCACTGCCTACGTTTTCTGCAACTTCTTACTTCTCACCGCCCACTTCCTGCTCAATGCCCACATCATTGGCTGGCATACTAGTCCCCAATAGGCAAGATTATTTTTGGAAAAACGTTGAGCAGGGGAATAATTGTCTTTTTGATACTAGCAAAGCATAAATGAAATGACTGCATTTCAAGCAGAGGTAAAGGTTTCAAAGGTGAATGGGAAAGCTGAGTAGTGAACAATTTTGTAATATTTCCCCAAAATACGCCAGTCCCCCAAGATTTGGCCCAATTCTTTGCAAACCGAAAGGGGGGAGACCTGAACCAAATAAGAGCTGGGTAAAAAGCTCTGATTGGAAGATCTGTTTGACTGGTAACCATTACCAATCAGGAACAAAGCACCAACATGAATTGTCACTTTACAACCATGCACGCCCCCTATAATCCCCTTCCCTGTGGAGTGCCTTCAGACCCCAGCTCCGAACCCACGGCCCTCTTCAAAAGGAGGAATACTCAATGCTTGAGACTGCTACGGTGAGTAGACAGCCTTTCTGTTGTTTTTCTGTCTTGAAACGCCAGTCTGAATAATCACAGGTCAATTTCTACCTCGTTTGTATCGTTTATCTAACTTTCCCTCAAGTGTCAATCAATGAAGTCAACAAGGCCCCAAAATTAAACCTAGATAGGTATTCATGAAACTACGATGCGAATGACTCTTGCAAGGCCCTATTGTTTTGAAAGTCACCGCCAACCTCACACATCTCGGTTGCATTGCAATGTTTGAAGCATACCCTCGCTGCCAAAACATTGCCACATCTAGATCTTTTTCAGTTTCTTCTACTTTCTAGTTTGGAACACTGAGATTTGGTAATTAAAAATAGTGAATCGGCCAACCGGTCGGGTCTTAGGAGATACACCGATTTGTCGCCGATCTCTCACCGAAGTGGGCGACCAGCTAAAAATCGTAGAATATTCTTGGTGCCGGGTTGGGATAGAGCCTTAAAAAGATACCATGTGTCGGCATGGAGTGCCTACGGAAAAGCTTGCTGGTGTTGTGGGAAGAAAGGTACTACCACTGAGGCCCATGTAAGGTTGTGGGATGTGCCGTAATATTTTGTTGTGGCCGTCACCAAAATTATCGGTCGCAAGCATTTTTGGGACCAAGCGTCGCGTGAAAATGGACATTTTGTCGCCAACCTCATCCAGCCCCACCGAAGCACGTTGGCAGCGAAACCGCTCCAGGGCATACTTTTCCTACGGGCCCATGAGCTCTACGTGTTTAAGGCCTGCTTTGCAGAGAATTCTATCATGCCAATATCATGCACCGAATTCTATCATGCCAATTCTGACTAACCTGGCACCGGACGAAAGTTTGCTTAATTGTCTTGAACTGATCTCTTGACAGTTTTTTTTTTGTCTAGAAAAGCTAAAGCCCACGGCGTCCCGGGTCAAAGTTTGTGTGCATGGTGCGCCGGTGTTTTGGGGCACCCTAAAACGCTTGTGGGACTTCTAAAACGTTAAAAACGAGCAATCGAAGCAGCCAACGAGATCCCAAGACTGAAAACAACTTTGAAATCCAAAAGCAAGGCATCCTTGGCTGTAAGCTTCCTAACCCCTCCCGCTATGCCCCGGTTTTACCCCTTCTGGGCGAAGTTCTGGCTTCCCCATTCATTAAGCTTAGTATGAGCTTGATCGACATAAACTCGTTCTTGACATCTTGATGTAGGTAACTTACTGACAGTACAATGCCAACGGTTGACCGCAGCTGCTAATATAAGTACACGGTAACAGGGATAGTTATCTGTGTAGCAGCACATCCGGATTATTCGATTCCGGCATGTGATGTCACTGAGACAGATAGCGCTGGCAAAATATCACGTACACCGCACAATATTTGCTTCCCTGATGTATCAACGTGCTGCAATCGGATGACAGAAAATCCGCGAGAAAAAAACTTTTTCTTTTACTGCGAGCCGGTTTTACCCGTTTTATACCGGCTCCCAACTATAGTACAGCGAGCTTTACGTCACTAAGGCGCCCGATGCGCGTCGACACCGCCCGTGCACGTGCACATTTTGTTTCTACCCGCGCCCAGCCAATAATGACATGTCGAAAGAACACTCTGGCCTGTGCAAATCTGGGGAAGACCATGGCGTAGCGCCATGTTCTGGGAGACCATGGCGTGATGCCATGTCCGGGGAGACCATGGCGTGACATCATATCCGGGGCAACTATGGCGTGCCACTATGTCCGGGGCGACCATGGCGTGACACCATATCCGGGGCAACTATGGCGTGACACTGTGTCCAAGGCTCAGCATGGTGTGATACCATGCCCGGGAGCGATCATGGCGCGACATCATGGCAATGGTCAGGAGAGCAGCGCATGCTCCGCACGAGCACTCACGCGCATGCAAACTCATGTCCCAATACAAATTATCAAGTACATGCATATGCCCTGGTGCGTGGTTTCCAGTCAGCCTTGCCTGGTATGTTGGACCTCAAAAGCTGCAAGGCAAGGTCGAAATAATAGTATCTGTGAGCAACAGCTGTGACCGATCAGCATTAACTCAGTTTACAGGGCACAGAATGCCACGCTCGTTGAAAGGCCCTCATCGACAAGAGCAGGGAAAGCGTGCGACCGATGACAGATTTAGAACTGTTTGCTCCCGACTTGTCCAAGAGGATATATGGTCAGGTCCTAAGGGACCTATGAAAAACACTGCCAGCCAGCCGTCAGTTCGGAAGCCAGAAGTCCGGTTCGCGGTCTGGTGTGGGTCAGTGTTACCTGGAGCTCTGGTGGCCGGCCCCCCTGTGCTTCGCGGGAATGCCTGCCCGGAACTTAATGAGCGTCGCCTCAGAAAAAATACAGCACAAATCGCTGAGCTCGCAGAGCTTACACACGGAGCATGAAATTTTTGGTGATGTCACTTATATGCTGCCACTGGTGTGCCGTATGGGAACAGCAAGTACCTTCTGTGTCAATGCCGACATACATATATATATATATATATATATATATATATATATATATATATATATATATATATATATGTGTGTGTGTGTGTGTGTGTGTGTGTGTGTGTGTGTGTGTGTGCGTATGTCTGTCTCTGTGTCTATATCTGTGCTTGTGTCTGTGACCTTGTATTAAGTGCAGTTCTCGGCAAGCCTTCACGAACAGCCATTGTTACAACTTGTAATTTTTTCCATTTTACATTTGTCCTTGCTCGCAAACTTTCATTAAAGCATAAACGATATCTGAACAATGCAGTGTGTCTGAGCATATTGCGTGTTCTTTCAATGTAAGCGTTTATTAGTTATTGATATAATTATAGATATCGACAGTCCAAATTGGCAGTCTATTTGATACTGAGATGATAAGTATCGTAAGCCAAGCACAATTTTGAAGGAGAGAAACGATCCCTGGCGTTTAAAGCTTTCCACAAGCTAGTTACTTCACATAAAGGACACACATCTTGCTCATCGCTCCGCGTATTCAGTGCTTCCGCGATGCTGAAGACATCTGGTGATGAAGTGTCACCTAGCAGTTGGGCAGCAAGCCCCCCCCCCCCCCCGTGCTAGGACTCCTGCTCCACCCCATCACCCCCCCCCCCCCCCCCCCCGCCCCCCCCCCCCCGCCCCCCCCCCCGCCCCCCCCCCCCCCCCCGCCCCCCCCCGGAGACAACCACCCCAGCCTCGCAAAGGTCATAACAGATTGATTTACACCGATCTCCGACCAGTATCAACCCATCGTTCAGTCGCGTGATCATCCGTCCCGCGGGGCTCCGCAGCCAATGAGTCTGAGATGATTTATTTTGATTCGAGTCGCACGCCGCGGCTAGCTGGAAACAGTCCGAATGCGCCTCCAAGATAAAGTAGGCCTTCCGAAGTCCGGGTAAACGCATTTTCTGGTGCGTGGCAACAAGCAATGCTCGAAACATTTTCTTATTTTTAACTGGGAGCATAGTTTTGCAATACAAGTTTGGGAAGGAGGGGGATAGATATTAAAACATTCCCATAAAGTACTGAAAATAGGTTTCTTACCAGAATCGGTCTGTTATCCTTTCAAGTGGGAACTTAACTACATAGAAACTACAAACTTGTCCATAACCGACACAAGATGATAGAATTCTTGTCTTCACCTTACATCACTGAGCGCTTCTACCAAAAGTGCTGCCATGGTACGGTGGTGCAGCGGTGCGGCTATAGCTTCAGTCACATGCGAAAATACTACGCTGGTTTCCTTAACTTCCGCGTTAAATTAAGCATTTCGCAAATTTCTATAGTGTAAAGAAAGGTTGTGTGGTGAAAGGTAAGATGCTAAACCAAGGTATTGTGCCCTCCAAGCCTTAGAAAGCAGGTCTCTGCCAACAGCAGGTGACTGAGCTGCGCTATACGCACCGATTCACATATCAATTCACAATTCACAGTTGACATCAATTCACAAATCAGTATACACCCGGAGTGGCCAGGGCTGCTGGCTTCGAACTATCCCAGATCCGTTATCTTAGATGGATATACGCCATGGTGAACACCTCTGCTAAATAACACCCGGCAGGCTTGGCATGTCATAAATTCGACGACGCGGACGATGAGTTGTGGCTGTGGACATTGGATGCTGGCTCATTATGCTGCGTCATAGCTGGGTCGTCCATAGATGTTCAGTGTCACTAGATCGAGACAAGCATTCCCAGAGGGCCAAGCTAAGTATTAGCGTGTCTTGGATAGGAGGATGCATCATTACAGCATATAGCTTCCGGTTGCTCCATGTCATTTCCACACGTCCTGCATTAGCAGCAACTTCCCAACAACAGTGCGGCCCACCACTGGGAGCGGCAGTCGAATGAACGCAACGCTACCTCATTGCCGCCCGTCCGCGCGGAACGGCTCCTGCAAAGTTCAAAATTTTGGACCGCGTCATGCTGAGCTCCTCGTCTCACGTGCTCAGTGTACTCGGTTCAGTCTGAAGCGCCTGATGTTTTCGAAGCCACAGGTGCGATGACGGAAGGTGCTCGCCTGCGCACGTCCGATGACTCCGCGTCCAATGCAAGCAATCAGTGGCGAAGCCACAGCGCCGCCGAATCAGTGAACCAGCCCGTGTTGAGAAAAAGACCTCCGAGGCTACAGCGTCACCAAACAAGTCACCCAGGCCGGGTCGAGAACAAGCCTTCGAGGTCCCATAGACAGTCCTCAGTGTCGCAACGGAGTAGATCTTCTAAAAGCAGCTACGCTGCGCTGGTACGGGGCAGCGGCCTTTTTCTTACACATCCAATCAGTCATTTGCTTCATATGGAAAGTCGAGAGCCAAAAAGTTCGCAATTCAAGCGAGGGTGATGGGCCAGAATCAGGCTGGTAGTGTCTGGCGTAAAAAGCCCGGTAAATTATGATTGCGGTTCCACAGATCACTGCGTCTTTTATCACTGCATAATATTTTCGGCGAGTTGGCAACCATTCATTACCATTTGGAACCGGAGCCTATGTTATTTGGTGTCATTTCCGGAAAGAAGCGAAGCACGAGGAAGGACTTTCGGTGGCGAAGGACTGTCCAGAGGCGTTTTGGGTCGGGCATTTCGTCTGTGCACAAGAGACCAGCCCGTGGTTATCATTCGACAGATTGCTGTTGCTAGATGTTTATTCTTTTCCAATTGCAAGATGTTTTTTGCAAGGTTGGCATGATTCAGAGTGTCGACGACTTTCATCAATGTGAGACAAAGTTCGGAGACTTAAGATTTAAATAGCTGCAGTTTTGCATGTTGACAAGTTTGAAGGTGCGTTTTCCGCACAGTGGCTGTTTTTTTAGATAGCTGCATCTGCATCTTACGTTTTTATATTTGCCAACAATGCCCGAGAAGTCGAAGGCATTGTCCGGTGCTCGTCCTATTTTGGTGGTATTGCGAAGCCGTCCATTGGAAGGACTGACTGCGGCCTCGGCGGTATCTGCGCTGATCAGTGAATTTACTCTCAAGAATTGTGGTTCTTTAATAGAGTTCTCATTTCAGAATGCCACTGGGCATTCTGGGACTCAGCGATGAACGGAAGTGACCAAAGCAGTTAATAGGCCCTTAAAACTCAAAAACTAACTGTCCAACTTCCTCGCCAGAAGGATATAAGGCAGCTTCGTCGAAATCAGATTCCACGCAGTGGAGGCGTTATCAACAACAAAAGGAAGGACGCCGATGAGAATAAGCCCGAGGTAAAAGGAACATAAAGAAACGGAGATCTGGTTCCTTCGATATCAAACCAATCAACACTGAAGAAAAAAGTGGAATGACGTGAGGGAGTCCCTACAGCGCTGCGGTATGGTGCAGAACCGGGAAGTAAAAATAAAAACCGTTCCAAAGGCTAAAAGATCACAAGGTATGAAAAACACGGACATGTCCGCTCCAGAGCATCGCGTCGTTATAAACCTGCTCGTCACTGAGCCGTGCAGGCCCCGTGGTTTTATGTCCTCGCTGTCGACGCAAGATGCCTCCCTTTTAAGCGAACCAAACTTAAATAATTTGATGAAATCGAAGGATGACACAAGACTAACCGACAGCGAGCTTAACTGGGACATCTGCAAAAGAAACGAGGCTGGTGAAAGCACAGCGGCAATTTTGGTGCTTGTTCTCTCAATCATTTGCATCTTTGTCAGACATGACACCGTCAAAAAACAAAACAAAACAAAGCAAAATCAGTATGGCAGGCAAACAAACTCTGAGCATAGAAATTGCACGTAGCGTGCAAATAAAGTTTGCTTAACTACGCAAATTGCATGCATTAGAATTGGTGGCTGATTCCGTGCTTGAAATATGTGTGGAAAGTTTCTAGAAAATTAACATTGATCAAAGCGATGCAACACAACCATGGAGAACTTTTGATTTTGTGCACGTGCCCCAAACTTGATTTGCCTCCACTTGTAGATGACGTGATCAGTGGCGGTTATCAAGCTTACTAAATTAGTGGTGGAAGATATCTCCGTCACCGCATTTAGAGATATATAATTACTAACATCTCCCACTCTCTCGCACCCCAATGACCGTGTGTGCGGCCAGGTCCGTGCGCCGATGCCAACGAAAGAGAGCAGTTACGACCGCTCAGGCCTCGCGTCGGGCCGCCGGGCGGTCAGCAGAAGCCTGCGCTGGCAGCACATAGCCGCTGTCGTGTTAACGCCGTGGCGTCGTCAGTGTTCGCTGCCGGCCGTCGGACGTAGCATGAGCACGGTGACGTCCAGCTGGCGCTCCTCGCCTGTGCTGTCACAAGCCGCGTGCCTGTGCGTGCGGGCGTGCGTGCGTGCTTGCGTGTGCTTACATGTGTGCATGTGTGACGTGCCTCGGTGCAGCTGACATCAACGGCATGCTGTCCAATCTGTGCAAGATGTAATTATGTTCCCCTGCTTTGAGCGCTGCATACGTAACTGTTACATACTACTACTGCGTTGCTACTACGCAACAAATATGGGCTGCTACGCAGCATACTGCTACTTCTACCTTGAAACGTACTCTTACACTCATCAACATCCGATATGTTTATATCGTCATCTATACCATTATCTATTCCATTACCATATATTACACCAATAGCCATTAGCAGCTATACCATAGCTAGCTATCTTACCATATCTGCCTTGAGGTGAATCTTAAACGTTCACAACGAGCCACGTCCCTCCATTTCAGGGGCAGTTTGTTTGATCTCAAGTGCACCAGCCGTGCCTATTTCAGGTCGATAATGACCCCGTCTACCCGTACGTCTATCGATAATACCCGTCTTCGAACGGATCGTTGCTGTGATGGCCTAGTATACACTGATTTGATGGGGGTGTCCCGGTATCTCTGTATCCCCATGGTACAAGAGGCACTGGGCCGTGCGGCTTCAGTTCATCATTTCTGAGCTTGTCAATTCAGTGTCACGACGTCGATGGCCTGGGCTCGGCGCTGATGTCGGTGATGACGTCACGGTCCGTGTACCTGACCGCTGGCAAGCCGGACCGAGGGTTGGCGAGGTCAGTGATGACGTTACGATCCGTGTGACCTGGCCGCTGGTAAGCCGCACCGAGGGTTCGTGAGGTCAGTGGTGACGTCACGGTCCGTGTGACCTGGCCACGGGTCAGTTGAGTCGATGCTCGGCAGGGCCAGTCGAAGGCAGTCTCTCAAGTCTGACGGTTGGTGATTTAAATGCATGACGTCACGTCACTCCATGATGAACGGTACAGCGCATCGGTGTGCGATACTCGTCTTGTAACGGTTATCAGTCCCCAAAATATGCGTAGATTAAGCATAGAATGCTTGCGAGCGGCTCAAATGTGAGTAAACGTACGCTGATTTATGCGAAGATCGGTGTCATTTCATTATTATGTTATCCCCGCGCATATCTCATTTATGCGAACATGCCACATCTAATTCAACGAGCAATTCCTAGAACACGAGCAATCACTAGCTATGTTACGCTCGTTAGTTTGATGATGACATTAAAGATGCACCGCAAGGGGCGACTTTCAGAAGTACTACTGGTTGCTTACTAATTAGTAAGCAGCCAGTAGTATTACTCAGATATTACTCAGACACATTCATCGTTAAGAATTTGACGATGAATGTGTCTGAAAGACCGTGATTTTTTCTGATACGTTTCCTGAGAATTAACGATGAAGCAGCCAAATCTTCTCAGTGTAGGACGACATTATGTTTACACGGCATGTACATTAAGCCCTCTTACTAAGATGGTTTCTTGGAGGCTAGAAACAACGGCGGGGAAGGCGAATGCGTATATAAATAAGATGTAAAACGCCGCCAATAATATGGCTAAGGGCGGAAATCCGTTTGATGCGCTGGAGACCAGAGGGCAAACGAGCAAAAAAAACAACACTTAAGTGTCTTATTTCAGTGGTTTTGAGTAGCCCTTCAATGATTTGAGTGCCTGGAGAGAAGCTCTACACATGGACGTAGTGCTCAAGAGTTCAGCTTACTTCCCAACATCATCTATAAGACCTAGTGATCTCGTCCAAATTTCGCGCTCAACCGCCAGCTCCATCCCACCGTAACCTAGTGGGAGCTGATTAGCTCGTGTTACTCTCACATTGTAGGAGCTGATTAGCTCGTGCCACTCTAACTTCATGAGAGCTGATAAGCTTATGTTACCATTACCTTGTAGGGGCCGATTAGCTTGTGTCACCCTCCCCTCGTGGGAACTGATTAGCTCGTGTTACCCTCACGTCGTTGGGGCTGATAAGCTTGTGTTGCCCTCACCTTGTAGGCGCTGATGAGGTCGTCCCAGTGGAGGCACACTCGGAGCCAGAGCGCCTGCGGCAGCGCCAGGCTGACAGAGAGCACCCAGATGGTGACGATGGCCACCTTGGTCCGCTGCCGTGACTGGTGGTTGATCAGGCGATAGACGATCGCCTGGTACCGGTCCATCGCGATCGCGGTCAGGGTGAACACGCTGACCTGGAACGAGGTCACCGTTAGTTCGCTTGAGTTTGGAAATCGACGTCGATGCCTATGCGTCTGCATTGGTCTGAAACTCGTCTCTTCACGTCTGTCTGAACACGCCGGGAGGCTCGGATCGAGCGTTTACACTCGTATCCGCCGTCTACACTCGTCTAGTCCACCGCACTCGTCTGCAGACTCGTCTCGTCTGCTTGCACTCTTCTGCAAACTCGTCTCGTCCGTCCGCACTCTTTTTGAGACTCCAATCGACAGTCGTCGCTGGTATTATCCGTCTACACCAATCTTGTGTGTCTGCAAACGTCCGCAAACTCGTTTCGTCTGTCTGCACAGTTTTGCAAACTCGTTATATCAGTCTACACTCTTCTGCAGATGCCGGCACTGTCAGTCACTTATATCGACCTGAATAGACCACCCCAACGTACGCGACGGTTAAGCGCCATAACACAGCTTATAATGTTTATCGTCTTCGTTATCATCGAAATATGAGCATTTTGGCCTGGGGCTCTAGCATAGCTGCCACGATGTCCCATCATATTGGCCTTGACACGTGGCTTTTGAAAAAGTTAGATCACAGCAGTAATACAAAGAAGGCAAACAGATCGCTGAGCTAAAAAATGAATCGTTTTATAGAATTGCGCGTTCCTACGCTACCCATTGATTTTCCTCAGGCTATTTGAATATCTTCTGCGGATGGCACGTTCGTGATTGGATGAATGGTTATGCCATTGCTACGTAAAAAGTTCATTCTAAGTCCATGCTATTAACATGAATGGACCTACAGTTTATCACCAGAAGGCCGTCTTGCACTTACGCAATGTTAGAAAAGAGCCCCCTCAAACACAAGCTAGCACCAGGAGGGGGGGGGGAGGGGGGAGGGAGAGAGATCTTTGCTCCTCGGTTGTCAGATGCGCCGTCACCGGGCGGCCCACCCACCAGACCAGACCAGACCAGACCAGACCGGTGACAGCTGGCGACAGGCGCAGCGCCGGCTCTGTCCATTTGGACGGGCGGTTGTTTCAGAGTTTCAGATGGAGAGTGGTCGTCGGTTTATGAGGAGGCGGGAGCTGGTCGCGTCGCGTGGGCCGAAAAGACATCAGGGAAAGCATCGAAGTATTCTGGTTACTCTTTTTTCAGAGTTTTGAAGGAAAATCATGCCAAATGAGGCAGTTATGCGCTATTCACATAACAGTGCATGAGCTACTTGCACTTACGCTGAGGCAACAAGAGCTAAAGCAATAATAGATCAACATAAATATGAAACGTTATACTACGGGCTTGATTTCTTCCCCATAGCGTTTAGAACTACGACTCTTCGAGGCAAACTGGCATCGGGAATGGGTGTATCATACGGTCCTTGTGACGCACTAGTTCACACTCCGACCATTGTGCTCCTTGGCAAGAGGCCCTTGCCCGCTGAGCCAATCACAAATGTTGCTTTTTTCGCACCCTAGTGCGCATACGGCGGCTACGACTGCTGGAATGTAGCATAGTATTCTTACAAGCCGTTGAAAGCGTAATTTAGACTAGAAGCCAATTAACATTGATATCCGCATCACATTTCTACGGTGCTGCAGTGACACTACTCGGTGATATTATCACGCGTAGCTTTTTCTGAGGCTGAACTTAAGTTTTAAAAAAAATGCCCCGAAAGTGGGACACTCCCTTTAAGATCACATTTGAGCATGAGCAGGTACCCTGGCCGCCTGCTGCTGACCACAGATGTTGTCGGGTAGCACTTGGCGTTTGCTCTGCCCAGCCATCGCAAACTCAATATCACGTCCAGTCTGCTCTATCAGGCTGTGCGGTAACATCGACACGTGCACCTCATCTGACTCCAGGCGACCGCTGACATCGCAAATGGGTTGAAATGAGGCACGTACCCACATGCCCCTCCATCTAGCCACAACGTATCAATCGGGATTTTGTTGGAGATCAATCGGACAGTTTGGCTTTTGCTGTATACCGATACTGACAACTCGCGAATCATGGAAAACTCCCGCCCCTGTGTATCATCGCTCGCTATGAGCCGATTTATGGCTGCACCGAGTGAAGATGGCAGAGTGGCAGCGCCGGCCCTCTGGCAAAATCTAGCGCCACTCATTGCCTGCTGCTGCGTGACTCTGAATGACCAAACAGATTTCCTTCGTTTTTACAGCTGACTTCGCATCGTTATGTCGAGCTATCGGGGACGATGGCCAGCTGATTATCAAGACATCATTAAAATTAAGAGGTATTTATGCACAGAAATAAATCACGGCGACTGATTATGGCCTGCATGGGTAACAATAACCTGTAGGTGACTATTGTACACTGGGAACACGCTGGCAGCGTGCATCTGGGTGGCTGGTGAATGCCGTAAATAGCTTCATTCTCACAGGTCGAAAGGTTATAAGTTCGGCCAGATGTGAAACGCAGCGTGCCCTCAATGGCGGCTCGGCTCATACGTCTGTGTAGTTGTTACCTCGCCTGCTAAAAAATATAGCTGCTCTGGTTTTCTAGGGTTAGTAAATCACGGACCGGTCAAGTCATGGCTGGTGAAGGTTAAGGACGGTCAAGCAAAGTTGGATAACTACGCCGCTCTATCAGTTTGGTGTATCTCCTTTCCTTCCTTTTTCCATTCCCTTTGATTAAGCCCATCAGGGGCGCATCGATCCGAGAGCACCGCCGCACAAATAGAAATTGCCGGCCAGGGCTAACCATTGTTTTTCAACTGGTGAGACGGGTCATTGCGTCGGAAAATGATATGTCACGAGTTGTTGTGGCGCGGCCACATGCGTGTGCGTGCCATTTGGAGCCATGTCGTGCCCACGCGTGTACGTGCCGTTTGCAGCCACCACAAGCACGTACAACACGACAGGATAAATGAAAAATGATTAATATCCTGACAGGTTTGCGTAGAGATATGGAGCGGAAATTGGAGAAATGCCAGCTGCATGTAGCCAGACGCAGCACCACAATTTGCCCTTATCAGGTATGATATTTAAAAGATAAGACGATTTTCCTAGGAATAGCCTTATTCCTAGGAAAAACCAGGAGAACAGAGATATCGTTAGGTGGATATGTCGGCAACATGCCTTTCTCAAAACAATAGCAGAAGTAAATATTTCTGCACATTGAGAAAGGCACGTTGCCAAAACATCAACCTAACTACATCTCTATTCTCCTGTTTTTTCCGAGGAATAAGACTAATGCTACCATCTTATCTATGTGACTAATGTTCCCCGCTGATGTAATGAACAACTTACGTAATACGATATTTAAGGTTTACTGCTCATTGAGCAGTGCGTGTGAGTGCACCCGGAACTTTTTTCGTTCCGTTTTTGTCCCGCTGACAGCACATTATACGATAAGACGGGGTCCGATGTCATGGACAGACGAATGCGTCCAGCCTGTCACGACGGATTAGCCCGGCCGCCGCATAAGCCGCTGTGTTGTCTGAGCTGCACAGCTGTTTGCCACGCCCTGGTGTGACGCATATGTGAGGCTTGACTGCTGCTGATGCGGCTCCATAAACGAGCGTGGCTTGGCCTTTTTGCGAGCATCTTGTACTCCTGTCCAACTGGTAAGATTTATCACATCACGTTTTCACACAATGCTTAGTTTTGAAATGAAGAACACCAAGCATGCGGAAAAGAGCATGACTTGGCTGGTCTTGCGTGGCCAAGACCAGAGAAAGACGTCCAACTGCGCTCGCCCGACTCCGCACACGGGCCTGGGTACGCCATTGCGCGGAGTGGCCGTCCCTGCACATTGACCTGAATCCGCCCCTGTGGCGCTGAGCGACAATGTGCAGGACTGCCTCGCTCGGCGCGCGGCAGGGTTAACTGCAAACAATCGCTGACTCGATAACCCGATTAGTTGACTGGCTGAGGGCTGTGAACTTCACTCCTGTAGAGGCCAGATCATTTGTTTACTTTAAAATTTAGGGCCGCCAAAGGAATGCACTGTTCATTACCCTAACTGCGGCTGGACATAACTGCAGCTTTCACAGCGAAAGTGGCACTGCACATCGAGACCACTTCCCTAAGTGTAGCCACGTTTCGAAGACTACCGCAGATTACCATGCTGTTTTAGTCCAAATTGTGCTGCTTCATAAATAGCGGGTGCGCGCGAGAACCGTGCCAACAGAAGAGTGCGCGGCGGTAAGCCACGCGCCGTAATTGCGCCACGGTCTTCACTCGGCCTCATAAACATGCATGAAACGTGGTTATATCTGGAAGCTTTTTACTCTGGCACACTGAACCACGTCAGGTGCTGCCGTACGGCGTCGGATTCTCAGCCGTGCTAATGGCAAACCAATGTGTTTGGGAAGATTGTTGTGCTCAGGGCGTGATGGAGTAGGGACGGCCATGCCTATTATTTGCTTAAAAAACAAGACCAAATTTGGTCATCCGTGATATGCACAATGCACGTCGAAGCATGAAACATGGGGAGCATGTCGATAGAGCTTCCCCCATACACGAACCAGTCTGCACTCGTTAACGACATGAATTCGGACTTCATTTAGCAGGATTCATTAGTGCAGCCGGAAGGTACTACAATAACCAGATGAAGGCTATATATTCGAGCCTGAATGCATTTTTGTTGGAGTTTGCACTGTCCCACGACTTGGCAAACATTTAAGGCAGACGGCTGTATTCTGGTGGCAACAGAATAGCTCGGAGTGGCCCACCAGTTGGCTCCGGTACAACTCCAGTACCGCTGGGAGTGTTGTGATGCGACGACCGCCTACGCGCAGTATCTGAATATTGCATTTCCTCTCACGTGGTTCAGCTTTGACATATTATGCAGGCGTCTGCAACCACTCAAGTGCAGGTCTAAGTCTCCCATGTTTAACGTCAGGACACTGACGAACCATCTAAAGCGGCCTTTTCGAGGAAGAATCGAGAACAGGAGTGCTCAGCCCTCAAGGTCACCTTCTTACCAAAACTCACTCACCACTCTGACCTCGGAAGGCCGTCTTGGGGAGTGCATAACTGGTACGGGTAGGCGGTTCATGGGGGCCACTCAAAGTGCAGCCCATCGATTGGCTGAAGGCCTATCCGTAGCCGGTGAGCCATCCCTGATTCAAAGATGGATGGGCTGGGATGGAATGGCCGCGTCTGCTCCGCCGCCACTTGAAACCATGCTTTGAAAGACCAGAGTCAGCGGTTTGGCGAGCCTCAGAGAGTAGTCAGTGGAACCGGTCTATAATATTCTGCAATGCCTCCAGATGTCACACAATTTCGATACCGTGCTTATGCATGGCGGTGACGGGGCAAAGAACTCTACGTTTGTTACGGCCCAAAGAAAGATAAAAAAAAACAAACCATGGGAGGTTAAATGCACCAATTCACTTTCGATTTTTGTTTATCGTACCCTAGGAATTTAGTAGCCACAGCCAACACTTTTATCTTAATCGATGTGTACAATTGCCAAATATATAGAAAGGCACACACATTTTTAATTTAAGATACATGGGACAGTGCTTGTTTTTAGCATAACGTCCACAATACCTCCACGTACCCGAAAATCAGCCATGGGGGAGCAGACAGAGCCAGGTGGATGCCTTGGTCTTAAGATAATGGATATCATATGCGATGAATTGTTTACCCCGCTCTCTAAATGTACAACTATTTTAATTGAGTGTATGGTTTCCAATCTAGGAATAAAATTCAACTTTATAAACATTTGTACTGCTTTTACAACGAAGCGAGAACATAAAGTTTATCGTCCCGAAAAAAATCCCGACACTACTACAAAAAAGATGCTGTGGCAACTATGTGCAGCTGCTAAGGGTAACCACCGGCGAATTTTCATTTCGGAAGGAAGGTAGTCAGATTGTGCAGAAATCCAAACGAAAGCACCTAACGGGAGTGTTCCACATTTGTATGGGGTTTTGAACTGCAAACGCCGCCATCTTGAAGATCATTTGGTGCAGTTCGCAGCCCTGCCCTTCTTAGGACCAAAGCCCCTCTAATTTCTGAGCTACACACCCACAGCGATGTGCTGACAATTTCTTGCAGATTATTTCAAGGTCAACTAGGAATCTATGACGTCATAATAACGGCATTGAAATCCCATCATCCCATTGGTCATGCGTCGAACAAGGCCAAGAGACATATGATTGTTGAGTCGTTCATGTTTGGCGTTCATAAATACTATTTCTAGACATAACAGCCGTCAATTGGTTCTCAACCACTCAGAAGGGTATCAGTGCTTATAAGCGAGCTCATTTCACCACATCTGATGCTGGCTTTAATATTTTCAAATGTGGAGCATTCTCTGTGTTATAAGATTGTCTATTCGGGTAACATTTGGCTGTAGATGGGGCTACGTTGACTACGGAAGGTGCTGGCGATGCTGTTTACTTTTAACGCAGCTTGAGGATAAGCTGATAAGGATTTTTTTATAATTTGCTTCCATTTCTTCGCATTAATAGTTTTGGGTTAAGAGTGTTTCCTCACCAGAACGTGTTGTGAGTATCCTCAACCCACCACCCAAGGTGAACCAAGCCCGTTCATCAGATAATTTTGACTCAGTTTTTTGGGGGGTTTACGGGACTGAAGGAGATATTCAGTACCGCATCATGCTAGGACTTGGCCGGCCTGAGCCAGGTTGACCTTGTTTGGCCGGTTGCCAACTGGCCTTTCTTTGTCAGTCGGGCGTGATAATGCGTCCTGTCTAGGAACCGTACTCCGTGCCGCTAACCGTCAATCTACCCATGCAGCTAGATTACTATCCTGGCCGATGGCCCCTAAGCCAAGGTGTGAATATGTAAACCAAATTATCCTACCGCTATGTTATGTTTGTAAACAGCTTTTAGAAGATCTGCTATTGACTGCGACGAAGCGATGGCGCTCACTTAGTCTTGAACGAAAGCAGGCGAGCAGTTAGAGATTAGCTTTAGATCGACAGGTCTGGAGTTCGATTCCCGCTGCCTCCTAAGCCCGATGACTCCCTTTGACTCAGGGCGGCGACTCCATTTGACTCAGGGCGGTGGCTCCCTTTAAGCCCGGGCGTACTCACGCTGACGCTGAGCGTAGCGAAGAACTCCGATGTGGGGCACATGAAGTGCGCCAGGTTCCAGCGCTGAAGCAACGCCGACTGGAACTGGAACGGGATGGAGAAGACGCCGATGAGGATGTCAGCCACCGCCAGGTTACCGATGAAGTAGTTCACCGTGGTGCGCATCCTGCGGAAGGGAATGCTGTTAGGGAATGTGCATGTTGTCAACACTAATCTGCCCGGTGCCCTTAAGTCACACTATGTTTCTTTTACAGTCACGTATTTTTGCTGTCATATTTGTACTACAGCTCCAGATGGCTGCGATGTTGATCTTGCCTTTCTGCCCTTTCGATTTAAACCGCTACACGAAGCTCCTTGCACCGCACGTCATCGAACGGCAATACGTCACGAACTTCCCAAGCGTTTTTCGTCACTTAAGTTCGGATTTCGACTATTTCAAGCTGAAAACGAGTGCGTAATTTTTGCAAGCTCTTTCCAGACGACGTCTGGTCTTGGTGCAGCATGAAAATAACAACATCTCCGTGCATTTTTTGTCAATGTCGTGATTTTTTTCTGCGTGCATTGATTGACTACGCCACACGTGAGTCGCACATGCCCACGGCGGACCAAATTTAGCAGCCAAGTCCCCGGCGGATGCAGTCCGGGCAGCAGGCCACCCGACGGGTGGACAATCAGCTCCCAGCCCGCGGCGCATCGCACAGCGTGACCTTTGACCTGCGTGCTCCGGTTAGCCGGGGCAGAGCGGCCACCGGTTTAGAGACACGGCTACCCATGCTTTTAGGTTGTTCACTGAGATCTAACGTCTGTAACTCGGGGTAAATTTGGTGTTAGCACAATTCAAAAACAGGCGAATATCTTGCACATTCTCTACAAATCGCACCAAAAGAGAATATCCCCATTACAGTAATGCGCATCAAGCCCGTAAAACCTATCATGCCGCTAAGCGTTTTTCCAGTCATATGCAGCGGCACAAAAACATGGTCACAAGATCCAGGTAACGTGCCCTCATTTTTGTTATAAATGTCGAAGAAGTGACTTCGACAAACAGCCATGCCGAGATGCATGAAATGCACTGCTGTGCGTAACCATGACCGATTCGAATGCAATATAACTGTTTTCGAGGTTAAAAACGGTGAACGCGGCACCAGCGGCAAAGATGGGGCTGATCTCTGAAAGCGCCAATTTATGATATGGTTGGCGGAGTGGACAGGTCGATCCGGCGCAACAGCCAGATACATGTGCGCTAGATGCACGTTACACGTGCGTTGTAAGCTGCCGTCAGGGCTGGTAAAACATGCCGACTTGGTGGATACGGTCGGCGATAAAATTGTACATTTTCACGCAAACCTTGGTGTCAAAGATGCTATTGACAGGGCATTTTGGCGACGGCCACGACGACATAACACAGCACGCTGCAAAACTCGACATCAAGTACCCATACATCGATATTATGCCTCCATGGTGATGCATTTCGTCACACGACACCAGCGAGTCTTTCTGTTAAGACTCTTTACCGTGCCCTACGGCACCATGATTTCTTTTTTAGGTTTTATTCTAGAACGGCGAAAAAAATATCCTATAATTTCTAGCTGATCACTGGACTCGGTGACAGATCGGCGGCAAATCAGCATATCTTCCACGGCGCGTCCGGTCGGCCGATTCGCTGTTTTTACCAGCCGACTCTCAGTGTCCCAAAATGGGCAGCATGAAATGCTGAAAACAATCTAGACATGGGGATTCATAAGGCCGCAAGGGCATGTTTCCATCGTTACGATGCGACTGACTAAGGTGGGCGGTGACTTTCAATGCACTGCAACTTTGCAAGCGCCACTCGCATTACAGGACCATGAACAAATGCTTAGGGTTTAATTTTTGGGTCCAGCGTAATTCGTTGCGGTGCCGTGATTCAGCATCGTGTGCTCAGCGACGATAGGCAGTGATAGTTCAGGGTAAGTCAGCGAGACGATCCGATCCTGGTAGAAATGGATCTGCGATCATTCTCACCGCGTTTTCTATTCACAGCAAAGTCTGTTGACTCACGGTGGCAGTCACAAACGACCAGTATAGTATAGTATAGACCAGTATAGTATAGTATAGACCAGTATAGTATAGTATAGACCAGTATACTCCCTCTGAAAAGAACAACGTGGGTTCGACGTTGAAGTCTGATGACCCTTATCTTGAGGGGGAATGACAGGAGCGGATGATTGAAATGCCAACGTATGCTATTTTTGCTCTTGTCCTGATTGACAGTAGTTACCAGTCAACATAGATCTACAAATCAGGGGTGTACCTAGGCTCCTATTCAGTTCAGGGCTCTATCCCTCCCCCTTCAGTTTGCGAAGAAGTGTGTCAGTCTGGAGGCATCCGTATTTTCGGGGTAGATTGCGTAATTTTCCACTGCTCCATCCAATCTTTCTTCAAAACTATGTCCTTGCTTAAAATGCAACTATTTCATCAATGTTTTGTTAGTACTTAAACAACTATTCAAAGTTTAAACTTTTGCTTCTATGAGCCTCAGTTTCTGGAAATTTATCGGGCAGCCAATGATGTATGTAATGAGAAGGCAATGATAGGTGTGGCGTGAGGTGGTGAATCAAATGCAGGCGATGAGGAGAGAGGGTACAGGTTCCAATTACCATATCAACCTTAGCCAGCAGTTTTACTTCAAATGGCGGGGGTTTTATGGTATTGTGGTTCAACCGTCCTAGGAGTTCAGTGAAATATGGGCATGTAATCGTCTCTGTTGTCAATGTTGTCTGCTTGCTGATGATAGCACCCGGACGGTAACAGGAAAACACTGGAATTGAGTCATCCAGCAATGCTCATTCCTATGCATTTGTTTGCACTCGCGAGCATGACAAATGTTATATAAATTTGAAATTAATCATCTGAGCAACATAATGGTGAAAAACAAAGTAGATTGTATGGTGGTCGTATAGTGACAGGGGCGTCAATTTTATATGCATGATCAGGGAAAAATAGCAAGCCATGGGTCTCGGTCAATGAATAAAGCTAAAAAAGATACATTTTGTGCTGTGGTTATCTTTTTATACTCTGGTAATCTTCCAGTCCAGAGTGTAGTGTAAAGGGGGAGGAGCACCAGATTGAGGGGGCCCAATACAACATCGGGGTTGGCAGGGCCCGAGAAATTGATTTGAATCGACATTCCTGCATTATACATGACAAGTATCACAGGTACGATTAAATTTCCATGTTAATAAGCGTTCGAAGGGCAGTTTTGGCTTACTGATTGAATTTCTACCCCTGTTTGGATGTTGGTAACGAAATATGTCATTTTGCTGTACCACCTGATTTTTTCATGATCTGAGATGCAGATTTGTACACCAGCGTATATCAAATGAATAAAGAAGGACGATAGCCAACGATTTTAACCCTTACCCTGATTCACTGGTTTTTATAACGTACACTAACTGGGTATGACCCGGTGTCGTTTGAAATTAAGAAAGGTAGAGCCTCGTGGAACAATAAACGATGAATTGTCTTTAACGGGATCTCACGATTCGTAAGAAGTCTTGTTAATGGACCACACCACACCAAGTCCAAGGGCAAATGTTCCTGAAAATCAAACTACTTCAGCTTTGTATGCTCATATGTGCAAACCCATGCAGGGCAGAGACATGTAACATAAAGAGACCTGCTCCTTGTTAATTATTGGGACAATGGTATGCAGCTTTACCTGTATAGAGCCTATATCTATAAGTTGGATCGTCTTGCAGTGCTCGTAAGAAACCCCGGCGCCAATCCGAAACCAGAAACGCTAGGGGCAAGTTTTTCGTGTCAACACACGTGCAAGAGATGTACCACAGGCTGCCAAAAATTTGAGGGCGGCTGCGCAATATGCCGGACTGGTATCCTCAGAAATTCTTAGGAGGGGGGGGGGAGGGAAGGTTGCATTGGCCCCCTTCCCTGCCGACAAAACCATCATGTTTTTTTTCGAAAGAATTGGCAGCTTGATGGATAGTTATTAGAAAATTTCAAGGCAGCATACTTTTTAGGAGACAGCAAAAGGCACCCACCAGGCAACGCATGTGCCAGGGTTAAAGCATGTCTAGAGTAGGGCGAAGAGTTTGATGACGGTTGAGATGGGACTCGAAACGCATGCGTGATTTTCATAAGCGGCCATTGCTTCGAGGAGGCCCGCATATAAGACGTCATTCCCAGTGCTGCCTACCAGTTCGAATTCTGCCATGTAAGGCTTCAGCCGCCCTGTCAAGGCCTCTCTTTTGTTCTGTTTCCAGTGGCGAGGAAAGCAAATCCAGCCGTAGATCGACTTTAAACGTGAGGCCCCGGCAGATCCCGAGGGTGGAAGAAGACTGCTGTTGCTATTGTGCTATCCCATAGTTTATGAACGGTGCTGCTGTTGCTTTCCTAGCAACAGCAGCTATCCTGATATTATTTGGAAGGCACGGTATAACTGAGCGCTTTGGTTGTGTGCATGATATTGGAAAGTGCGGCGATGGAAGAGGTTTTCGGTGAGAGGATGGTTCTTGACGCCCCTGCGCACGGACTTCATGTCATTTTATTTCGTAAGGTATCGCTTTGCTTTGCTGGCAACAATTTTTCCTGTAGAAATTTGGTCGGCGGCAAAAAGTACAGTCTATCCCCCCCCCCCCTCCCTGGCTGCCATACTCTTCGCGGATTTTCTCGGGTATGGGCACACAGTTAACAACATAGAGGCTTTCTGCATTGCTCAAGGTGCACAAACACTCTGCACAAGATCGATACTATTATTCAGAAAATTTCAGACAACGCCCTTCTCCATGCGGCATACTGAGAAGCAGCAGTTTTATTATTGATACAACAATTCCAATTTCAATTAAAAGAAAATCGATTGTAACAATTTCCACTCGCCAGGAGGTTGCAAGGCTAGGCTGGACCGCTATTCCCCAATCCCTGCACCTTACGCCCTTCGCGACGTCAAACGTCTGCCACTTCGGTTCCCTGAAAGACTACGTTCGTGATCACCACCTTCAAGCTGATGCCGATGTCGAAAGCCCGCGCGAATTGGTGGAGCAAACTGAAGCCGAGATTACTCTTGCGGGATATCAGCGTTGGTGACAAGTACGTCTAGGTAGATGGTGGCTGAGCGAAGAAGAAGCATATGCTCAGATAAGCCAGAAGAAAAGTGGGTGAAACTTTGACTGTGCTAGCTCAACACAAAACATATAAGTTTTGGCGCGCTGCACCTTACTTATTGAAAGACCCACGTACATTATTCGCGATGCTCCGCAATCTTTTAAAACGACTCACGCCGGAGTGTGCATGCCAACGACGTAATTTTGGATCCCACGCGGGCATTACGTTTCTGTTGGTTCTACGACGCGTCGTTTCGCAGACTTACGAAGCACATGTCGCATACCACCGTTCAGGTCATGACACCGCTCAGGTCAGGTCACGCCACCACTCGGGTCAGGCTATGCCGCATGTCCCACTCAGGTCATGCCACCGTTCAGGTCATGCCGCATACCCTCGCTCACGTCATGCCACCGCTCAGGTCAGGTCATGCCGCATACCATCGCTCAGGTCATGCCATAGCTCAGGTCACTCAAAAAGTGATTTGGCCACCCTGATAGGGAGCCGTAAGGATGGCGTGGGATCTCACAAATGATCACGGTAGGCGTATGGTGGTGAAGCCGTGACGAGAGGAAGAAAGCCAGGAGATGGCTTCTTGTTCGAAAACACGTCGTTTGTCTGCAGATCGCAGGTCTCAGTTTACCGCGCCACCTCGCGTGACTTTGTTTACCGGGTCCGGCACCCCGTGCCGCACCACTGCACTTGGCTGCAGTGAGCACCAAAGCCAAATTGCCGTGGGTGTAGCTTGCCTTGCGACTGTGACCGCCGGCGGATACCAAGCGACCAAGTTTGGTGCGAGTTGGTTCGAGGAAGTGAGCCCGCCATCGTCGCCGAGCGCCGCGTTACAGCATCGAAATGCCCTGGCGACCTCAGAAACCGGATCTCCCGGCGCAGCAATAGTTGGTGATATCGGACTCAAATAGAGGCTCAATGGGTCGGGGCCATGCTATTACTTTAACGACCGGTTCTAAACGCCGATGTGTCCAACTAAGAATGAGCGAACCTTTTCGGATATATGGATTACGCAATAAATTGTCCAAGAAGCGTGTGAGGCTCCTGCATCTGCGAATTCTTAATACCTTTGCAATGATAGTACATCTTCGTAATTGCAGCGTCCGAGTTTAGATAACGTGACTCTATCAGAGCATACAAATAGATGCAGGTGCGTTAGGTGCCAGTCGCGCCCTCTTTGATGCGATATTTGTATTTTTATTATTTTGCGATGCATGCTATTACTTTCGCCACTGTCATCGCTATTCCACTCGCCATTTCCACCGGCGAAATAAATCTAACGGATTTGTCCAGCATAGAATATCCGCTTCTGCGTCACCCATCAAACGCCACGTGCGCCACGTTTTCCGCCATGGGGTCGCTGGGAGCACGCGCATGTTAATAAAGCAGCCAGGAAGAGCACACGCATGAGGTTTCCAGGACGTCTGGACCGTTCATTACTAGACCATGATTTGCGGTGGCACGGGAGAAGTAACTGTTACGCGGCATCGCCAATTGAGCTGTGTCTTGGCCGTTTCCTGGCTGTAAGTGATGAGGCCTGCGATGCATTGATGTATGATCCGCCATCTTGTGCTAGTGCGGCTTTTGCTTCGATGGAGGTCTGGCAAGGAAAGTATGAACACGGAAATGGTGCAAGCATGTGCCTGGCTTCCAAGAATGGTTGCTGGTTTCCAGTGGTTCTTCCGAAAAAACAAGGCTCTTGGTTATGGTTCTCAGTTGTTTCCTTAGCGAAATGTGGTCATGAATTATGGTTGTCACTGGTTCGTCTCAGCAAAATAAAACCCTGGATGCTAGTTTGAACTGGTTCTTTCCATGGAAAAACATGTTTCGTTAAAAAAATTGAACCCTGTATCCTGGTTCGCATTTGTGCCTTGGAATTCCGTGGATTCCTCGCTCGCGTTGCCCCTTCCATGGACTTCACAGCTTGGATATCGGTTTGCACTGTTTTCGTAAGTGTAAGCCTCTTGTTCTCAGTCCTTACCCTTTGCAATCATGCATTTCGCGCGGATAACTCAGCCATTTTTCACCCAATAATGGTCGAGCCACCCACCACAGACAAGTCAAGCAATCACCAAACCCTCGCAACACAACTAACACATTTTTTCTGTTCGTTTGGGGACGTTACCTATCAGACAGCATCCAGCAGCTGGCGCCATACGCTCACTACTCCTGAACATCAGGGGTGTCCACACATATTTTTTATGAGAGTTGCTGGTTTAATGTGTTCCACATATGCCCCTCTCCTTCCCCTATTGATTCATGCCATGTCGGCCCGCGGCCCAATATTTTTGGTTCAATATGACTAAAACTCGGAGCAGAAACTTGCTTATCCCATCAAATGGTGCCCTTGTTCTTGAATTAGGCGTGAACATAACTGAGTTACCGTCTCGTCAAAAGGAAGTACTGCAAGTGGGGCGCTGAAATATCTGGCATCCTCCGTCTGCCTGAAGTAAAGCTCCGCTCCACCTCTTCCATTAATGTCGCCATGTTGGTGACGTCACCGTCTGTCATGTTGGTGACGTCACTAACTATCATGTTGGTGACGTCACTGCCTGCCATGTGGGTGACGTCCCCACCTGCCACGTTGGAGATATCACGATATGCCATGTTGACAGACGCCTGAGGAGCAGCGTCACCGATCCTGTGACAGATTTAGACTACGTGACTGACTTCGCCGCCGGCGGTTTCTCCAGGTCAGCGGGGTCGCCGTTGTCCGAACTGCAAAAATACAGCACTTCTCGCCAGCAACAATGGGTCTTCTGTGGGTCAATGGGCTTCCATGGAGAAGGCTACCGTCAGCGGTCGGTCGGACACGTGAAGAACTGCGATATTCAGCCAGCCTGGCCCCCCAGCATTAAAAAAACACACACCGGCACGAAATTAGCCGCACACAACTGGTTTCTTAACGAAGAGGGCCGAAAGCTGCACGCAAAAGCTGGCCGTCGGCGCCGGGCTGGTGTTGTCAGTGAGATCATAATGCCCCTCACGATAGAGGTATGATGGCCCGGGGTCTTCGATGGGGGGGGGGGGGGGCGGCACTGGGATTTTGATGCGGGGCCCGGTTATATGAGCACATCTTTGAACACATTATGAGACCGTTATGACCGCAGCAGTCCTTGACGTCAAGGACGATCCACAACGCGGGTCGCGTGCCATCCGCGTCAAGCGTATGGCGCGCTGGCGCCTCGCATAGTTGGTATTTAACCCGACCCCGGCCAGGGGCTGAGCCAACCACGCCCGGCCGCGGCCGGGGGGGGGGGAGGGGGAGTTGATTTTCCCCGGGATCTCCAACTTCCAGACGGCTTATGAGAAAAACGAAGACACCGTTTTGAAGGTCTCAACAACTCATGAAGACTGCACCCCATTTTTTTACCTTGGTCAAATGTGATGCCATCGCAGGTTACAAAAGGTCAAAGACTTTTTTCTGATGAATGCAGTTAAAACATATGTTAACGCATGCAGGCGGTTATTGAGAGCACGCAAATGAACGTAAAGGCAGTGGGGAGTTCATTTCGACTATTTCTGTCCCTCACATGGGCCAGGCCAGATTAGGTCGGTTCGAAATTGGTCCACCTCTGGCCTAGAAGAGAGATACTTTTCTTCACTATGCGCTTTGGACTAAGTTTATTTTATTGGATGCAGCTGTGTGACAAAAGTGTTTCAGACACAAAAAGACCATTCTATGGTGACCTAGAGGTCATGTGAGGTCAACTTCGGCCAAATTTATAGGCCATCTAACTACAAATTTTGGGTGATAACCGGGTCTTTGTGACCAGTACAGTAATTTTGTTTGCTTTTTGGTGAAAAATAGTGCATTGGACATCTACAGGAGCTGAAGTTGCATATCTGTTGTCTACAGTATATACAGTCCGTCCGAGGCTTGGCAATGTATTTGTAACAAACTAAGAACAGGAACGTTGGTACATGAAATAAGACGCTATCAGCTTCACAAGCACGGTGAGGAGGTGGTTACACGGGTCGCGCTCATGCACCTAACCACTGCGCTACTGGCAACATAGGTCATTGACCTTGGATGACCTCATACGACCATGCATGGCCAGTTGTGGCCCTAAAGTGCATTATGGTCCTGTCTCAACACATTTCCAGCACAGTGTTCGCATTCTGCGGCCAAAATGACCAAAAAACTCTATTTGAGCTCCGCATGTGTGCTGCCAAAAGTACCTATAGCGTTGCTAATGGCTGGGCCATGGGCCTGTGCTCTGTCGTCATATGACGGTTGCGCATGTAAGTCAGTACTCTTTGACTCAAATACAGCACCAAAACTACACAAGAAAATGTACAAATATTTATTATTTGCGAAAAATGGCCAGAGTCGACCTGAAATCAAGTCAATGCATCGCGTTTTCCGAAAAAAGTGAAATATACACTGCAGGCACTGTTATCTTCTACTAGTATAATTAGTTGCAACAACGGCAAACGATCCACAAAGAGCTAGGTGCGGTCAAATATTTAAGAGGATGGCTTCTTTGACATGACCTAGGTTACTGATCTTGGTAGATAGAAACATCGAATTCGTGCAACGGATACCACACAGAGAGATAAGCAGATACTGAACACGTCATGTCGCTGCGAACGTTCGTTCTTGAAATGTGTTCGAAAAACGCAGAGTGAAGTGGAGTGGAGTGAAGTCAACTCCCCCGGCCGAGCGCGGGTTAGACGACATACGACAGATCCCAGGGGCATTTGGGGATCTGCAATTTTATCGGCAATGCACGTAATGCACATCGTGGTCCCATTATTGCCATCGATGGTGATAACCTTAAAAAACGAGGCGTAACACAGAACTACTCCTTGCCCAATACAAATCTAAAGAATCGCACCCATGCAACAGATTGCAAGGTGTGATCAAGAACTTCTCTCATCTTTATACGAGTTTATTTGACTTCCTGTTAGGTCACATCTTCTTATAATTTAGTTCATTGTCCTAGCGTAAGTCGAAGCGATCACACGGCAAACACTGAAAGAGCCTGAATTGTAGTTAAGTCATCTGTATCAGCCGGAATTATCAAAAGTCAACCCAAATAGATTTGTAATAGAAGTGCATGGCTTGAAAACAAGTCACATTGTTCGCAAGTACGCCACGACATCGGAATAACATACAGAGCTTCAAGATTGTTGTTCTGGGTGTAGTAGAGCGTAGGACTCTGTCAAGGGAAACAGTGTAAAAGCGGTGGAAACGTGAAACCTGGCTGTCCAGTCTGCGGTACATCTGGCTGTTCGGTCTGCGGTACGCCTGGCCGTCCAGTCTGCGGTACATCTGGCCGTCCAGTCTGCGGTGTATCTGGTTGTTCAGTCTGCGGCACACCTGGCTGTTCAGTCTGCGGTGCATCTGGCTGTTCGCTCTGCGGTACACCTGGCCGTTCAGTCTGCGGTGTATCTGGTTGTTCAGTCTGCGGTACACCTGGTCGTCCAGTCTGCGGTGTATCTGGCCGTCCAGTCTGCAGTACACATGTCCGTCCAGTCTGCGGTACACCTGGCCGTTCAGCCTGCGGCACATCTGGCTGTTCAGTCTGCGGTACATCTGATTGTGTGAGCGGCATGTCTGACTGTGAGGAGGCTGGGTCAGTCGTCAAACGCTTCACGCCCCCTTCACGATTGACCTTCGGTGGGGATGAACAGTGTGCTGTGAGGTGGGGCGCTCAGGAGCTGTCATGGCGGAGACGCTTCCTCATACACTACCGCTTAGAGGTCATCAAGGACCAGAGCGTTGGACGATGAGCCAGAGCGTTGGACCATGGTCCAGAGAGCAGACGATCGCCAGCTGTTCCCTGAGCTCGCTACGTGATGTTCTGCGTTGCCTTGAGCACAGACGTCTTTGCGGAACGGCTCACGATGTTGATACAAGTGCACCTGCCTTGTCCGGGTGACAGAGAGGATTGCAGGGATGTCGAGGCCGCTGCAAGCAGCTGCCTTGCGCTGTAATGCGTCTCCTTGCGCGAACGTCCCACCAGACGTTGCCAGAACAGGTCTATAATTTGCTTAGTCCATGAAATTTATATTTTTTTCGAGACCGACTGCGGTCGTGAGACACTGGGCGTAATCCACCCTTTAATCTATTCTGTATGCGTAATTCATGGTTTTGTTTTCCGGCCAAGCCCTCTTCAGAGTGTACTGATGCTGGCGGAGGTGCTTGCGCCCCTTGTTGCGACCACACAGAGGAAGGCAAGCACCAACAGGCAAGTCCGTCTACGTCAAAAACTTTGCGCTGCTTTCCGCCAGTGTGGTCATTGCGTTCCTTCAATGAATCCAGCCATAAGATCAATGCCCTGCTGTTGAACATTTTTCCTCGTCCAGCCTCCTTGTGTCTTGGGTAGCAGCCATCGCCTAGGATATTTATCAAGGCACGGACATTCTTGTACGGCTCCTCGGTCTGTGCGACAACGCCATCGGCTGACGCAGCACACTTCCAATCGCCGGCAGCGCCATAACAATCAAGGATGCACTCGCCAACACATTGCCAGCTCTTTTTATGCGGAGCGCGAACAGATTTCCGCTCGACGCTTCGTTTGCCAGGTCGTGCCTTCCGCATGGGTCTCACTCTCGAGTCAGAAAAATCAGAAAGTTATTCGTCTGGTTCACAATCAACAGGTTTGTAGCACGTGATCGTTGCCATCGCAACTGCAAGCGTCTGGGCGTTATCAGGAACAGGCCATGTTGATGTCATAGGTAGAACGGGATCAGTCGTCTAGCCGATCGGCTTTGCCAGAACCGGGTAACAAATGGTGTCATAAGACCTAGGTGTTGGTTACGGGCGAACCCGCAATGTCCTGTGGTATGCCAATAGACAGCAAACCAATAGGCAACACATCGAAGCAAAAACCAGGACAGTAAAAAAGCTTCATACAGTCATTAACAGACACCTCATTTACCAGTCACACTTTCATCGACAAACCACAAAACTCACCTGAGCTCTTCTTGCCCCGATCACGCAAAACACGTCATTTCGTGGTGCGAATGAACAAACCTTATTGATGTCGCCGTCATTTCATATTATAGATAACACACATGCATTTTTGGAGCTTCCGGTGTTGCCGAACTCCAATCAGTTCAAAAAGTAATCAACCCGCGCACACCGTGGCGGTGATCATGCTCCGTTAAGCCAACTGACTCGATTTGCATAGTAAATCAAGTTAATTTCGCACGTTTAGCACACCGACATTTTTCACGGAGGCATGTTTTCAGTCATGCAGTAATCTGATTGACCACGAACCTCTTCATGATTGTCATATCTATATCTATATATCTAGATATATATATATATATATATATATATATATATATATATATATATATATATAGATAGATAGATAGATAGATAGATATGTCCATGTGGTGAAATGGCGCATGTGGGGCAGTTACAGTAATGTTTTCAGCCTGTTCTAACTTCACAGTTTAAATTTTGAGAGAAGGCTTATTTTGCTTTGGTCTGGTTCTAAATTATATAGGGTATTTTATGGCTATTTATGAACGAGCTCAAAAGTTTCGCAACCAAAAAGTCGGCGGAGCGCTGAAAGTCTGCATACAATTATGTTGAAAGTTCAAGATCTCACAAACTGCTGCGGTACGATTGCACAAAAACTCGAGACGCCAAGAGAAACTTCGGCAAAGTTCCATAACGGGTCCTAGATCCTACAACATACCTTGAATAAAATCCCAACGGATCTTAGAAGCCAGATGTCCAATACAGAGTTCAGGCAACTGATCCTGGCATCAATGTCGGTTGGAGGCGTATGTTTGTTGCGGTGTTTTCACCACTTGCACCGAGTGTACAGTAATCATCTTTTGCACCTGGGAGATTATAGAACTTGCGGTAAGAGGCGGTGACATTGCGTGCACATGGCGGCTGTAGGGAAGCAAGGCATGATGCAACCGCCTCCCGCTAAGCAGAAGTCGCTAACGAAAGAGTGGGAGTCTTTGAGCACGCCATAGCCGTTTTCACAAAATCGTTTGGCTCGGGAACATTGAACTAAGCCTAATGAGTTGAGCATTGGTAGGATAATATACAGATTGGAAGTGATGCTAGGTAAACATTTCTGGCAAAACGGGTTTATCAAACTCAGGGTGCTTCTTTGAGTAATGAATAACGGTAAGATAAGATGGTAGTAATAGCCTCATTCCTTGGAGAAAAACCAAGAGAATGTTGAAAAGGGCTATACTACTTTCTCATCTATGTGAAGAATGTTCCTCGCAAATGCACTGAACGACTTACGCAATGAATACTGGGTTAAAATACTTTGAACCAAAGTTTTCGTACATTACATTGTCAACTCTTTTCTTGAAACGTTTCCGAACATGTCGCACCGCAAGCCGTCGTGCAAACGACCAACGTCAGGCGTTTTGGGTATGTATGCGTGCAGGCTCCGCTAAGGGCAAGTGTGTGGGTATGCTTCAATATTAAACAGGAAGGTGGAAATACGAACACCACGTTTTTGGAGCGGGGGACACCGCCACATTGCTTGCCACTCCCCCTCCCCCTTCCAACATCTCGCATGGCCCTCGTGCCGACTGAAATCTAAAGCCGGAAGTGAAGCTCGGCTGAGCGCTGAGGGCGGCGCTTCTGTAATGCCCGATGACGCCACCGTATGATTATGCTGAGCTCAGCTAAGGCGCACGGAGACGGGCGTGGAGCTAGGAAGGGTGTGACTTATGGCTGCTGGAGGAACGCCGTGAGGGGCACTACTGTAAGCTTTATCGCGAACTTCCATCGGCTCGACAGCAGTGGATGAGCAAACAGGCGACGGTGTACCATGTGTAAATGGAACATGATGAGGTGTTCCCGAGATTGATAGCTATGTTTAGCCGCCAGTGTATATCATACCAGAGTGTGCACGCCCCTTAAATGCACTACATGGGCGCACACGAGCAGAGGCCATCAAGGGCTTGGTCACCATGAGGATGGAGCTGAGCGACTCAAACTCGTCCCAATAGGTACTCAAGCTCACTAATGCGTTTATCGTATGAACCTTAATTATTTTCCCGCCACGCACCTGCAACGGTGTCACTGATGCCAGCAATGGAAAAGGTGGATAACCAAGCACAGGAAGTGTAAGGTAAAGTCACGACAAAATGCTGAGAACTGTTGAGGTAACGTATTTCAATTACTGCTGCATGCCTCCCACGCGTCCTGATCCATATCAAGCTTCATGCTTTGCGTGCAGTTGAGTGACTCTGCCTTCCCGACCAGGTTTGCGTTTGAAGACTGTCAAACGCGACCAGGCGTGCGACCCAAATACCCCTCCTCAGAGACAGCTACATGGACCTCTGACCTTAAGGTCTCCTGCAGGGGATGCAGGTGGATGAACGTGCTAGACAGTGATTGCCCCAGAGGCTTGGAACATTCCGCGCCGACGTAATAGGCTGCGGTTGTCAGGATTCAGCCCCGGAATGGCTCAGATAAACTTTATTAAGCAGCTGCACGAGTCTCGCAGGCTTAGAATTCCAACATGTCAGACCACGATTTGAAGCACCGATTGAATTCAAGACTACGCATTGAAGTGAACGATTCGTTGAACGGGCCCGAGCGAAACGAGGGCTGCGTTCACGCTCTTCGAAAGCGCAACCAGTTTTTGTATCGCAACGCAAGATAGTACGTAACGATTTGTTCAAGTGTTTTGACTTGCAACTGGGATGTTGGTAATTGTGGACGAGGCGCCGTGCCTTTCTCACCCCGGGGGTTATGCCTTATTCCTGCCGCATAGATCGTGGAATTACCCTCCGCAACAAAGTGCGTATGGTGTTTGTGAGCCAGTATCATGTGTAATCAACGTGGAGAAGCAGAACGAACGTTCGCCATACTAGCGCATTTTGTCTAGATGATTATGTTGAGTACCCTAAAGTTGTTGCATACAACTCAGGCCACGGTACGTAACGCAACTCAGAACGTTATTCCTACAGATAAAGCAAACACTACATCCCACCGTGCATTATATGTGCGTGTTGCACATGACCCAGACGGCTGTGATGGCTGCTGCCATTGCTGCACAGGGCAGAGCACAACAGCGTGTTACCTGTAACTATCGTCGACGACCGAGCACTTCGCGCAGTGCGTAACACGTGACCGATACGCATACGTCAAATTGCTATGCTGGTGCGGCCTCCGCCGCTGTGCATAACCAAGAGCAGCACATTGCGTGAGGTACACAGCTGCTGTGTGGACAGGTCGACCGTCACCTGCGGCTGGTGCAGATGATCCAGAGCACCAGCCCGTTGCCAGAGCACCAGCCCGTTACCTGCGGCTGGTGCAGATGATCCAGAGCACCAGCCCGTTACCTGCGGCTAGTGCAGATGATTCAGAGCACCAGCCCGTTGCCAGAGCACCAGCCCGTTACCTGCGGCTGGTGCAGATGATCCAGAGCACCAGCCCGTTGCCGAGCACGGCGATCACCGACACTGAGCCGTAGAACACGGAGAGGACGGCGATGATGGCGGTGGGGACTTCGTAGAGCGCGCTCGCCGTGTCGTTCGTCGACAGCTGCTCCGCGGGGTCCTTGAAGCAGACGTCCATGGTGAGGCGAACGCTGGTGCGGATGCGGATGAGGCGTCACGGCACCGTCGTCGTCATAGGTCCGATCAACGTTAAGACAGACTCCCTTCTTGCGGCGCTGGTCCGTCCCGGTGTGACCTGAACGACTCGCGAAGCGCGCGCGGCGAACCAGTTCACAGTTTGTAGTTCACAGTTCACCAGTTCGTGTTCACTGCTCACGCGGCCACAGCCGCGTCCCCACGCTGCCGCCGCTCTCGCGAGAGACTCGCGACTTGCTGACCGGGCTCAAGTCGCGACGACCGGACCCGATTTGTGCCGACACGGCGGCGTCCGTGCCCCGGCCGTCACACCCGTCCCGCTGCTGCCGTGACCCCACCCGGCGACGCGGTCGACCGACTGCCGAGGTCAGCACGGCCGGGCGCGGCGGGACCAGAGACACCGCGCGCTCACTGGACGCAGTCAGGGGCCGACTGGGCCGCGCGCCGGCCGGCCAGGACGGCGCGCCCTCACCGCACGGGCCGCGCAGCCGGCCAGCGCTGCTGGCGCTCGGCGGCGGCGATCAGGCCGTCGGACGCACGGCGGTCAGGGGTTAGGCACGCGGCGGTCAGGGGTCGAACGCACGGCGGTCAGGGGTTAGGCACACGGCGGTCAGGGGTCGAACGCACGGCGGTCAGGGGTTAGGCACGCGGCGGTCGGGGGTCGAACGCATGGCGGTCAGGGGTCGAACGCACGGCGGTCAGGGGTTAGGCACACGGCGGTCAGGGGTCGAACGCACGGCGGTCAGGGGTTAGGCACGCGGCGGTCAGGGGGTCGAACGCATGGCGGTCAGGGGTCGAACGCACGGCGGTCAGGGGTCGAACGCATGGCGGTCAGGGGTCGAACGCACGGCGGTCAGCGGCTGGACACATGGCGGTCAGGGTCGGACACGCGGCGGTCAGGGGTTAGACGCATGGCGGTCAGGGGTTAGACACACGGCGGCGGCAATCAGGCGGTTGGACGCACGACGGTCGGGGGCTAGACACACGGCTGTCAGGGATTAGACACATGACAGTCACAGAGGCTAGACACACGGCGGTCAGGGGTCGGACACGCGGCGGTCAGGGGTTAGACATATGACGGTCGAGGGTCGGACACACGGTCCGCTGGGACGGATGGTCAGCTAACACAGGCCAAGGGAGAGATAACTGAGTCAGGAAAGTAAGGTCAACACCAACGTGAACGGGACAACGCCAACGGCAAACGTAAGCTCCGCCGATCCACTCAAGCGACCGCCAGAAGCCGGGCAAAGACTGCGTCTTGAGACCCCGACAGTCAGGACACCGGACAGCTTCATCTGCCATTCTTACGCAGCGGTTCAGACCAGCCCCCCCCCCCCCCCCTCACGCTCCGCGGAGTCTCAAGCTGCGGCTCATCATGACCCCGTGTCTCCCCGCTCCCGAGGACGTGCTGTCAGCCACTGCCCATGAGTTCACCCCAATGACTGATCCCCGCCAATCTGCTGGGTCGGCTACACCAGCTCAGACCAGCGCCGTCAGCTGCGCTCCGGCCTGTTCTCACCCAGCAAGTGCCGATCTTAGCTCAGCGGTGGTAACGCTTACAGCTTGTAACGCATATTAACGCTATTGGTGGATAAGATCTGTGGCTCGGATTACGTAATGCTACGAGCCCCACGTAAACTAGCCTCGTATAATTAGGCGGTCATGACCCTGAAATAATTTACAGCCAGTGTCTCATTTCCTGCTGCATCTTATTCGCTTATTCATTTTGGCTCAAAGCATAGTGGGGGCATGGAGGAGATGACAATGAGCGCGCAGCCCGCTGGCTTTATTTGCCTGTCGACATCACTGTCCGTGATTGCTGTCCGCCAACCATCCTTAAATCAAGTCAAGTCAAGGCCACCACAAAGTTTCGCCTTCATCTGTTCGACACGACCTGTCATCAACTTCCTGCACTACACACATGTACTCCAAAGCCTATAAGGTTTTGGGTGTCTCTCCGCACGTCGACGTAGTTGCATTTCGATGTGTTTATATACATTTATATGTGCTTACTTATAGCTGCACGCAGTAGCTCCGCACACACGCATACATTCACGAGTGTATACATTTGCATGCATTCATGTACATTTCTCACGTATACATCACATTCCAATTTTGCTACAGAACACTCGCATGCACCAGGGGGCGGTGTGAGGATGTGTTCAGTATTGAGCCCGCAGAACAAAATAACTATCCACGAAAACGTTTCGATGAGCTTCGCATTTACGGGTGTTGTTAAAAAGTTGCCACTTCTTATCTTTGAAATACCCATGCCCATCCCCGCGCCAAATTTGGGAACACACACCCGCCCCGCATAGCAGGTGTCCCCAAATAAGGTCGCATGGTCCCACCATTCTTCTGTTGCGCCTGTGTTTTGGCTAACGTCAAATTACCTTATTCTAACTCCATGTACACTTATTTAGTCTAATCCCATCATAAGGGTCCCCACAAGAATCTACAAGTGTGCAAACACCATTACCATACATTTTAAAAAAAATAGCACCAGGAAAAACCGGTGGATTTTATACAATTCAAGATCCGGAATTAGGACTCATTCAAAAAGGCTGGTGGAGAACCAGCACGTGCGATCTCCTTGGTCTCAAGCATATGTAAAATCCTCTTTGTCCGGGGCAAAATCCGTGCGTTGTTAAGTGCATTTGCGAGGAACATTATGCACATAGATAAGACAGTAGTAATGGCCCTATTCCTCGGAGAAAAGCCGGGAGAATAGAGATATAGATGAGTTGATATTTTAGCAACATACCTTCGTAGAAACAAATAGCAGAAGTGAAATCAAAGTTTTCTGCCGCCGATCGTACTCGATTTTTCAGTTGTTTTTTTCAGCAGCAGCGTGTCATGGTTTTTACAGGATGCCAAAATTTGGGGAAATAGACAAGGAGCACTTGGCAGCTACTACGATGCAATGTATATCTGACTAATAATTGGGATACGCGAAAAATACGTGTACATGCAAAGGACTTTAAGTAAACAGGCATCACGCATCACGTTTCCTTCAAGCATACAACCGGGGTCAAGTAAACAGGCATCACACATCACACATCAGTCATGCATACAAACGATTTCAATTAAAAAAGCATCGCGCATCACGCGTCAGGCATCACTTCTACATGTAAATGACTTTAAACCAGCACACAACACACATCAAGGCACATATCACGTTCGCATAATCGGCTATAATGAGCCTTCTAGGTTAACGTTTGGTCGCTGTTTTTTATGATAATTGGCTCATTTATTTTCCTGTCTGCCTGAACGCGTCTTGCCAAATAATGACCACCGTAACATGATTCTCTGTTTTGTCTCTAGCGCCTCGCAGGCGTTCATTATATCTCAAACGAAAAGGGCGTATGGACTCTCCGACATAGACTATGACCCTCCCCTGTGTTCGCACAGTTTGCACTTAATTTTGTAAACAACGCTTTATGCGCGCAAACCCCTTGAAACCCAGGCATGCGTCAATGGCATCTATTACCACCCGGGCACTTAAGCTTTGAGATAAAGCATTTGACCAGAGACCCTTTTAGCTTAATGTCGTTCCTCCGAGCTATGCGTACGCTAAATTTTTATATTAACGATGTGTTTGGCTTTCCAAAGCAAGTGCTAATATAAGTAAGGTAAGGTCAAGAATCCGCCTTCCAATAGAACGTGTTCCCGCCTCGTATCATCCATCCCCCCGCACGCTCTAGATGTTTTACTTCTTCCACCATTCTACCTAAAAATTTATGAAGAATATCCACTGCCTAACAACAAAGTCCATATTTCGTTATGCTCTTTCTTTCCTTTTCACTACTTGAAAAGTGTATAGAGTCCTATGGAACATATTGCAGATTATGCTGCACTTAGTGGAAGCGGGATGTGCAGATTCGCCGTTGAGATATGCCCAATACTTAGGTACCAGAGTGAAATGCCAGACTACCATACCGGAGTTGGTGGGCTTGACAAAGAGCTCCGTTTCCAACGTTGTGCTGCTGTTTCTCTGTTTCATCGTCACTAGTGTATCTACATATGGGACCCCCTTTCCGCCCCCTATACACTCCATCGTAAATGCTTAATTTGGATGCTGGTTATTCACTAACTATAAAGGTTCTTGAAGGGAACGCTGTTCACGTGTACATACCCCAGCATAATCATAAACGTTTCTAGCAGAGGCATCTATGATTAACAATTGGCTTTAATAAGAAAATTGGCTTTACTGGGCTCGCGGCCGGGGCCTTCGTTTCAAATTGATCTAAAAACATTATGATCAGAGGATGAGCGCATGGATTCTCCACTGGTATGCCCAATTCATGTCAATAGAAGTCATCTCCGAAAGAAAAACGCATGACCGTGGACACACCGTTCTAAAAAAACGGAGATGTCCTATTTTGATATACCGAAAGCATCGACTGCATGGAAATATTTGTCTACCTTAGCTTCCACGGCAGCGATAGCCTCATTGACTGACATATCGCCATATCATTTGACAAAATCTTCACTGATAGCTTCTAGCTTTCGTTTCGATAAAGGCATGCTATCGAAATATGAACGGATCTATATCTCCACTTTTCTGTTGTTTTCTTTTGTCAAAGAATAAGGCTATTTATGCTGTCTGTCTTATCTAGAGCCAACCAAGATGACTCCAAGCAGTATGAGCATGCAAAAAGCAAGACTGAGGCTTCATTTGCCCGGATCTATATGACGACTTTCCAATCCTTTGTATGTACATAAAAGCAGACCTTTTGTCCTCCAACTTGGCCATCTCAAGTCCAAAAGTAGTAGGCACTCCAAACGAACCCTGTCATCAATTTTACAAAGAAGCACTGCCATATACACTGGAAAATGGGCAGCATGTCACATGGACACATGTCTTCTTGGAGAGAATTCACAGAACACTGCCCACAGCCACCACAACAATATTTTCAACTCCATTAATAGCAGTGGGTGCCTGAACAAGGGTCAAATATGTTTGCCTGCGTCCAGTAACCAGGCTTAGAGTTTAACTGCATATGGCTCTTTTAATGTCGGACTTATACTCAAAATGCATTCAATGCGGGCGTACGCAGCAGAATCCCAACCGGCTTTGGCATCGTGAGGCCCGGTCATGCCACGTGGCAGGTAACAGGAGGTAAGCGAAGAATTCGGTGAGTGACGAGTGCACCACAAATGACCTCACGTCTTGCCCTGGACAGCTGATGACTCATTTAAACGTGACTAGCACATACAAAGTCATCCGTATGCCACGTAATGGTTATCGTGTGGATCCGAGCTCCATGAACAGCTGACGACATAAACTTGTTTTTGTAAACCACCGTTTGCCGATTTCGTCCTTCGATGCGTTCTTTTTGAAGCTGTGTTATGACGGCTGGGATGGCTAACTAGTTACATAAATTACAGATAGAGTTAAGTTACAGTTATATAAATCACAGGTAAGGTCTGACCTGCAGAAGACTAAATTGGCTTACTGTTGTGGGTTTCGCAGATATATCTTGGAATTTCGATACAGGACCTTTCTTTCTTTCAAATTAATCCAGACCATGAGTGGCATTTGCTGTTTGAACATGTCCTGTGTAGACGCGTTCATCAGATGTGTCTAGAAACCATCGAGCGTTTGCATGTGACCTGTGTTGTTTGCGACCAGTCATCTACTAGATAAATGGTATACAAAATCCAGGAGTGTACTTTTACAAAATATGCTTCCGGTCGCTGAGCAGAGATATATGCCTTAACTTGTTTCGTTGTTGGGGACTGGAGGTGGAACCCATGAAATGAAAATAGAAACGTACGATAGTGTTTCGCGGGTTTTCTGTTGTTACCAACAATAATTACCTACTCACGATGTATTTTGTTTATAACCTATTTGTGGCCACGATCACAGCTTCCTCGCGATCCAGACGCGCCTGTTGGCGGTCTGGGCTGTGGACTGGTGCTGCTTCGTCATCCCCCCCCCCCCCACCCCCTGCTCACTGCTCGTCGGCCGCAGCCAACTCAGGTCACTCCACCGTGAATGGTTCACTCGGACGCGCTGCTCTCGTTTGTGAATCGCTGGTAGCACGTTTCTCGCAATGGTGGTTATGACCATTAGCTAATTGCTTGGTCGGAAAGCGAGGCCTAACGTTGTCCACCGATTTCGGCGACCGCTGTCTGCCGATGTCTACCGTTAATGCCTATCGGTGTCAACCGTTGATGTCTGCCGATGTGTACCGATGTATACCAATGTGTGCCGATTTGCGCCACTGTGTACCGATGTGTACCGGTATCTACTGTTGATATCTACCGATGTCAGCAAGGTGCGAAGTCGTAGCCCGGTAGTCGAAGCTTAGGTCAAAACCTATGACCCTGATTTTCCTATAGCGCCTAAGAATAATTCGACGTCATCGCCATCAAAGTATCTTATCATCATCACCATCATCGTTATCATCATCTTTATGATGATCATAGCTGTCATTATCATTATTGATTTGGTTGTTGCTGCTGTTGTTGACGCCCAACGCCCAGCGCGGCGGTCTAGCTACCTCGGCCTGTATGGCCAACACAGCACACGCCGTCTCGAGCCAAGAGCGGGGCTGGCGCATCGCGTGCCACAGCCGCCCCGACAGCCAGTGCCCCTGATGAGGCCTTCCGTGCTGGGAGCCGCCTCCGCGCTGAATGTGCTGGGTGCGCCCCCCCCCCCCCCCTCCCCCCTTCTGGAGCCTTCTGAGCGAGGCGTTGGCTCAGACCGCTGCAGCTGTGCTGTCCCTGGAGGCGCGCCTGTGTGAAGTCCACGTCCGGCGCGAGGCCAGATGTTGATGGTTCGCTTGGCTGGAGGTTCCTGGGTCGCAGACGGTGACAACGACATCTCGTGCCTTGACTAGTGAAGAGCGTGCAAAGACGGGGTCGTGACGTTCCCGAGGCGAGGTCGGTTGCGCAGCGGCGGCAGAGTCATGATGCACGGGAGCATTCTGCCCGGCGGCAGCGCAACGGACGGAACTTGGATTAAGCTCTCCCGGGCGGCTGGCACATTGACTGTCCTGGGAAGCGGACGAGGGATGTCAGATGCCGCTAGCGATCGTGCCGTAGAGGCCCGAGAGGGCCCAGCAGGGACCCATCGGTATCATTTGACGTCCAGCTCAGCACCAAAGCCTCCATTAAGCCATTCATCAGCGGGGTTGAAAAATGGGACGTGCCCTCAGTTTAACTGAGCCCAATTTGTTCGACTCCGTGACCGTGTGCTTTCCGTTGCAGTTGGGTTGACTGGGAACGCTCACCGATGGGGCACGTCATGTGTCTACAAATGAATGAGGGCACTCACAGATGGGGCACGTCATGCGCCTACGGGTGACTGGGGGCACCCACGGGTGGGCCACGTCATGCGTCTACAGATTAAGGGCGCACTCGCCAATAGGACACGTCATGCGTCTATGGGTGACTGGAAGCACTCACACATGGGCCACGTCGTGAGTCAAAGGATGAATGAGGGCACTCACAAATGGGGCACGTCATGCGCCTACGAGTGACTGAGGACACTCACAGATGGGCCGCATCATACGTCTACACCAGTGAATGTCATAGCCAGTAACATTTCAAAGAACACCCCCTACCTGGCACGCGGAAGCATTAACCAAACTCTGGCCCAGGCGCAGGAAATTGGACACAAATCAAAGGTGAAGGGTACGGTTGAGCGAGGTGTGTGATTCACAAACATAAAACAATGAACAACACTGTGGAGAATGAATAAAAAATACAGCGATATTTCCCTCAGTTAAGTCGTAGTCAAATGAGCTCAACTAACTGGGGATCGCGCGATCGGGCTGAGTACACTCAGCATTTCGAATAGCTTTTGGAGAACGGATTCAGAATAAACAGTTGACTGTGAGTCGAAGTTGGAATCGATCCCAGCCAAGCGGAGTCAAGGGCAAGTCTGCTCATTATTTTTGTTTTTGCACGTGACCAGCAGCGCATTGCGCCCGACATCCCTTCTCGGAACATAAGCTGCTGCTGCGTTTGAAAAGAAAACTTGACCAACCAGCGACAAACAGTTTCCACATGGTTAAAAGTGGGAGATATGGTAGCCCTGACTGTACTTTCAAAGGCCACTAGACCCATGATATCCAAAGCTATGAGCATGGTAGTTTGGTGTGACTGGTACGAGCTGCGTTTCGATCCTGCAGTGCTCATAGGGGGCAAATTGTTCGCGATCAAATCAAACAAGTACGCAAAACAATAAGCCAAAAAGAGTCTTGCGTGTTGGTCTCTTCAGACATCAGGCGTACGATGGGACTTTGATATCAAGTTGGCTGACGGTGTTTTATACTAGTCGGCAGAATGCCAGATTTGAAGTGGCATTTATGTAAACGAACGCGTCTGTTGTTCACCGGCGAACAATTGTTACAAATTCTACTAATGTCATCTCCAGAGTCTCGCAAATGCCCAGCGCACAGCTTCGCCCCCACACCTAGCTCTTTCCACGAAACTTCAACCGAAAGACATCGCTGTTCTTAGGCCAAGCCTCGGAGAAATTAGCGGTGGACAGACCACCGAGCCGCCTGGCTAGCCCACTACAACTACATCGACTAAGCCGTCCAAAGCAAAGGCCGCCGACCGACTAAAAATACAGCCGCAGACTGAAGGGGTGTGGGTGGGAGTACGACGTCGTCAGCCATGCCAGCTTAGTCTCCAAACCGCAGAGGCGCAGCTGTTCTCAGACCGTTCCCGGTACATTCTCATGGCGTCGGCTGTCGGACGTGGTCGTACCAGGTGGCTCAGACGGTTTGCGACACGTGCTGGACAGGGCTCGAGTGAAATTACACCGCTTGGCTGCATCGCGACGGAGAATGGCAGGCCCTGTTGGGAACCAGTTTAAAGGTAAGTCGCATCCATAGCGTCGGAACCGGTCCATCAGCCTTCTAGCAAAGCCATTGCATGGATGACCCTGGGCTTGTGACATGGCTTGTGATGCAATACCATCAACGATAGCAGACTTAATGTAAGCACAGATACGAGGAGGGCTTGCCGGAACCCTGCTATTTTGTCCATTTTGTCGGGATTTCGGATCGCACCCACACAGCTCTAACATCCAATCACGGGCGTAATTCCACAAAATGACTCGGAAGGACTGAACAGTGAAGAATGACCCAGCCTACCCACAAAATGTGCCAATAAATAGGTTTTTCCCCAAATTTGGTCCTCGACCTTCCCAAAGCTGGGGGGGGGGGGGGGAGGGGCTGAAGTGCTCCCCCCAGCTGAAAAGGAAATTACAGCCCTGCATCCAATGATACAATCGACGCAGTACCGTAATCCAAGTCGCAAAGCTCAACCATCGAACGCTTGTGCAACGCACACGCTCACAGACATATTGATTCAAGGGCCATGTGTGCGTGCTCTTTATATCAGGTCACTGTGGCGACTGCACGGACCGCCGACAGCGTGACCTGTCATATGACCAGTGTTCCAGGCACGTGTCAAGACAGGCCGGCCGTCCGGCTCCGCGTGGCAGTCTGAAACATCGGCCGGGCTACACTGGCCCGTCTTGGTCTCGGTTACGACTCGACTTTGTTGCTTGTTTGCTGGCTCGTTTTGGTCTTGGTGACGGCCCGGTTTGGATGCTTGGTTACTGGCTCATCTTCATCTCGGTTACGGATCGAATTGGTTGCTTGGTTACTAGCCCGTCTTGGTCTTGGTTGCGACCCGACTTGGATGCTCAGTTACTGGCCCATTTTGGTCTTCATGGCCCGACTTGGTTACTTGGTTACTGGCCCGTCTTGGTCTTAGTAAAGGCTCGACTTGGTTACTTGGTCACCGTCTTTGGTTACGTCTTGGTTATGTCGCGCTCTTAGTGGAGGCAAGGCCTTCACAAGTTGGGCAAACGCGCAGGTATCTACACGGGATGGGAAAAATTTGGGAACACTTTGGGAGGCGTTCAAGTATGCGTAGGTACGCATGTGCAGTGATGATTCAAAGAATGTCTGGTAGATACTTCAACGGATGTCAGGCGAAATCGATGGCCGCTGTCTGACACGCTTATCTGCATTCAGGTGCCTTGAGCTTATCGCAGACAAAATGTCAAAATTAGGCGCAAGGCTTTATTATTGTACTCTATGGATTAAAATTACAACCTAAGAAGGTGGTCCATAGGTGGCCGCGGGGTGAGGTGTAACTGGCGGGTGGGGCTGTACCATACACAGCCACTCCTTCATCCTCCTTCTTCCTCAATCCACGCTCCTCACAACACCCCGCTTGTCCGGGCAGGCTGCATGCGCCAGCCACGAGCGGGCCGAAGGGGCCCCTGGTGGGGTCCCCATCCAAGCACCAAGCGCACACCCCGCAGAGAGGTCTACACGCGGGCAGAGCCTCGGCGGTTGGATCTCCGGGCGTCACGTTATCTAGTCACCTCACGTTACCCGCCTCACATTATCAGTTATATGTGGTCTCATAGCCCTGATATGATCCATACTGGTTGAAAGTTCTCTTACAAAAAAATCAAAATAGAGTGCACACGGATGTGGCTCAGCTTCCGCACCAACCATAGCGGACCAATTAAGCACAGAATATCCTACCGCCACCACCTTTATCGCGGGCTTGACGTTGCTTGCATAGGCATGTACGCTGACCGGGTGTATTTTACACATTATTCCTAGAACCGGGATTTCATTTGTTTGTAATGACCTTTGGGCTGAATTAGATTCGAGTGCGTCGATTAATTTTCATAAGAGGCCGTGCTCTGGCCGAATCCTTGCAGCTTAGCAATGCTGTATCGTCCTAAATGGTTAGGAAAGGTGAGCCTTATGGAAATGTTTTGCATTTGTATGGGCTTTGAACAAAGACAGCAGTGTTAAGGATAATTCAGTGCAGTTCACAGTGACACCCTTTTTAGATTCTAATATCCCTTGTTTCTGAGTCCGACGTACGCAAATTCTTACAGAATATTTCGTTCAGGTGATTTCCAGGTCACCATGCATGACGTCATAGAAACGCCATGCGAATGTTGCCACTTCATTGGCCATGTAGTGCCCAAGGTCAGTGCAAATATGACCGTTGAATCATTTGTGTCTAGTATGCGTTGGCACGATTTCTGATATTATCAGGCTTCAGTTGGCTCTTGACTGATGTACCCCGCTTAGCACAGAAGTAAAAAACCTTACACTTGTCTCCCACAAAACATAGATGGTCTCACATGTCCCCTTCGCTCTCGCTCTCATTCGTCGTTTTTTTCCAAAAAAGAAGGGGTAAACTGAAATTAAAGCAAATGCCATGATAAACGACAAAGATAGGTTACGCATATTTGCGTCACAACATATCATAAACCCCCAAAACTCGTTAACAGTGAATATAAGCAACCCGAAAACGCAAGAGCAATGACGACAAATATTTCTGCTGGCAAGACAAGCTGAGTGAACGAACACAAACTGGACGCTAAACAAAGCAGATGAAACCGAAGAAACATTGTTTATAATCCGCCGGAACTCTGACGTTAAAATCGATCGCCTGAGCGTCCTCGATTATTCGTGCGTTTTTCGAGCCCGCTATAATTTTCCCGTGGAAGATGTCGCTCCGTGATGCGGACCGTCACCAGCGGACCGTCACGTGATGGCCAGCCTGAGTGATTAGTGAACCTGAGCTCCTTGCCGGCTCCGCAAATTTCCAAACTCGTAATGGCTGAGACGTCTCGCCGGCTTCGCTGCGACGATCACTGGGAGTCTAGGTGGCCAGTTGGTCGCTTTTGGTTGGCACGGCTGACGATGCATGGCGAACCGTATAACGTTGGTTATAACCTGGTTTATATTTATATAACCTGGTTTAGCCAGGCTTCTTAGTGGTGTACCATTCACCAGGGTGGGGGAGGCTTGACCCAACCACATGCTTATCTCAAGAGCGGCCGGGCTGAAGGCAACTTTCCGAACGGTACTTGATAGTGCCGTGATGTGCTGTCTCAGAGCACACGACGAACGTAAGGTGGCCCCCGCCGCCCGTCATAGCGCCACCGAGGCAGAATTGAGCTCCGCCGCTGAGCCGGTCCGGGACCTGCTGCGCACGGGCAATAGGCGCTCCACTCATTGCTGTAGATGAATGTTTCTTATTTGGTGCAGTTCTTCGCCACAACCTAATAAAAATGTCGCATGCTAGGGCCAAAGATTTTGAGCGTACTTTTATCAACATTTTTGTTATTTGACATGCCAAGATTTCAACGCGCGCGTTGACGTTGAAATATCGAAACAACACAACCACAAGGCATTTGAACGGCGAACTAATTATCTCATATTTTCCATGTACACATATCAAATGTATTTTTGCGTTCCGTTTCTAAGTCAATATGTCTACGGCTATGACCTTTCGCGACAAATCGGCAAATATGACGTCACGCTGACTTAACTCACACTTGATCTCTTACAGGTACATGGCTGGTCAATTTTGCATCGATATCTCATGACTTTTTTAAAATATCGCACATATTCTACAAGAGGGCAGGTTCACTCGCCCACCCCCCCCCCCCTCCCCCCTCCCTCCCCTGTCGATGTCAGGCTGATGCACCTAAGCGGACGCAAACCAGATACCATGGAAGGTGTTTATGGCTCACGACACCAGGACAGTGGCCTTGAAAGTCGGCAGTCGCTCAGGAATGTGTCAGGACTCATTTGCCCAGGCAGTGATCCCTGAAAATGGGTGGCGCTAAAGCGTCCCACCGGTACTCAACCGTCGTTGGCGTGCGATGCTCCAAGCACAGCGTGAAAATACTGACGACGTGGAGATGCTGACGACGGGAAGATTCTGATGACGTGATGATGCTGAAGACGTGAAGATTCTGACGATGAGAATACTCACAATCTGACGCCACGACGAGTAGGATGGCCTAGTAGTGACCATTGATGGTGGAGCCGTGAGGCAACCGCAGTAGGTGCATATATTAGAGTTGGCAGCAAATACGCGAGCTAGATTCCCGCTGTCCGCCGTGAAAAAGGGCTCCGCGTGAACAGGACTAGGACGTGGGTGGGCAGACGCTAAGCCGACGAGCTATTCCTGCATCGCGTGTTTGCTGCTTTTGAATCGCAGGAGTTGATCTCGAAAGTGAATGCTGCAACTACGTGGCAACCGAGCGCAGGAGTTATTTGTGCCAGCGGCACTAAGGTGAAACTGCGAATGGTTTATTAAACCAGTTATGGTGTGTTAGCTGAGACAGTGATAAATGAGTGATCATGGTTATGAGCGGTTCAAAGTCCAACTTGGGCCCATCGCCGTCTTTTCAGGGTTTGGACCCAGTTCCCAGTTTCAATTTTTAGCGGCTTTCCCAGTCCCAGTTGGGGCCCAGTTCAGGACCTTTGACCCTAGACCCTAGAGTCTTGCACTTCGCGAGTCATAACGCTATTGGTTAAGTTCTTCAAAACTTTTCCTTACAGGCAATATTGACGTTTATCTTAATTGTGTTTTCGCTAGTTAGCATTCTTTGTGCGATTTCGTGTCTAACCTAGACTTACCATTTATTACTCCGGTACTCATCAAAGGTATGCATGATATGGCTCGAGCTCAATACGCACAAACTACATTATATGTTCCTCTCAGTGATACCTACTGGCATAATGTGAAGAATATATATATATATATATATATATATATATATATATATATACACATATATATGTGTGTGTGTGTGTGTGCGTGTGTGCGTGCGTGCGTGCGTGCGTGCGTGCGTGCGTGCGTGCGCGCGTGCGCGCGTGCGTGCGTGCGTGTGTGTGTAGCACGAGCTTCGCTCCGATGATACACCTGGGTGTTTGAAGAAAAAGGAAAAAAAACTTCACCGTCACCGCGGAATATTAATTGGCTCAAGGGTATCATTGTGAGAGTGAGCTCAAACACTGCGTTGTATCAAAACTCATTGCTGCTAACCAAAAGTATAAATCAGCACTCTGTACAACAACAAAAAACGTGGTGCAGAGGTGCGATTTTACTGAACCCCCACAAGGGATTGTTAGGGCGTAATTTGTCTGGCTCAGCGTATCGGCTGCCTTGCCAGGTCTCTGGGTCCGCGTGCCGCGGTCTGGTAAGCACCAACTGGAGGCTGTCCGGCCCATGTGCTCGGATCTGTGATAACGCGCCAGGGACGCGTAACAGATTGCGTTAAAAGGATCCATAGTTGAGGGGCAGCACACGTTGCCACTTTACGGGTCTGCATAATCCTGCACATCAGAAGCAAAGAAGATCACGCGCCAGTCAAGGGATGTTTTTTAATCTTTTTGAGAACTGTCTAGGTTAAAACAATGAGTCGTCGTGACTTGAAATCCTATCACGTAATTGCCGGTCACCTGGGTACGGCTTATACTAAGCAGCCACTTGTCCAAATTTAGACGAAACACCTGCTCTGCTCAGTTAACATGTCTTGTGTCGAACTGATTACAATTGAATATCATTGAAAACCACTTCAAGCTGCCGGCAATTTTCTCCCAGACAATATCACGTTCATTCTATTTTTTCAACATGCATCTGCGCGTTTTGTAAAAACGTTGAGACATTTATTTGAGTGATTGGAGACCCGATGGACGCCGGGGTGCGCCATTCTTACAGGTCGTCTTGATGGCTGTTACCCTGCATGTCACATACACTGGTAAGTAGCTCTAGCAATTGTGGGGATCAGCATAAGCCTTGGTCATAAGCACTATTCAGTGCTGTAAGCCCAGCAAAACTCAAGAGGGCTTGTGGCCGAAACGTCTGCTGATTCCCGTGCTCTTATTAGAGCTACTTACCACTCTATACGGCATACTGACCAACGGCCAGCAAGAAAACGTGTCCTTGATTCATTTCCCACTGTATTGTAACAGTAATCAGCGACGTTGGGCGCGCCTTCTTTTGTAAGTGATATCATGCACCAAGTTATCAGTCCAGCGATCTTAAAGCTTCAATAACCGAACGAAGGAAATGTAAGATCAAAAGAAGTATCAGTAGCAAACAGGGTGAAACGATATTTGGCTGACGCGTAACGAAACAGCAAATAATGCAGTTACAGTTCACCAGTCGACTGCGGCACCTTTAAACAAGGGCTTTTACCTTCTCGCATGTATACCTAGGTAGAAAATGTGCGCCACATCATCATCGTGACTAGGGACTGATCTACGCCGACAGGCGGCGCTGACATCTGCGCCGTTCACGGCAAACGCGTTAATAACATTACTACCTGGACATTCCTTTTGATTGAATGTTTGGTCCACTCGAAAAATGCCTTGCTTGCCTACTACATTGAGACTTGCCCGACTGGCTCATACGATATTCGGTTCTGTCATTTCGTGTCTATCGGTTCTTAAGCGGGTTGCTTTTTAGGCTTCAATATCTGGGCGAATGATGGGATTCATGCACGCACCGTCTCGGAGGGGGAGGGAGGCAGGCGCTTAAGTTGCACCCGATTGCGGTAGCGCTTTCTGTTTGCAGAGTTTTGACTGGAAAGTCAAAGCAAGAAGAGTAAAAATAACAATCATCCCCTTGCTCTGTTTGTTGGGTTGAATGCTATTGAAAAGCTATCTCGTACCATAGTCTTCCTAGTTTGAGACAAAAATAAGGCTACTTTTCTTTGGTCTTACCCATTAACTTCACCCACTTACCTCTACCGCAAAATTTCCCTGATATCACTCAAGCGCCGTGACTCCTAGAAAAACACCCACGTCACTTTACGGTGTAACACATCTCAACCCTATTCCGAAGTTACATTGTCCTGGTTTCTCGCAAATACGTCATATACGCGAGCCAGTGCACGTGGCTAATGGCGTAAGGCGCTTTCTCCAACTAATAGATATGTACCTAATTGGCACAGCTTCCTGCAGCACATCCTCTTTCGTTCATTGCGTGCTAGCAGTCGAAAATCCCCGTATAGCATCCGGGAACAGTGGCGGCACCCCACATCGCTCAAAATCGATCTCCCACGCCGCGGAGAGGCGAACATGAGTGCCGGCGCCGAGGAAGAACTCCCGTCGACGTCACACCTGCGCCCGCCAATCAGATCACCGGACGCTGAGTCACGTGCTGCCGTGTTCGGAGGATGTTGTCTCAGCTCTCCGCGGTCGGTGGGCGGCACGTCGGCTCCCTTGATCTCGAATAGACATCAGTCTCGTGGCTAGCTGGCCTAGACTGTCTATTTTTGGACGCCGGAGCTGGGCTCAGCGGGCCTAAATCCGCGCGCCTGGTCGGCCGCTGATAGAAAACGATGCTGTCATCGGCTGATTAATTGAGCGCGCATGGGCCTGCAGAGTTGAGACTTGAACATGCGGTGCCGAAGCGAGCTGGACTCGCTCGCGCTGGATCCTGCAACACGGAGGAGCTTTTGACACTGCTGTGCCGCAGCGGGTTATTGGAAATGTCGGCAGAATGTTCGAATTCGCGGTAGTTGTGGTTCCATTCAGCCTGTTGCCTTTTTAACGTACACCCCTAGGTATGAGATCAGTGTGTTCGGCTTTTGTACTTCCAACAACGTATCCTGTTAACGAGGGATATACGGGAGCATACCTTAGCACGTCTGCAGGCAGCGCATTGCAGTCATGCTGAGAGCTGACGAGGTGCTACTTCCGTTTGCCGCGACAATTGCATTGCATCAGCTTATTTCCTTTCGCGCCTTTCTCTTGAATAATTCTTCCACACCGCATTGGTCCAAGCTACACCGCCCCAAGCCGGCAGCGGATGTCATAAGAATGGCATTCTTGTCATGGTTTGTATACGCCTGAGTGAGTTGCAATGGCTTGGTGTGCCTGTTCTTTAGAGTGCGAACTGCGTTCATCTTGATAAATTGTTCTGTAAAGATCGGTGGCTTATCCATGGCACGAAACGTCTCGCCTCGACCCGATAACATCTGCTTACTGGTCCCTCGCTATGAACCATCAGTAATATACATACTCTGCATCTTTACAGCGCTTTGAATGCAGCGCGAGAAATATAAATAAAGGTAAAATGAAATTTTTGACTCGAGTTGACCATTTTTGCGCAATGACTAACGGTCCGGTGTGCTTGCCATACCGCGCATTCGCAAGCAAGTCTCCGTCCCTGCCCCAACAAGAGGAGAGCTTGGGCTGCGCCCATGTACATCTCCCAGTTGTATCGATGGGGACTTGTCGCCGGACCCACATGCCGACTGTGCGCGCAGTGTGAGTAACGCAACGAAGTTTGAATTTTGAATAGTAAATAGCGCGGATGTAAGCAAAGTCACGCCCTCAGTGCATTCCACAAGGCGTGAAAGCGATAAATATCGTCAAACAGAAACTTGCAATGACAAAACAGCGCGTTGTGAAGCCTAATAAATCGAGTTCCTTTTCCTAATACCATTATTACCATATTAATACCATATTAATACCATATTAATAACTAATACCATATTAATAACCATTATTCAGAAAGGAAATGAAAGAGATAGAGCAGGGGAGCTTAGTCACAACGTTGACACGATAGTAAAAGTAGCCTTATTTCTCGAAGAGAAAAAAAAAACGCTTGCACCTTAAACACCATACCCATGCTGGTGCATGGGTATGACAAGTCCAAGGCATGTCTAAATACTAACACCTCAATCACACATGTATAAACACACACGTCTCAATCCTTGCACCGCACTTCCTCACCGCTTTGCACTTGTCGCCGGATGCAGAAACCTTTATCTCTGCAAAGCGTGGTAAACATAAAGTGACATGTCTCCGCCGTAAATAAAGTGTCTGTGCCACTGCTCCTGACAACCATGCAATGCAATTCATCATCGCAAAACTGCACAGCCCTTACGTTGATGGATCAGCCGCGCCTTGCAGTGTTTGGCGCTGTCCGCACGGGTGGTAAAACTTGCTGACTTGGTGGATAAGGTCGTTGAGAAATGTGCCTATTTTTGCAACGCTTGGTGCCGAATATGCTTTTGGCCGACAGGTTTGGTGATGGCCGCGACAAGCCATTATATCGCGCATTCCACAAACTTGCATAGGTTTCAATGGTAGTACTTTTCATCGCACCACACCAGCAAGCCTCTCCGAAAACGCACCTTGTCTTAACTTATAGCCCCATGGGATCTTTCTTAGTCTCCACCTCAGCCCGGCGACGAAAATATCCTACGATTTCTACATAAGCTATTCAGTGCATTAGCGAGAAGCATCATTCATATAGATAAGGCAGTAGTATTAGCCAAGTCCCTCGGAAACATCAGGAGAGTGGAAATATTGTTGGGTTGGTGTTTCGGCAACATCCCGGGACGCCGGGCAGGCTTTTGTTTCACTATAGCGGTCACAAGTCTTTGGATGTTTGTGTGACAAGTTTCTGAGTGTGAGTTTCTGAATGTTTTGTTTTGAATGTACGGGGAAGTACCTGCCCAATAATGTCAGGTTGTTTATGTTTTATGTTCGTCAGCAGCAGCAAAAAGACAGCACTTTGTGCATCCTTCGTTATGTTTTCAGTGTGTTCCATCCCTAAGCTTTTTACACTTTATCAGTCAATATCTTCAGTGAGGCTCCTGTCTTGAGTCCACCGTTCAGTTTTGTGCTTTTTCTAGCCATTGTTTGTCTTGTGTTGTAATGCGCATGCCAGAAACAATGCTACAGTAGTCAAAATATGCTATGTAGGTTTCGTATATGCTACTGAGTGTGCTGTGATGTATGTACTCAGCCATTTGGTAAGATGGGTTCAGGGCTATCCTAACCATTTTCTGATGCTGCGTATGCCTTAATGCAATATTTCAGCTATGTGGATAGAGTAAGTCTAGGTGTTGGCTTTTTGGTGCTAGGTGTGAATGCGTTGGCCTGAAAATAGCCGTCTTCCACCCGCGACCTTAAAGAGAATGTTCCGCATCTGAAGATATTAAAACAATGATCAGATATGATGAAACAAGCTCACTTTTAACCGTTGATTTACTTATTAGGTGGCCGATGCTGATAAACGTAGCCCAATTCTCTGGTAAATATGCTCCTTAATGTGGCATGGCTTGATTACGTAATTGTACTTTGCACAGCATTCGTTGAGAGCCAGTTGACGGTCGTTATATCTGGAAATCGCTCCCACGAACGCCAGATGTGAGCGCTTCTATCACTATATTTATATTGGCCTTCATCGCCGCACGACTTTGGAATGGCAGGACTTAAATGACGTTTTCATGATTTCACGAATGCCAAGGTAACTTTGACATACTCTTTTCGATAAACCTTTCCCCATTTTCGCAGTTGCGTAGCTCGTAAACAGGGACTTGGCCTTAAGAAGCATAGGATTGTGAACAGCACCGAAAGGTCCCCAAGATGGCTATTTTAGCTCAAAACCACATGTAAATCCTGAACACTCCCTTTGAAGTTCTGTTTTTCAGCCATGCTTTTTGCCAGAACAGAGTATTACCGGACAAGAAGCCGCCCTCCCATTCTTAAAGAAATGTCGTGGTGCCAAGCTTTGTCAAGGCATTGATAAATGTCGAAGAACACAGCAGTCACGGTATGCTCTCCGTCCAGTAGCCTGCATAGATTGCCAGTGATGTACATTGTCTGTGGCTGAGTACTGTGACTCGGATGGTATCCACTCCGCCTGTCAGGTAAGAGCTTGTGATGTGCGAGGAGATGGCAGTGAATGCAAGTTGTTCAAGAATTTTTGACAAACATAACAGAAGACGTATGGGTGTTGTCGAAGAGAACCTTATGGGAACCTGCTTTTTTTAAGACGGATGTTACAAACTTCCTGGATCTTGAAAAAATAACGAAAAAACTGATTTATTCGGCAATCTCTTGAAGGCTCATGTATCAAAATAGCCGTAAATTTAATTCCCTTCGTTGGAATGTGACCGAAGTTAGAATTTTAGCGAATGTTGACAGGATTTAATACATTTGGGACTTGTTGGAATATGACTCGGATCTGTTGCATTACTGGGTTAGGACTGCTGTTGACTGGGGCGTCTTACAGAGCTCTTGAGTCTCAGAGTTCTTGATTATTAATGTTCCATTTTATATGAGCCCTATTACTTCCAACAGTGCAGGCGTTTGTGTTGCAATGAAGGTGCCTGTGTGCAAACACGTTTCCTGTTCCAGATTTACATTCGTTAATGTTTCCCGCGTCATCCATGCATAGCACCAATGTGCTGGCATAGGCCTGACACTGTATGCCGACGAAAACTAAACACGCCTCTGGTATCACATGTATTAATTGTTTGTGTATATATATTGAGTCAAGGACAAAGCCTTGTGTCTAAATGCTGAGTTGCTTCCCTTCTATACCTGCACTGGTGGCTCTTAAAGCACGTTAGACTGTTCGGCAACGCCCGCTTTTTAGCCCGGAACCGTATCCAACACTATATTTGCCTTATTGCACTAACCAGCTCGTACTGCAGCTGTCATGGCGATGTGAATTACTATTCTTCGCCGGCAGTATCAGTAGCTCGCTCCTGTGGACGCAAGGCAGTGCTTATACTCCCTGGGAAATCACATCTTGGCATCGAGAAAATTCCCTGGAGGCCGCTCCATACCGGGCCCAGGAACCCCTCATGATCATGGTGCGCTCCGGAATCTTATGACAATAATCAACATAAATGGCCAGGAAAATCCGGCAAATTTCAGATATCTTTTTGACACCGCTCCGGAAAAAAATCGGACAAAGTTGGAGAGGTGGGTTTGTTTGTCAAAAATAATAGAAAAACTTGTTTTCACTGTCATCTCCTTCACCATCACAGCCAACAAACTCTTATCTGACCTCTACCCCCGCCCCCCACCCCAATCCCGCCAGACAAAATGTTTCAGAAAATTGTATCGCGTGAACTTGGTCCTGTTAAGAAAACTGGCTAAAAGTTGTCCGCTAGGACCTCGTGTCTTGCCGGAGATGTCACGTTTCGGAAGCCACGTGTGCGGGGCACAGTTCTTCTTCAAGTAAATTGCGTTTACTCGTCCGAAGGCTGTATCAATATTATGGTTACAAATAACAAGGGAGGCATTAAGCTCCTCTTTTTGGACATCATCACACAAAAGACGCTAACAAAACACGATATTCCAAATGGTGTACGTTGGTGGCTTTTCGTTCAGACTACCTTCTGAAGCCATAACTTGTTGCGTGTATCTGAACCATCCAACCAAGTCGTGTCCGTCAGTTCTACGGACCATTCTGCCTCCTCCTTTTTGCTAGACAGGAATGCAAAGGGTTTTACGTGCCGCACAATGCTGCAGCACAGCCGCCCGGGCCTCGGTGAACCCTGTTGGCCAGCTGCCAGCTGACCTTTCCATTTCAATCGGGCCGAGCTGTGCGCCCACTCGAAGACTAGTACCCATTTCCGCTGGATCATGGATTGAACATTTTTCCGCCAGAATATGTAAGCGGTTTTCGAGCGATCAAAATGATTATGGATCGAGCGACAAAACCAAGCCTTGCTGATGTTAATACTGCTTGCTTGGCGCAAACTGGCATTTCGTGAGCGCTTTCAACGTGGATTAACGAAAATGTACCACGTATAGAGACCTATGGCTCATTTTTTTTCTACCGCTCACCTTAAGCAAGCGACTCTCATCTGTTCGAATGTGTAGTGTGAACCTCACTCCCCAGCGCCCTGGGTCGCCTCGCGTTTTGGAACCTCGCCACCCATCACAAGCCAGACATCACACAACTCGTGCGACTGCACTTAGCAAACACCAAAACACACATGCATCAAACAAATGGTGCGTCAGCCACCAAGAACGTTGCGCCCACAGAGTTCGGCCTGAGGTCTTTACCCGATCACAAGCTGCCGACGACCTTGTCTGCTCGTCTGGCTGTTTGTTCACGCTCCACTTGCAAAAGGACACCCACCGAGTCCAACCCAAACGTTTTCAGTGAAAACAAATAGGTTGGCCGGGTGGCGCCAACAGTATCTCTCGGGGCGATCTTGGCAACAGCTTGTGCGCGGTGAGCCCAGGTGTCGGCGTCCCTTGGCTAATTCACGCCACGAGGCGGGGGGCGGGGACGGGTCACTGGGACCTTCCAGGAAGAAGCCCAAAGGAAGTCCTTCGTCATTCATACGGGACTCTTATGTGGCTTTCCGTGAAGGGCAAATTATAATCGGGTGTAAGATAAGATGATACACAAGTGCATGTTGACAACAACTGCTTCGCTTGCAAGCCAAATGCCTACCGACCGGGTGGTCTAAGAGCAGCGAAAGATATATTTCTGAGCTGTATGGGATGTGTTTACACAAGATGTCGTTCTTCGTAATTTTTCCCTGCCTACGGCTCACAACAGTGTTGTTGGCCGAGTTGTGGATTCAAACATTTTTGAAAGCATAATGGTTAGCAGAAGAGCTTAGGATGTTCTTGCAAGCTTGCTCAGATAACCTTTCTTTAGCGTTTTCATGCTGTCATGCCACAAGTTTTGTAAATTCTCAAATGTCCTTCGTATAAATTTTCCGGTGTAGACTCATTGCCGAAGAAGGCATTCTCAACATGGTGTAAAACAATTGCGGGCTTAAAGCACCTGATTGGCCTTCGACAAAATCGACAGTTTATTGCTGAACAAAGCTAAAAATTTACACAGATCTGATAACTACTGGATTTCAGAGACCAATTGGTTAAGAGACAGACGAATTTCTGAGACAGTCTAAATGCTGTTGGAGAGCTTGCTTTCTTTGCTGAAATGTCGAGCCTGTTTGGTGAACTCTCGCCCTGTTTTTCCGTTTGCCATAACGCGGACTAGGAGGGGGAGAGTTTAAATGTCCCAACCCCTGTGTCGTTTACAAACTAAGAAAGATCAAGCCTCGCGGAAAGAACAGTAGCTTGGTCTCTAGCAGATGTCGCGACTGACAATGTTAAAATGTTGCTAGTGCAATAATTGACCCCACTTTGTCAGGTAAAAGGTCCCATTTTCTTGAAAATGTAACCCTCCCTGCTTTAGATGTCGATATGCACGAGACCATACCTTGTAGTTACACGAAGGCTAAAGCCCACGCCTAAGCCTAAAGAGTTGTGTCCCATCTGAAGCCACTGGGGGCTATGGCGAACAACAGAGGAGAGCTGTCATATTGCTAAATATGGCGTGAAGGGGTCACACTACACATAATTATGGTGTTACGTGAGCTGTTAATGGCTTATGGACTCAAGATGAGGAAAATAACGTGCTGTTTAGAGGGGAAAATTGGATTTCAATTTTTAAAGTTCCAAAAATTTCCCCAGTTGGATTTGGAAATTGTACAGATGGAACAGAAATATTCGAATTTTTTGGACAGTCGACATCATTATGACGCGTCGCAGATTGGCATCCATCTCGATTAACTCAAAAAAGACAGACATCACTTATCCACTGTCATTTTGTTTCTTTTTATTTCAATCGAGTGAGCGAACGCAGCGAAGCTATTAGGAATTTAAATGTTTGTCGTCGGAGGTAAAGTAGCTATTTGATCTTAGAAAGCTTAAAATGTTGGGGCAAACTTATTTTTGGGCGAGTTTTCGGAGGCACAGCTGGTCAATCCATAGCCTTCGAATCGGAGTTTGGACAAAAATTCCTAGAAAAGAGCACCTCTGCTATCCCGTTGCATAGGAATAGAACAGCTATTCAACACTCAACATACCCCAGCGTGTGGCACTTACTACAATACTGCAGGTCGGTAACTATCACCGTACGAACTGTGAATTCCCAATGCCCGAAAACCAGGAGCTCCGGGTCTTTCTTGCTTACATCAAGGTCTCAGTGACTCTGGCCGAGCTATAGTGACTATGACTCGGGTTAGAAAGTGACTTGCTAAGGCACTTTGCTGCTCATTTCGGCGATGAACAAATGTTAACGTGAAAACGTGATGTAAATGTAAGCGTGATATATCTGAAATCTGTCCCATAAACCACGTCCCTTGTCGTTGTTTGGGTGCTTAGTCTCCGATGAAAATAACATGCGCAGCTATTTTCATAGCTTGAGGTTCGTGTCATGCTGCTACCAAGGCTGTACTATAACCTGGCAAGAGGGGGGGGGGGGGGCTGATAGCCCCACATTCGGTTTTTCCTGAATGGCTCGGTATCCACCTAATATAAATATGTTGATTATTTCAGTAACTGACGTGCAATTTTTACCATTCCTGAAGTTCTTGTCACATTTTTCTCACTCGGTCGTGACCTATGACCCATTCGTCAAGGTTATGTGGGTCAGGGTTCTTGATAGGTCGGCAAGACACTTCATACGCTGGCGAACACTTCAGGCATAACTCCTGCAATGTCATTATCGTGGGTTTGAAGGTCACCTATTGACCTAGCACCAAAGCAACCTGTCATCCTCACATAGCTTAGCCCACGAGCAGCGTGCTTTTTTAATTCGTCGCTCTATATATAGCTGAGTTTAAGTGCAAGGAGGAGGACCTGTCAGCCGCTGCCTCCCCGTTGGGTGAGGATGTAAAAATGGTTTTGTCAGGTGAAGGCTAGTGTTTTTTTTATTTACTGTACATATCAATCCCTCAAGCTCACATATCCAAACACGTAATGCCCGGCACATACCTGGTTGTACCGTGGTCCATATATCTGGCAATCATGCTAATGGTGATTTATCAGTACTAATGCACCAAACGCACCAATCCACCATTTCAGCTCCCGTGTTGTAACAACCTAGAAATAACGCATAGATCGAACAGCAGGCGCCCGCTCAACAGCGGGAATTTTGGCAATAGGAAACACAGGCATCCAGACTTTAGATTTCATGACAACACTAACCTTCGTCGCAGGATGAACACACAAACACCGTCTTGGAACATGATGCGAGCGATGCTTTTTAGGGAAGTTATGCGTGTAACTGGTTCGCTTGTCGTTGCCTCGAGCACTGATGCTCTGCAGCGAGTTACTTTCTAGCGGTATGTTGGGTGTTGTTTATCAAAGCTCTGGCTTGGCCGTCTCTTTAGCGGGAGGCCCTCACCGGTGTGTTCAGTATCAGTTGTTGAGATATCGAAGACCGAATAGCTGCACTGATGTTCCCAAAAACACTATTGCTAACCACATGCTCGGTGTGGGTGTTCGCGTTTGCTTAACCGTCTGTGTTGATAAGCGTTCCGACGAGACTACCCTTTAATCTAAATCTGCGGGCTACTTCGCAAGCTGCTAATTTCATTTACGTGTTACTGTGTTGGCAGCTGGCGCATTGAAACGGTGCTCATGCCGTCGGGGCGAGACGGCATGACAGGATGCCGTTCGTCATGCCGTCAGCCCGGATGACAGCTTTATGGTCACTGTCAACCCAGGTGACAGCTTTGTGGTCTTCGTTAGCCCAGATGACGCCTTTGTGGTCTCCGTCAGTCCAGATGACAGCTTTATGGTCACTGTCAACCCAGGTGACAGTTGTGTGGTCTTCGTTAGCCCAGATGACAGTTTTGTGGTCTCCGTCAGCCCGGATGACAGTTCTGTGGTCTGCCGTTTTGAGCTGCGCTGAGGCGGATGCCCAGCTCTCAGGGCAGGCGTGTGTCTCGTGGAACATCTTCTGCAGCTGGGCTGGGCTGATGGCTGGTGCCTCGGCTGAGGTAGCAGCGTCGCCTGGCCTCATCCTCGCCGCTTCCCATGGCGGCTGTGGATCTCTCATTTTGCAGAGGTGAAGGTTCTGAAATTGTGCGGTGGCATTTGTCTTGGATTTTTAATCGGATACTGCATTCTGGTCAAGAGGCTGTGATTTTGCACATTCCTTGAGTCTCCCATGGTCATATCTGGGCTCGACAGTGCCAGCAGATATCCTGCTGGTTATATGCTAATGGTTCCTGTCCTTCCCACTGGAGCTGTTATTTAAGAATGTTGTCTTGAGCCACAGGGGTGAAAAAGCATAAAAATGACGGGATATGTTCAGTGGTAAAAACTGACACTTTTGCAAACCAACCGGTGACAAAATTGCGAGAATACAAACAAATTTCAGCAGACCAGACCATATCACAACCTACTATCCCAGCTAAACGAAACTTAAAGCTCAGTATTGGTTTGTTCTCGTAAGCACCCGCAACGTGAGCATGTATAGAATACATGTCGAAACGTTGCCGTTTTGCTGCATGAGCAAGCTTAGCCATAAGGTATTGTCAAACATAGTAGCTTTGATCAGGATAGTTTTAAGCAGGTGCCAGAAAAAACTACAAGCTTTACTATATCAGTGCTAGCGTCATAGATCAGTGGTGACATAGTGCCTTCCAATGCCCCTCAGGTCAGTGCTTTCCACAGATTTTTTAGCAAAGATTCACTTAACATACTAAACAGAACAGAAAACAGCATAACTAGGTTTATTATAAGTCGCAAGGATTGTGGCTGGCCACAACATTTTGCGACGTACGTGGTCAGTTCGCTACGCAGCGCTTTAAACCGCCGTGACATTTGAGGCAGGTGGGCTCAAACGCTCGCCACATGGTACTGCATTGGATTCAGTGCAAGGCTGTGGGCTCCTGTTGGTTGTTTTCATGTTGTGAGAAGCTGACTGGCTAGAAGGTCACTGGCTGGTCAGAAAAGGTCAAACAAGGCGAAGTTCCAGGCTGGTCTCCAATGTGCCCCCAGAACCTAGATAACCGTTTCTAGGCAAAAGGTCACATTCTCATCCCAGGTCAGTGACCTTTTTTGACCTTTTGAAGGTCAAGGCGACCAAAATCATACAAGATTGCTTCGAGTTTTGCATTCCAGGCTATTCCACTTCAAGACCATTCCATTCCATTCCATTTTCCATTTGACTAAGCGTCAAAGATTACGCTAGGCAGTATGTCCCTAAAACAAAACGTTGACCCGGGTAATTTTAGGTCAATGACCTATTTTTACCTTTAATAAGTCCATGAAAGGTGTATAATGCGGTTCCTGCTATCAATAAACTCGAAATGAGCACCAGAAACTATCCCATATAGCAAGCCCTATACTAACAAAACAGGTTGGTTTTGACCTTGGTGTAATATTCATAACTGACATTAAGTCAATGTAATTTGCTGATTCAACTGTTGTGTTGCCTAAGAAAACATCCCAGAAATGTATGGCTTGGTATAACATTCCGCTGTTGGATCAGATTGAAGAATTCGGTAGAAATTGTCCTCGCTGAAACCATGGCCTGAATTTGCCCAGCCATAGGTCAGCGATCTTGCAAGATACATCTATTTTTTTTTTGTTCCAAACGATGTGCTATTTAATTGTCTACAGGTATGCAAAATTTGGCGCGGCTACGCCGCGCCGTTCGGAAACCATTTTGGAAAAACCTTTGTGAGGGTCAATTTGACCCCTCCACCCGAGCGCGTGCTTTGTAATTCAATAACGTTAAAAAGCCCTGCCGATCTTGGAGCATTGTCGTTTTAGGATGTCTGAGCCGCAGCTCCAAAGTTTTCGGAGGACATTGGAGAGACACATGTCAAAGATTCATCCGGGGCTTTCTGCTGCTGAGAGGAACAGTGGCTTCGAGGCAAAAGGATGAGCCTCTCTGGTGAAAGGCCTCTCATAGTGCCCGTTGCGCCGCTTGACTTAAGGTACTGATCGGTGGACAAGCGTGAAATAAAACGCTTTTGGTTTTCATCATATTGCATATAAAGCTAAAGAAAGGTGCTAGAGGTGTTCAAAAATGTCGTTTGGATCTGTTCATACCAGTATTGCATAGGTTTTGCTCTAAGCGATTGTGATCATGTTCGGAAGTGCGAGTTCTGCACCGGCAATGATTATGCGAAGATAGTTAAAGTCGTCAAGGATTCTAGCTGATTGCACGATGACGCCACAAAAAACAAAAGTGCTGTTGCTGTCAGGTGCTTGTAGGACCATGTTATCGGTAAATGTGGAGCTACATGGATGCAATTTTGCAAAATACGTAGGGTTGAGGGCTGAAAGGGAGAGAGAAGGGAAAAATGGCTGAGCCTGCCTCCGAAATGCACTTAAAGCAGTTTTCTCCACATGTTTGACTCACTTTTTTCAGAGTTGGGAGCAGAGGTGCAGTTTCTCGGAATTAGTTTTGGGGGCTGTAACCCGAACGTTATGAGCAGTGAAAAATAGTTCTCAAAAAATGCTAAATAGAAGTAGGAAACAACGTTCATGGTTAGGAGGCATAAACCCTCCCCTAACTAAGTAGGAAACTACACGCCTCTGGGCTGATTATGTTAGCTATGCCCTTCGCTGATAATTTTGTTAGTGTAATCTCAACCATCAGTCAGTGTTTGATGCTCAGCAAAAGATACTTAAGGGGAAAGGAAATCCCGGAGTAAAAATGCTTAATTGTTACGCCACATTGCACTAAATTTATCGTTTCTGAAAGATTTAGCTCCAGGCGACAATCCCAAATCTTCCAACTTCCAAATTTCGTCGATGACAAGAAAGGCACTTTCTCACCCCTGTTGAGCCATGTGACGTTCCAGACAACATCACTGCCCGCAGTCTATGTAGCTCGGGAAGCCCTTTGTCATAAAAAGCGATTGATGCATCATGTGATACCACGCATATCCATGCACTTGGGTGAATCGTGTTGCAAACATTACCCTTGCTGTCTATATGGGCTCCAGGCGTCACCATGCTCTGGTTTTCGCTCTATCCGTCTTTTCACAACTCGCAGCATCGTAGTCGATTATCATGCGCCAGCCGACTCTCTTCTCTGCTCTAATCAGTTCAAATAACACGAAGCCGACCATCTCGGCCTACAAATAAGTCATTTCGCAGAATGTCGCGCGTCAGTTGGCGCCTCTCCAGCTAAGTCGTAACTGGGGCGGAAAAGTCGAATGCCTTCTATATTCAATGGCATTGGGGCAATAGTACGTGATTTAACGCAAGATGGATGTTGTTGTGTCGCGCGCTGCTTACTATCCACAATCCACCGCGGTGTTCAAAATGCACAGGTCGTATTCCAGTTAACATAGATTAGAGTCAACGACTGAATGCACACCTGTTCTGAAGGCAGCATTGCATCACTGTGCAATATATACATTTCAATACCAACGACCCCAGGTCAAGGCTACACGGCTCACGCTGTAAGTACATTCGCTCCGCGCGTCTATTGACTCCACGTTTAAGTAATAATGCGCAGTCACCTTAAGTTAATGATCCTCCGCTGACAAACGGCAGGCTTCCGAACCGTAAACATCGGGGCACGGCGCTGCGGCTGAACACCCCACGTGCCCTGCACGCCGCGCCTGCCTCGCGGCACCACGCGCCTTGCACGCCACGCTTGCCTCGCGGCACCACGTGTCTCGCACGCCACGCCTGCGGCGAGAGGAATGTATGATCTACGACCCATTATGGTCATATGGGTCACATGGGTCATGACCCAGAGCACATTATGGTCATATGGGTCGTGACCTTTGTCCCATTATGATCATATGGGGCATACGGTTCATGACGTATGACCCATCATAGTAATATGGGTCAGGGCACGAGACTATGGTAGTATGATACTTAATACTACCAGCTACATGACACGTTACCATGGTAACGTGGCATATGTTTCCAGGAGGCCGGATTCAGATACCCGCGCCCATACGAATGCTGGGGGATGTTGCTGTTAATGGCTGCTGGTGGTTGCTGATGGTTGCTACTGACTGTGACTGGTGGCTGGTGGCTGTCCGCTCCAGCATTCACTGCGGCTCGTTTGGCAGCTTGATCAATGACCACACGCATACAACTGCAAACAGTGGCTGCCGAACACGTCTCATCTGTTGGGATTTGGCATGAATTATGGCGACAATCATGACACAGAATGTTAAATTGGGCATGGCTTTGACGTTCCATTGGCAATTGGTCTCTTGCTAAGAAGGTACCCATTCCTACGCCGCGGATTATGCGATGATAAACCATCCGTTCCATTCATTCGAGCACTCAAAACAGCGTGTCATGTACTGCACTGCCAGCGATGTTGCAGACGTCAAAATAGTCAGGTCAATCCAACCACGGAATTCAACCCATCGACTAACACAATGGTTAGCTGCTAGGCTCCACTGGGATATATATATATATATATATATATATATATATATATATATATATCCTACAATAAACACAATGCTGCACCACTGCTAGGTTCCACTGCTTCCCGAGATACGGATCATGTCGCGAGCGCGTTTGTGTCTATGCGATTCCTTCATCAACGGTGTATTTGCACGCACTGTCAAAATGTTGTGAGGGGCGGGCCAGAAACGCGAGAGATATTGAACGAATCACCATTGACCGAACGAATGTATATGTGTTGTAGCAGAGTTTTTTGTGCATTTAAAAGTCAGCAAAATCGGAAGCTACCTAATGCACTGATCGCGCGACCCGTTTTTTTCCAAAACCACGCTTATCTGTCTGTATCTGCCTTTTAGTCCTGAAGGAGCCGCCAAGTGAAATATATTGACCTTCTGTTTTATGCATCATTTCTCCTGAACATGAGCAGAGGCTATTTACTGCACTTAAGATAGATATTACTATATCAAGCAGACACCAGCAAGATGCCGTGTGTAACCAGTTGCTAGCTAGCCGACAAAGGATGGAAAGGTTGCTGTCATCAAGCAAATGGTGCAGAAAATAAGCCCATGGAGCCAGGAGCCTCTGTATAGTCACATCAGCAGGCTCAATGAATGCATTGGAAGGCCCGTATTTCATGACTGTGACATGGTGAGGCCCTATTATTCAGCATTGGGCCCCCCCCCCCCATTCATAAATATCACTGCCAACGGTTGGCAGGCCATACGCTGAGCCGGGCCCGGACATTTCGGACGAGGAACTCGATAAGTCTGCAATGATTTGCTGTTTCAGACATTATGAAAAGTGTCGCAAAAGACGCAACTATATTGGATGGACGATGGGCACAATGATTAGAGCTAAACTGCTGTACAGTTTATGTGTCCCGGTCTTTCTCACGGCTTTAGGTGCAGCGTCTTGCGTTGTAGATCGACTTCAGAAAAAAACATTATTGGCTGCTTTGTTTATTTGTTTATTTAGAACGTAAAAAATCAACAGACAAAAGCCCAAGGGCGGAAACAGTCCAGTTTCAAGGACAATAAACACATGATGCACATACAAACTAGAACCTAATCACACCAACATAGAGATGCATTGCATACCGTCACATATACACCTTACACACTCAGCTACAACGGTCATCAAAAAAGGATCTACGAGAACCATCCTATCGCAAGCAACTCAGCCGAAACAATCTGGGTGGCTGGAATGTCGTAAAAAGTCGAAAAAAGAATTTGGAAAAGTTAACGGTCGATTATTGGCGCATATATGAATCGGACCAGGAATGCTCGTGGGGTAGTGGTTGAGCAGCGCGTCTGGGAAACCAGAGGTATGAAGTTCAAATCCTAGCGGTGCCCGCCCTTCTTGCCAGTATGAGAGGCAGGCGCCGCCATGTCGCCTCAGCAGCTGAGTGTGTCGTGAATGAGATTATATGAGAACAAAACCTAACGAGACGCTCCAAGAACAGTACATGATTCGCGCCGTTTTGAGATACATAAGGTCAATTCTTTATTTGATTTCATTTAGCTTGTTTAGCATATATTTGGTGCTTGTAGCTGGTACACTTGGTGCACCGCGCTGTTGTCATTATCCGTTGATTTACATTGGCTGCGGATATCGTATGCTTATTCACACAAATCTTACAAAACGAGCGAATCCGTATTCTTCCACGACCTTTTCTGAAGTTTTTGAATGGATAAATTTCTGCGATCCCATCTCACGCTAAGCAGGGTTTTTTCCGTGAGATTTGAATTAAATGTTGTACATTCGTAGCTTTTAACGCATGCTAGGTACACATTAATCACAGCTATGCGGCAAAGGTGCGTTTTACTTTACGAGCCATTTCTGTGCAGGTTTGCAACATTAAAATGAGAGTCCAGTCTAATCCATAAACCTCGCAGTATTATTCAAAGATGTATATAAGACTGTAAGACCATGTGGTATAAGACTACACCAAGCGCAGGATATCACAGGAAAATAACTGACACCAGCAGCTTTTGTACTGCGTTTGGGCATGATGAACACTAGACCAAAGGCATCTTGGCGACCAGCAACTGCTCATATGGTGGTTGCAAGGCATATTCTACCTCACAGTGCTTTATCTGTTATCGCAGCTAGGCCTTCACAGCAGTGTGCTGGAAATATGTCCAACCTCTTAAGGCCCAGATAAGCTAAAAAAAAAAACAACACAAAGACATAAAGGCCGCAGCCGCAGCCGACATTGTGTTCGAATGCTGTGATCAGCGCTGACACCCTCGCGAGTCGAGTGATGATTGACTGATATGAACAATCATGCTATCGGAGTGGCGACAAAAAATAAGTGGCATGCAAGTGGACGCCGCCGACAAAGCTTCTGCTGGCAGCAGGTGGCGAGATGGGAGAAATGACAGGAAAGGATGTGGTCTGAGCACCGCACAGTGTTGAATAATATGAATAAGTAAGCTCACCTGAACCGCATTCCTCGATTCCGACCAATGTTCCCAAGTGTACGTGCACAGCTCAAGATCTCTGTTTGACTGAGGCCCCACTTTGTTTTGTTGGAAAGGAAAATCGAACTTGAATCTTACAGTCATTTGGGATATTCATGCTTCGAATTGCTCTACCCACGCCAGTAGCTTGTTTCAAGGAACACAATTTGCATGATTTGTGCCAGTTAAAAAGGCATCAGTGTTCAATGAGATCAGTTTGGAAGCGTCCGAGAAACCCTGGCAAAAGAAGGCAGCTGTTGTCAACTCCTACGAAACCTGAGCATTTGTAGTAAGTTTCTATCAGCACTTTTGACATCTCCCGCAACAAGCCTTTATCGAGAACGATTTTCTCCAACGACAGTAGCCGCGTGGCCCGCAATTTAGCGAGAACTGGCCGGGACTCGCTGGGGACACCATTTGCGCAAGTGTTGTCCGTGGCACACTGCGAACCAGAATGGCAGCAGGAGAACTCGCCTGAATATCAATGCCTGCATTCGAAGAAGAGACCATTGCCGCTCGGAAGCAAGGGCAAAAGCGTGTCCGACCCAAGGGCAGCAGTATCAACATTACGTAAAGGAAAATTATAGAAAATATCAGCGTCGCGTGGAACTCTGTATTTTCGTCGATGTGCCTTCATAGCCTATCATATGTTACCAAACAATATGTGGCATTCTGAAAAAGAAAACGCAGTGCGCGTCACCACATTTTTATGGAGCGCCGGCGACCGCGCTGGCCATGCTGGCGCTCAGGGGCCATAGCGCCACCGGCGCTCGAGCCCGGCAGCCCTGTGCTCTACTGTAATGCGGACACCGGCTGCGACCATACGTGCTGCATGCACACCTACCAAACTGTGGGTGGAAACGCCATTTCCTACAGCTCTCCTGGTGGCTCATACCAGGGGTGTAGTCTGATATTCAGTTGCGAGCGCCAGCCTCCGCACTCCCCTAACTTTAAGAGGAATGAGGGAGACATCCATGCAGAAACCCACTTTTGGGATTATCTTGGGGGTAAATTGTGACGTTTACTGTTTAGCCCACTAGCCCCTAAGCACATTTTGCGAAACTACACCCCTCATCGCTTTGCAGCACCGCACAACTTTGCCTAACACTGTCCAAGACGTTTTCAGCCTGTCAGCTGATCGCCCGCCACTCTTGCGCCCGAGGTGGCACCAGCCTGTGCTGGGGCGTGCGCACCACCCCAGCGCCGGGGTAACGCCCTAGATCATGGTGCACGATCGCTCGCCGCTTGTGCGGCCGTGACTGGTCTGTGCACTGGCAGGGGGTGTTGCGCGTGCCTCTCAGCGAACGTTAACGTGCTGCTAGAAGCACCGTCAGCCGGGCCGCCTCGGACAACGGCAGCGAGGGTCTCCCTCCCGTCTGGCGCATCTGCTGCTTCAGTCCGGCGAGACCTCCGCGCCGCCGCTGTCTATGTCTCTCCGTCTCTTAGTCTCCGCGCCGTCTCTGTCTCTCCTTCTCCCAGTCTCTGCGCTGTCGCTGTCTCTCCGTTTCTCACCCTCCGCGCCGACGCTGTCTCTCCGTCTCTTAGTCTCCACGCCGACGCTATCTCTGCGTCCCTCAGCCTCCGCGCCGACGCTGTCTCTCCGTCTCTTAGTCCCCGCGCCGTCGCTGTCTCTGTCTCCGTCTCTCACTCTCCGCGCCGACGCTGTGTCTCTCCGTCTCTCAGTCTCCTCACTGCCGCTGTCTCTCCATCTGTCAGTCTCCGTGCTCTCCGTCTCTCTTCACTGTCATGCGTCCCAAGCTCTGTTCACTGGGGTATCAAGCTGGAGCGTCACAGATGCGCGCCAATAAAGAACACTTTTCATGTCAAATATGGACAAGTAGAAACAGCTGATTCAAGCCGATGCAGTCGAGTTGCCATCGTTATGCTGCCTTTATGAGATCCTGCGATGTTAACCTCCTCGAACTTATGCGCGCAAATGTGTTCCTTGTACCTAGGAGATATGAACTAGCTTATTTGCTACGAGTACAATTTGAGCATTTCTCATAATTACATACGGCGACCACCGTCTTGAGCATTGGTCCAGCGTCAAGGCTTATTCTCGATGACTTGCAAGTTCGCGTGAGACCGTTTTGTGAGATTTTATGTGGCATGGAGTCCGTTTCTGCAGAAAGTTGCCACACATGAGGTAAAATTATAGGTCAAAGTGAGGGGCAAAGGTCATCACGAATAACGAAGATCACCATGGTTGATCGATACATGTCGTTCTTTGTATCGTCGTGCTCATTGTAGCGGTACCAATCGCAAAAGCTGCCTGTTCCATATACCATAACAATACAAACATGTGCTACAAAAACGACTCATGTCCTATAGAAGACACGCTTCACTTGGCTGGGTACGTGCAGTTGAGTGGCAATACTTATGGTTCTTATACGCGGCCATGCAAGGCTAAGTATCGCGAACTATTAAAGAAAATCCTCTATGTAGTAAGCTTTATGTGGCTAGAAGAGCCAAATTAGCTTGTTTGCGCAACTTTGCGCATTTCTCAGAATTCAGGTCGGTGATTGCCGCCATCTTGAATGCTCGTCAGTCCAGTTTCAAAGTTTTACCTCGACGACTTAGTAGGTCGTGTGACAATATTTTTGAAGGATTTAGATGATGCGGGCCCATTTCTGCAGCTATTTTTAATGTATGGAGTCGAAGTCAAGGTAAATCGAGGCTACGGTCAGATTTGATGATGAATCCCAAAAATCCATTGTGTTGGTCGATGTACGCTGTTTTCTGTCTTCTCGTACTCATTGTAAGGGTACACCTCTCAGCAGCCGCATGTGCTCTAATCAATAATATCATGAGCATGTGTTATAAGCACGACACATGTATTATAGGGTGCTGTAATGCATGCACTGACGTGAACTATCTGATGTTCTTTAGTGTTCGTTCAGAAACACGCCGCTGGAAAACGACACGCTTTGAGTGGCACGCAACTCTGCCAGGATATGATACCTTCGCTCGTAAATAATTATACTGTAGCTATATATTGTGGAGTAGAAACAATGCCGCAAGAAAATATTCGTGGGCTCGTATTGTGATTCTCCAAAAGTTGCTAAAGTCTCATTAAAGTGATCTTGAACCCAGACTGTTTGCTGCCTAGGAAAAAGCGCAAGCCTAAGCCCAGGCAGCTGAGCACAGGCCAAGCAGCGTAAAACCCTAAACAAGCAGAGTACACTCACGCCTAAGTCACAGTTGGGAAATCACTAGGGCCAGAGTGATATCACTAGGGCCAGAGTGATATCACTGGGGCCAGAGTGATAATCACTAGGGCCAGAGTGATATCGCTCATGGTCAGCGGAGTGATTGCCCTGCATCCTGCTGACGCTCAAAAACATGCCCCTTGTTACAATCATTTGTGCACTGTTCCCGTGCACCACCCCTCCGCCAAGGAGCCTGCCCACATTTTTCCGGTCGAGTGCTCTCGGGCTGACTCCAGGAAGTTGTGTAGCTCCTGGTATGACTTGCTGCCATTAAGTAGAAGACATGCAGCAGCACGGTGATAATGAGGCTGTACACCCTTCGGCGTTGTCCCTAATGATGCCGCCACCAAACGCCACCCGCTCATAGTTACGCCCATGACATGTCTCTTCATCAGCATCCCTTCACAATCCAGACACTCGTGGGGATGTACATCATGTCCGTGTGAAGCATACCCGTGCATCATGGGTGTGCATCATGCTCGTGCGAGTGAAGTCCGATGCTGGTCCGGCGCTGAAGGTCGTTGGATCATACTTGGCACGCTGTCCGATACAAGTGAATGTCGGCTTTAAGATAGGTGCACTGCATTTCGAGAGCATTCAGAGTTTTTTTTTCAAGGCACACAAGCGTAGACGGAAGGGTGCATGGCTGTCAGGCGGCGAGTCGACCATCGGCCCGAACGCCACCAGTGTCTTAGACTTCAGGGCAGAGTCCGCCACCAGTCGGTCTTGCTCAGAAGTGAAACCTGTCCACTCGGCCGACTTGTCAGCCATGTGGACTTCCGACAGCCACGCCACGTTTCACCGTTGACTGGACCTGGCGGCAGTGAACTCAACCCGCGGGTCTTCAGGAGACAGGGTTTTTGTCGGGAGCAAAGGAGTGTTCAAATTGGAAGGCCCCTTGAAGCGCTGCAGCTGCACAGCCTGTTGGGCAAGTCTCAAAGCGGACCCCTCACTATCGCCGTTCTACTGCAGACTTTGCAATTGAAAAGATCAAGGCATTCCAGGAACTGGGGGACTACAAGACATTTAAAAAGCATCTGACCAGAAGCATGTCAGTGGAATGCCTCCTCAAGCGTACACTGCTGATGCTCCTTCCCTGCGCGGAGGGCGGAACGACAACTTCCTCCCTCAGTGGTACTGTCTCAAGGCAATGCTGCCGTATTTCTTCGTGGCAGGTCACCACAATTATTCTCAATAAATGAGCATAATTTTGAAAATAAAAATCATAGCGCAACATAATGAGCTGACTTGCGAGACAGATGAACCACCTTTCCCAGCATGCCAGGGAAGAGCTACTGGCGGGCGTGCACGCCTGGTGGAACTCGGACAGCGACACTGCAGTGCCAGTAAATTAGATGTTGGTTGACCTCGGTCAGCTGCTGTACAGCGTCGTCTGGCCAGTTCCTGGGAGCGTAGACGGCCTGTCTGAATGCATGGAGACACGACTGGCGGGCCACTACACTCCTAGCCCCACCCCCCAGAAGCGTTCCTTGTGGGATCTTCTCCCGAAGAAAAGCTAGAGATATTGCCAGCTTCGGTGAGAGTATCGAAGTCGCCATTATCATACCAACCGTCTCAACAGCATCTGTTCCTTCCGAGGCGCTCCTGAATGTAGTGGCCTGCAGCTGCACCCCCTGAAAGCAATGCATGCAGCGTTGCACGCTGCAACTGAAAGAGCCACAGTGCAGGCCTTTGACGTGCAGGCTACTGGAAGAGTTAGGGGGGAATCGCATGCTATAGTCGTTGCGCCAGCAAACGGATGGACATCAAAGACAACGAAGGGGGGCTAGGTGTACATAGTTATGATGTTATGCCTAGCTATGAATGAAAGTATTAGGGCAATGTGACGGGTGCTGGCTTATAGCGTCACGCTCATGGTCTCTTTGGGTGTCGTGACATCGTACGTCAAAGTTTTTTTCAGAATTTGATCTATTAACTCTGCTTTGGCGTTGAATAAGGTTTCGTTGCTCAAAAATAAGGCCATAAATGGGCTCGCCACCCGTGATCATCCTTATAACGATTTATCACACGACCTTTTATGCCATCCAGATAAAAAATGTTGACATCAAGAAGGCAGCCGCTGCCATCTTGAATACTACAAATGCTCAAGCTTGCACGGACAGCAGGCAAGCTGGTTTGGCTTTCTTTGCTATGAGCATGATTCGGTGAAAGAAGTTTGCGGTTGTCAACATTGCAGGGCCAAAATTTTGGTAACTTGACTAAGGTAGACGCAAAGTATACAGGAATGGCACGCTTGGATATGATTTTATTTGAGCAGCTTTGGCCAGTTCGCAGCTAACATCATGATCTGTTACAGTGTATCCACATGCGGTCTAGACCTAAAGAATTGCCCGGCTTTGAAATATCAACAGCGGCAACTTGGTTGTAAACAGCCGCACACAATGCACTACTCGGCAAGTTAGTGAAGGCCATGGCGCACCGCACCATAGGTAGGAAAGCCGAATTGGCTACCTTCAAGTAAGGAATGGGGTTCCTTTAGCTTTTGAAGAACGAGTCACTGGAGACGCTGACGAACCCCGCTGATTAGCTCCACCTCGGTCCCGACATCGCTCGGACCATGTCTGGATCTGGGCCGAAACTCGCGACATCTACCTGCCGTGATGGATACACCAGCTTCTTGCGGTCACCGCGGTGAAGTTGTTCGCCGGCGGGGTTCTGCCGTTTGCGGACGGCGGCGCATTGTGTGCTGCGCTTTCCGAGCCGCGCAGGTCGCGACCTGTCAGCCGCGCACACTCGGCACGCGCTGCTACGCCCCAGATCGCTCCGGTGGGCGGGACGCAGCGTGCGGTCGATTCCGTCGCGATTCAAGTACCGGTACGAGAAAGGAGACAGGTTGTTTTGGCGACCGGCCGAATAAAGGGAGCAGTAATCACGAGATCGACATCGTGGGAAAGTTACTCTATGTCATTAACGACGCGATAATGACGATAACGTTGTTGCTAGTTTTATGACACCCAGAATGTGTGGGTGCTGACTGTGCGCATGTCTGAGGCCCGTAATAACTTACGGACTGGCTGCAGAATGTGCTGCAGATTCTGCAGTAGTTAGATGTTAAGGAATAGGGATGCAAGTGTTAAGCCCCCAAACCTGTAAACCGCATGTAAAAAGCGTTCTAAAGTGATGCACCCATAGTGCGAAGATCGGGCGAGCGCAAGTATTCCTGTCGATTCTGCAGACCCCAGCTGCAGCAAACCACACGTGCCATGTTTGAGTCCTATTCCTACATTTATAGAGAAACTGCAGCTCAAACGCGGCAGCTCTAGTCGGCAACAGCTGACTCGCAGCTGACAGCTGACCCCCCATCTGCAACAGCTGACGACTTCAGAATATGCAGCGGATTCCGCAGCAAACGCAAGGTGTGAACGGGTTTCAAGTCGCCGGAATTTCGTGCCAATCTGGCCGCGCTTCGAATGTGTCACATAGTTGCGCTTGCGCGGTAAGTTTTAAATGTGTCACATATGTTGCGCTTGTGCGGTAAGTTTAAATGTGTCACATATGTTGCGCTTGTGCGGTAAGTTTAAATGTGTCACATATGTTGCGCTTGTGCGTGTAAGTTTAAATGTGTCACATATGTTGCGCTTGTGCGGTAAGTTTAAATGTGTCCATATGTTGCGCTTGTGCGGTAAGTTTAAATGTGTCACGTGTGTTGCGCTTGTGCGGTAAGTTTAAATGTGTCACATATGTTGCGCTTGTGCGGTAAGTTTAAATGTGTCACATATGTTGCGCTTGTGCAGTAAGTTTTAAATGTGTCACATATGTTGCGCTTGTGCGGTAAGTTTAAATGTGTCACATATGGTGCGCTTGTGCGGTAAGTTTAAATGTGTCACGTTGCGCTTGTGCTGGTAAGTTTAAATGTGTCACATATGTTGCGCTTGTGCGGTAAGTTTAAATGTGTCACATATGTGCGCTTGTGCGCGTAAGTTATAATGTGTCACGTGTGTTGCGCTTGTTGCGGTAAGTTTAATGTGTCACGTGTGTTGCGCTTGTGCGGGTAAGTTTAAATGTGTCACGTGTGTTGCGCTTGTGCGGTAAGTTTAAATGTGTCACGTGTGTTGCGCTTGTGCGGTAAGTTTAAATGTGTCACGTGTGTTGCGCTTTCGATTCCAGTTCGATTTGAAGAGTTTTGTCCCATGGAGCCTTACGCTCTTTTTTTCTCAGATCTGTGTAACTCAGCCAAACAATGACCGGAAGGACGGTGCTGCTAAGATACGGTGCTGAATATCATCTTGCAAGCAGCATAGCTTAGATGACTCGTCCCCGTGATTCGCGCCACGGCGCGACTTTTTGGCGCCAAGGTACAGTGCTGCATATCATCTTGGAAGCAGCATAGCTTAGATGATTCTTCCCCGTCAGTCGCGCCACGACGCGACTTTTTGGCGCCAAGGCGCCATGTGTCCAGCTCTCTGGGAAACCGGTGTTCGGGTTGAAGGTGACAGCTCTGGGACCAGGGCCAAGTTCCCTTCATGAATACGGATGCCCGATCGCTAAACAATGGGACGCCTGTAACGCAGGTGCACGTGATGCAATAAGCAGTGACGTTTACATGCAATGAACTCGTGACCAGGCAAAACTTCACATCGCATTTGATTCGGTGTAGTGATATTTCTTTGTACATGAAACGTCGTACATAAGTGGTCGTAAAGCCGGCTTCCGCACCGTAGCTTCTTGGACGTAAATATTGGCAAGCGCAAAATTTGTGTACTTTATTTGCCCTCGTCATAATGCTCTTCCACGCATCTGCACTTGTTCATACCGCATGTCTGCCTTTCCTTCATTCTTGGATGCTTTTTGGGTCAACTACCAAATAGAAATGACGAAACCTAGAAAAAGAAGGCATGATATACGAGACATCGAGGTGTTCACATGTTTAACTCATTTGTACACATGAGGTAGAGCAAATCCATATCACATCGCTTTTCTGCGCGTAAAGCAAGGCAAATATAGAAAGGTAGGTTTTTTACCTACCGTTCAACACCAGTTCAACCACCGATCTATAATGTTACCCACCGTCCTTAACGTCACAAACAACGCACACAGAATACGCTCAGTCTTTCATATCAACACCAACGAGGCTCTGGGCCACCTAGCAGGGGCGTAGTTTCGCAACGTGAGTTCGGGATGGTAGAGATGTAGCATGACAAATTAAGAAACGTACGTCCAACAGTCAGCAGCAATCGGGTTTTTCTCCAGAGTTAAGCCCATCGCCGTCTAGCCCGCACGTCCACTGCTTTTCACCATGTGCTTTTGTACCTTGGTCATCACGCGTGGTAAAGGAAATGTTTTACATCTGAATATGTTGAAGCAAGCATCGGATATAATGAAACAAACTGACTTACAGTTATCGGCATGCTTCTTAAGTGGAACAGACTGCTCTGCGCAGCCCAATTCTCCGTTTTAGGAAATATGCTCCTCAATGCGTATAGTTTGATTACGTCATCGTGTCTTAGACAATAATGATTGAGAGCCAATTGACGGCCGTTATATCTCGAAATCGTGCCCACGAACGACAGATATGAACTCCTCGACAATAGCATTTTTATTGGCCTTGATCGCCGCATGGCTTATGGAATAGTAGGATTTGAATGGCATTGCCATAACGTCATGAATGTTAAGGTGACTTTGAAATACTCTTCCTGATATACCTCCAGAAACTAGAGGGGCTTAGGTCTAAAAGGGCAGGATTGTGAACAGCATCAAAAAGTCTTCAAGATAGCTATCTCAGCTCAAAACCCCATATGGATCTGGAACACTCCGTTTCATACGCGCTCGACTGGGGGTCAAATTGACCCCCCCCCCCCCCGAAGGTTTTTCCGGAATGATTTCCGAACGGCGCGGCGCAGCAGCGCTAAACGTTGCATAGCTGTAGACAATTGAATAGCGGATCGTTTGGCACAGCAAATTGAGGTGTACTGTGTAAAGCCGCTGCCCGATGGCAGGTCAAAGTCAGGCCATAGTTTCAACGAAGTCATTTTCTAGGAAATCGTCCAATTTGATGTAATAACGGAGTGTTGGACAAAGCCATACACCTCTAAGATACTTTCTTAGGCAGCACTGCAATGGCATGAGCAAATTACATTGACCTAAGGTCAGGTATGAAGGTCGGACCAATGTCAAAATTAACTTGTTCTATTGCTCTAGGATTTGCTGTATGGGATAGTGCCTGGTGCTCGAATGTATTGATAGCAGAAATCTCGTTATAATATTCCATGGATTTCTTAGAGTTCAGACTAGGTCGTTGACCTAAAATTACCCAATTCAACATTTTGTTTTTTAGAAACATACTGCCTAGCGTAATCTTTGTCGCTTATTCAAATGCAAAACTCGGAGCAGTCTTGTAATATTTTGGTCACCATGACCTTTAAAACTTTAAACAAGGTCACTGATCTTAAATCAGCATATGACCTTTTGCTTAGAAGCAGTTATCTAGGTTCTCGGGGCACCTCGGAGATCAACCTGAAATTTGACCTATTTTGGCCTTATTCTATTCGAAGGCCCTAACCTAGACACCTCAAACTCTGACCTACGTGGTTCACGCACAGGTGAACACACCCCGTAAATTTGATGTCTCTAGCTCTCTTAGTTTCCGAGATCTTAGCGGGAGGGGGTGGGGGGGGGGCAAATTGACCCCCACCCGAGCGACGGGTATCCAGCCGGCTACCCGGGCGCGTGTCGAGTCTAGTACAAGGTAGATTGGAGACAGGTCGTTGCGTGTAGTCACAGTAGGGGACCACGAAACGATAGGGTATATTGTCTTGATCACTCGAGAACTGAGGCCATACCTAGGACACAACATGCAACGAATTCCGTTCCAGCTAAGTCGAACAAGTTGTGACTTCACCAATCTCATCAGCCGCACAACAGTTCCAGTTCAGCGGACACCTCTTCCGAAGCATCTTAAGTTGCCACCCAGTGTCACGACACGGCCTTTCCCGTTCTGTCCTGACTTGATCCGTCACCAGCTGACTGCCTGAGGCAAGCCAAATAGCGCATTTTCTGGGGTGCGGACCCATTTGCAGAGTGCGCATTTAAAACAACGCTCCTACAATGTACAACGTTGTACGATGTTGTTCTTTAAACAACGTACAAGTGGGACACACCGCGTTACGGTACAACGCTCTAGCTGCTACGTAAGGCAGGGTCCGTTCGCCTCGGCCATCTGCCGGAAACTAAGGCATTTACCAGCTGCACCACGCCTGGGTCAGCTTTTATCGAAGCTCCAGATAATCAGTTTCTAAAGGGTACTCAGCTTTGATGCTCTTCATACTTACGCCATCTGGCCCGACATGTATTTCGTTTTGCAGTAAGTAACGTTTGCTTATCAAAATGGGGCAAAGTACGCCATTTAACGCGCTCGGGTGAGGCGAATGACCCCCAAAGGTTTTTTCCTCCCCGAAATGGTTTCTGAACGGAGCGGCGAAGCCGCGCCAAGTTTTACGTGGCTAATTTAGATGCACCTTGTAAGGTCCTGATCTACGGCACTTCAAAGCCACTCACTGGATTCTGCGAAGTCAATCTCTAAGGAATCGTTTAATCTGATGCAACAGAGGAGTGTTTGACGAAGCCATGCTTCTCTGAGACACTTCCTTAAGCAACACAACAATTCAGTGAACAAGTTAAATTGACCTAAGATCAGTTTTGAAGGTCAGACCAAGGTCAAAACCCTTCTGTCTTAATAAGTCTAGAGCCTGCTCTAAGGGTAGTTGCTGGTGCTCATTTCAAATTCATTGATAACAGGAACCGCATTATACATTTTTCATAGACTTTTCAATGATCAGTATATGTCATTGACCTAAAATAGCATTGTTGCAACATTATTACAAAACAGCATATAACAACACATAGTCAACATTTCGTTTTTTCAGGAGCATACGGCCTAGCGTAAACTTTGTCGCTTTTTTATGCAAAACTCAAGGCAGTCTGGTATAATTTTGGTCAACACGACCTTCGGAAGGTCAAAAATGTCACGGACTTGACATGTGGTGTCTCTAACTCTCTTAGTTCCTGAGATCACATGGGGGTCATATTCAACCGCCAACCGAGCGAAGGGTATCTAAATGGCTACCCGGGCGCGTGTTAATCGTAAACTTAAAATTAGATTCGATGGACGCTCTTTGCAAACAAGCCTTCCAAGCCATTGTTATTGCTAAGCTCGCTAATGTCTCGATTGACACTGCTCCTTAACGTGCTCCACCCACTATAGCTCGAAATACACCGGCGTTTAATTCTGACACGTTGTTCAGTCTTGTTAATCAGGGTATCGAAGGTTGATGGCTCTGAACCGGCTCTAAGGAAACCTTGGCAGGTTGACGGAACTCGGCCGGCCAATTATCCGGCCGTTCAGTAGTCGATTTACGGCGCTATTCATACCCGATCAGCTCTTTGGAGCTGGCAGGAATGGAGGCCGACTTCACGCCAGGAGGGGAAAAGCAGTCCGTTGTGTATTCTGGCTACTCTGGACGCCACGCTGAGCTCTGCGCCATAAGCCGCATAGCTGCAATCCTTCAAGGGATCCTGGTGCCGCTGCCCCATTTCCGAAGACATCGATGGCGGCTTTTGGGTGACCACGATTTGGCGGGTTTGCAATGCATGCGATAAAAGTATCTGGGCTACAAGTGAACCCATTTATACTAGCTTTGATAAGCAGGTTTCGTTTTGAATGGGTAGAATTATGTCACGGTTTGGCCAAAACATTACTGGCTTGAAAGCACTTGACAACGCTTATTAGGTGCTTACAAGTGAACGCTTGCTTGACAACGGGGCCTCACTGGTTCGAAAGTGCAACCCCGATTTTTTTCCTTTTACTTCCGCATGTCAGGGATGCTTGTGTATCATGGAGAAAAAGAGCATTTTGGTGTGTGCCAGAGCACAAACCGTCCACTTGGTCAGATGAGCCGCGACATCCCTGTCCCCTGGAGTCTCGTATGCATTGCAATAATATATATATATATATATATGTATATATATATATATATATATATATATATATATATATATATATGTATATATATAGTATATATATAGTATATATATATAGTATATATATATATATAGAATATATATATATATAGAATATATGGAATATATATGGAATATATATGGAATATATAGAATATATATATATATATATATATATATATATATATATATATATATATATATATAATTTGTGCTGGCTTATTTCAGCGCTAGGTTGCGGGGATGACGTCGAATTCCGCGTGAGCCTCCCATCGGCTCCAAATCTGACGCCCACAACTGCGCACCCTTATTCTCCGCGAGGCCTGCCGGTAGTGGAAGCGTCGCTCCCATTCGTCCAGGGTCGTCTACAACTTGACTGTCTATTCCGGTTCAGGGCTGGGCAGGCGTGACATGATTTTGTGTGGCGTTACCTCGTTTCGTGACCCACAAATTCGATGAACGCTTGTCCTGAGGCTGCGGTGGTATGGCGCAGGTGGTTCCGAGCATGCTTTGGAGATCGCAGCTCAATATAATGCAGTAGATACATATTACGGCTGCGCAGTGGGCCACGATATTTCAAATATATTTGTATCGGAAAGGCAACTTCTCATTTGCCACACTGCGACTACGGCACGTTACGACGAATCGAAGACTTAAGCCATTATAGCTTAATTTTGTCTGATCTTCGTATCTTCTTTCTGATACGTGTGATACGTGTGATACGTGATACGTGTTCTTCCCTCCAGCACCACCATACCAATCACGCTTAATTCCAAGCATCTCAACACGTTGATACGCTGTTAACCGCTGCGAGATACGAAATTGCATTTCGCAGTGACTTTCAATGCGACCGCGTGCCATCACTTACCAAAATTTATAAAAGCCACTTTATTAAAGCGAACACAGCTTCATCAGATTGGGGCAAGTGGTATTTACATAGTTCTTTTTGAGAACAACAAAAAATCCCAAAGTATTATGATAGCGTATTTGTGACATGCATCGAAACAAATCGTTTACTAGCGATGCTCGGGATGTTGACGCAACAATCAACCGCATATGGCGAACCCTTGAGTGACCATGGTCACACGCAAATACCGCACACGTCACCGTTGGGACCGCAATGTGGCAGCATCAGCGGTCTGCTTGCGACATCTGAGGAAATATATACGCATATAATATATACTATATACGCATATAATATATACTATATATATATTCTGTAGCTATATATATATTCTGTATATATTATATACAGAATATATATATATATATATATATATATATATATATATATATATTCTGCCACTCAGGCATTCACCACTCCTTGTTCTTCCCTCAGCACCACCATACCAATCACGCTTAATTCCAAGCATCTCAACACGTTGATACGCTGTTAACCGCTGCGAGATACGAAATTGCATTTCGCAGTGACTTTCAATGCGACCGCGTGCCATCACTTACCAAAAGCATTTATAAAAAGCCACTTTATTAAAGCGAACACAGCTTCATCAGATTGGGGCAAGTGTGTATTTACATAGTTACTTTTTGAGAACAACAAAAAATCCCAAAGTATTATGGATAGCGTATTTGGTGACATGCATCGAAACAAATCGTTTACTAGCGATGCTCGGCGAATGTTGACGCAACAAATCAACCGCATATGGCGAACCCTTGAGTGACCAGGTCACACGCAAATACCGCACACGTCACCGTTGGGACCGCAATGTGGCAGCATCAGCGGTCTGCTTTGCGACATCTGAGGAAATATTCCCTGGCAATATTGTACTCCCGTACAAAACTGCAGGAGATATTATTAACATGTATTCAAATTAGTTGAAAATTTGTTGGTGTAATTACTTTATTATATATTTATTATTTAGTTTGAATTAGTTGAAAATTTTTGGTGTAATTACTTTAATTCTATATTATATACTTATTATATATTACTTATATAATTACTAATTACTTTAAAAGTTGACCCGGAGTAAATACGTCGCCTTTTTCTGCTGTCCGGGGGCTTATGGGAACCCTTTACAAAGTCCAACATATCTCGCGGACTCGTGTTTAAGAAGGGCAGTTTCAGCACGCAGGTTAGTCTCATTTGTACGAAAAGCTGTCCAGTTGTATGATAAGCTGACAATTGCGTGCGTCGGCTGTGTCAAACAACTCCATCTCTGCCATTATGTTCTGGAATAAAACTAGGACCATGTCCCCCATTGGCAAGGCGCCTACCTGGGGTTGCTTCCTATGATATGAGATGTCTCATCACCACGAGGTGGACAGAGCTGTGATCCGTCTGACGGAACAGCGGCCCGTCAGGGGCTGACCAGATGGGACGAGCTGTGATCCGTCTGACGGAACAGCGGCCCAGTCAGGGCTGACCAGATGGGACAGAGTTGTGATCCGTCTGGCAGGACAGCGGCCCAGTCAGGGGCTGACCAGATGGGACAGAGCTGTGATCCGTCTGGCGGGACAGCGGCCCAGTCAGGGGCTGACCAGATGGGACAAAGCTGTGATCCGTCTGGCGGGACAGCGGCCCAGTCAGGGGCTGACCAGATGGGACAGAGCTGTGATCCGTCTGGCGGAACAGCGGCCCAGTCAACAGCTGCCCAGGTGGAACAAAGCTGCGATCCGTCTGACGGGACAGCGGCGGCTCAGTCAGTCAGGCGCCGCGTCCCGCCACGTGACGCCGACGCTGCAGCAGCAGCAGCAGCAGCACTGTCCCACGGGGAGGTCAACAG